>NC_041383.1:595965023-596043560 GCF_002162155.2 Triticum dicoccoides
TCGCCTTGGTTCTGCATCCCCGCCACGTGGCTTCCATCCACTCGGGGTCGCGGGCGGTGGAAGTGGGAAACTAGGCCGTCACGGGCGGAGGCAACGGGTCGGACCCGACTCCCTGCTCCTCCCGTGCTCTGATTCGCTGAGCGGGGCGGCCGAGCCCCCACCTCGCTCCTTTAAGAAGAGCGGGAGGGGAGCGCAGAAGCCCGCACTCTCTCATCTTCTTCTCTCTTCAACTTCTGCTCCCCCTTCTCTCATCCGCCATGGAGGAAGGGAACCCTGGCCCTTCATCGGTGGCGGCGAGGGTCGCCGCCAGGCAGCGCATCCCTCCCTATCTCGCACCCGTGGTGGCAGAGCCAGCCACAAGGGGAAGAGGGAGGGGGCGAGGTCGTGGACGAGGTCGAGGACGAGGTCGAGGCGCTCGGGGAAGAGACGGCTGGGGCGGCGCAGCATCTCCGCCTCCATCGGCGGTTCCTCCCCTCGCGGCGGTCCATACAGGGGACGACCCTTGTGAGTTCTTCGCCAGGCTGCGCCGGGCGCCTCGTCGTCGTCTCCAGCTTCCAGCTCCGTTTGCGAACGCGATGGAGTTGGACCCGCCCGAGACATTGAGACTGCACATGAGGCGCTGTGGGATCAACGCCACGCGAGTCCACGTTGTATTCCCAGCCCCTAATGTGATGTATCTTGATCGAGGGTGGAAGACGTTCGCCCGTATCCACAGCCTGACGGCGGGGTTTACCCTCCATTTTAAGTTAATGGAGGGCGACCTCCTCTCCGTCAAGGTCTTCGGGGACTCCGGCATTCGGGCGAGGTGCTGCGTGGACAGCTCCTCCAATAGCGAAGACTCCCCCTCGAGCGAGAGTGATGAGGAGGAGAGCGATAGCGACGACGAGGGTAGCGGGCGACGGAGTGGCGGGTCCGACTAGGTGTCGGGCGCCGCTTCGTGCGTCACCGGCGACCCCATCATCCGTGTCGCCGGCGCCTTGAACTCCCCGGGGTCGTCTCCTTGGGCGGCTGGCGTAGGGAGGCTGCGGAAGGGGAAGAGGGCTGGTGGCAAGGCCGTCAAGTCGGAGTACGAGGGCGTAGTGCCCTCGACAGCGTGCTGACGTCCTGCCGCCCCGTCTTCGAGCCTCGCTTCCGGCGCCGCCATCACCATCCAGCCTTCGGATGGCCCCCGGGATGTTCTCTTGGTGTCTTCTGGCACCCGTAGTTCGCCTAGGTGCCCCTTTTGCCCTTCTAGCCTCCTTGACCTACCTCCTGAAAAGAGGGACAGGAAAAGGATTACGGGCATCTTATCTTTTTAATTTGTAAGCCTTCGGGCCTTAGCTGCATCTAAAACTTGTAATCCTCTCTTTCATGTTTTTCATCCTCTATGGACTGTATCCGAGTGGGATGTTTTTTAATGAAAAGGAGAATGCTTGCTATGTTATATCCTTTACTTGACTCTATGCCTTGTATGTTTTTACCCTACGCTTTGAGGGAACTTGCCGGCGCAAGCACACTTGCTGAGTGCGGAACATCAGCAGCCTGCTGGCGGTGTTGCCTCCGGCAAGAAACCTTGTCGGGGCTAGTTGCAGCGCACTTGTATTGTTGAGCGGACTCGAAAACAAACCAAGGGCGCAACTTAGCCACGAGCCGGTTCCTCCGCGCACAGGGTTTTCATACAAGGCACGGTCGTTCAAGGACGCGGCTTCGCGTTCCCCAGTCCATAAGAGGATGCATGATGAGGGACGAAAAACTTATCTGATATCGCAGCCCCCGGCAACTCTGGCTTGCCGTGGATGAATCTTGGTATTCGCGGCCCCCGGCAACACTGGCTTGCCGGGGTCCAGGTGCCGGTGCGCCCTTCTTCTCCTTCCTTGTCGCTGTTATTTCAGTTATGAGAACAACTTAGTCAGTGCCGTAACAAGTTACTTTCGTAATATAACTTTGTCATGGGCAACGCTGGCTATGTTATATCCTTTACTCTGTTACATCCCTTGTATGTTTTTACCCTACGCTTTGAGGGAACTTGCCGGCGCAAGCACACTTGCTGAGTGCGGAACATCAGCAGCCTGCTGGCGGTGTTGCCTCCGTCAAGAAACCTTGTCGGGGCTAGTTGCAGCACACTTGTAATTGTTGAGCGGACTCGAAACAAATCAAGGGAGCAACTTAGCCACGAGTCGATTCCTCCGCGCACAAGTTTTCCATACAAGGCACGGACGTTCAAGGAATATAACTTAAAATTTAAAACTTGATCATGCTCAAACTTTGGCAACTTAGCTTTTCTATCACCTATGTTCGGGCAAGGTTATACTTCTTTGAACGACGCCCGGTCCACACCTGCATCCTCTCCTCCTCGAAGCTTCTGGCGTTAACTTTGCGGCTATGGTAGCGGCGCAAAGCTTGCTGGTAGCGAGCAGCTCGTACCGCAGCCTGAAGACGATCTTCCTCGAGGAGCAGCGCGTCATCTTGCCGCAGCTGCTCTTGCTCTAGCTCATTATAAGCGAGCACTCGAGGCGATCCGTATACGAGGGGAAAGGGGCCGAGAATGTTGAGCCCCCAGACCGAAAATGGCCAGGATAAAGGGATTATTTGGAGAGCTTGAGCCGGTTGATGTATCTGTTTGGAGTGGAACTGGCATGCTTCACACTTGGTTACTTGCGCAGTTGTATCCTGGAGGGCTGTCGGCCAGAATAAACCTTGCCGGAAGGCTTTGCCGGCAAGCGCTCTTGCGCCAATGTGGTGACCACATATGCCTCCATGTATCTCCGCCAACAGCTTCTGTCCATCTTCCCGGGAAATGCACTTCAATTTCACTCCGTTGAATCTTCTTCTGTACAGTATGTCATCGACAAACTGGTACATACTTGATTGCCGGGCTACTCTTTCCGCTTCTGCTTGTTCCTCGGGAAGTTCTCCTGTCTGAAGGAAATGGACTATCTGTTGTGCCCATGTCGGAGCTTGTGGCTCGACAGCAAGGACCAAAGGCGCAAATGATGCTGCGGGAACATCCGCTTCTACGGCAAGAATCTGGGATTCTGCCAGAGCGTGATGCTCCCCGGCAAGCGTGTCGGGACACAGTTTGTCGGGAGCGTCTGCTTCAACGAAACAAACCCTAGGGCTTGTCAGAGCAGACTGCTCCTCAGCAATTTCTGTGTTGATCCTGGGGACCTTCTCGGCGGCTTCGGGGAGCTCTATCGGAAAGTAGTCGCCAGTAACCAACTTTCTCTTCTTACTCTATCCAGTTGATGGTGTTACAGATGGTTGAGTCAGCTTGAGCACAAAAATTCCCGGTTCCACAGGTAACTTGAGTGCGGCACACTTTGACAGGCCATCTGCAATGTCATTTTGAGCTCTTGGAACATGTTCCATCTGCAGGCCGTCGAAATGCTCTTCCAGCTTCCTCACTTCATCAATGTATGCTTCCATCAACGGACTCTGATAATCTTTGTTTACTTGACGGACGACAAGCTGTGAGTCACCCCTGACAATGAGCTTCTTGATCCCAAGTTCTGCCGCGATCCTGAGTCCGGCAAGCAAGCCTTCATACTCTGCAGTATTGTTTGTTGTTTGTTCCTTGGGAAAGTGCATCTGGACCACATACTTGAGGTGCTCTCCGGTGGGTGCGACAAGTAGCACACCCGCACCGGCGCCTTGCAGCGAGAAGGCACCGTCAAAGTACATGATCCATTCTTTGCTTGCCTCCTTGACGGGGATGCTCTTCTCCGGAGTTTCTTCATCGGGTGTTGGCGTCCATTCTGCTATGAATTCTGCCAATGCTCGGCTCTGAATAGTTGAAGTACTTTCAAACTTGAGGCCAAAGCTTGACAATTCCAGTGCCCACTCGACAATCCTACCTGTTGCCTCTGGATTCTGCAATATCCTCTTCAACAGAAAGCGAGTGACCACTGTGATCTCATGTGCTTGAAAGTAATGGCGCAGCTTCCTCGAGGCCATGAGAAGGCCAAAAAGCAATTTCTGCACACCAGAGTACCTTGATCTAGCCCCCTGCAGAAGGGAATTGACAAAGTAAACTGGGCGCTGCACCATCTTCTTCTGTTTCTCTTCTTGTGGCTGCGCAGATCTATCCTTGCCGGAACCAGAACTTGTCGGATCAGGGTTTGTCGGGCCAGAGCTTGTCGGGGAAGCCCCCTGCTTGTCGCTGGACCTGCTTGCCGCGGCCGCTGGCTCATCATCTGCCTCCCTCTCCGCTACTAACGCAGCACTAACCACTTGATTGGTTGCCGCCAGATATAGCAGCAACTTCTCTTGTGGCTTAGGTGCGACAAGTGTTGGAGTGGAGGACAGATATTTCTTCAAGTCTTGCTGCGCAGCCTCCGCTTCCAGAGTCCATTTCATTGGACCCGCCTTTTTCAAGATTTTGAAAAACGGCAGGGCGCGTTCAGCAGACTTCGAAATGAACCTGCTGAGAGCAGCAACGCAGCCGGCAAGCCTTCGTATGTCCTTGAATCGCTTCGGTGCTTCGATTTGCTCGATGGCCTTGATCTTGTCGGGATTAGCTTCAATCCCCCTTTGTGACACAAAGAATCTGAGAAGCTTGCCGGAAGGAACTCCAAACACACACTTCTCGGGATTCAACTTGAGATTGATCTTGCGCAGATTTGTGAAAGTCTCGTCCAAATCTTGGATCAGAGTTTCTTAGTTCTTGCTCTTGACCACTATGTCATCCATGTAAGCTTCTACATTTCTGTGCAGCTGTGGCTCAAAAGCATGACTGACTACCCTTGCAAATGTTGAACCAGCATTCTTTAGTCCGAAAGGCATCCGTACAAAGCAGTACATGCCATATGGAGTAATGAATGCGGTTTTCTCTTCATCCTCTTCAGCCATGAAGATCTGATGATATCCTGAATATGCATCAAGGAATGAAAGCAGATCACATCCTGCCGTGGAGTCGACAATCTGGTCAATGCGCGGCAAGGGAAATGGATCCTTGGGACAAGCTTTATTAACATCAGTGAAGTCAATACAAAGCCTCCACTTCCCATTTGCTTTGCGCACGACTACTAGATTGGCCAACCACGTTGGATGCAGTACTCCTCGGACCAGGCCTGCTGCTTCCAACTTCTTGATCTCCTCTGCAATGAACTCTTGACGCTCCACTGCTTGTTTTCTGACTCTTTGCTTGACGGGCCGCGCGTGAGGGCAGACGGCAAGGTGGTGCTCAATTACTTTCCTAGGAACACCGGGGATGTCAGATAGTCGCCATGCGAACACATCGACATTCGCGCGCAGGAAAGCAACGAGCGCGCTTTCCTATTTAGGATCAAGCGTGGCACTGATGGTGAAGGTACCACCAGTGCCGTCCTCCTTGGTGGCCACTTTCTTGGTTTCTGGTGAAGCTGTCTTTGCCTTCTTGCACTTGCCGGTGGAGCTCGATGGTGCGTCCTCGACGGTAGCGCAGCACTCCGAAGAGGTGCGCTTGCCAGAGTGGGCGTCCGAGCTACTCTTGCCGGACTTGGTCTTCTTCTTCTTCCCTCCGGGAGCTTCAGCGGCAAGTGGTTTGCACTCTGCTGCGGCTGCTGCTTCCCGGTAGATCTTGTCGGTATAGATAAGTGCATCCTTCTTGTCGCCATGGACAGAAATGACACTTATCGGACCGGGCATCTTGAGCACGTTGTAAGCATAGTGAGAGGCTGCCATGAACTTGGCAAGCGCCGGATGGCCGAGTATCCCATTTTAGGGCAATGGGAAATCAGCAACATCAAACGTGACTCTCTCTGTCCTGAAATTCAGCTCACTGCCAAAAGTTACTGGCAATGTGATCTTCCCCTTCGGTTTGCTCCTTCCCGGGTTGATTCCTTGAAAGGTACCAGTCTCTTCGAGCTCGCTATCGGGGATCTGTAGCTTCTTGAGCACCGCAGAAGAGATCAGAATCAAGCCGGCCCCGCCGTCAACCAACATCTTCGTGACCTTGAGGTTGCGAATTGTTGGCGAAACCAACATCGGCAAGCACCCGACCGCAGTGATGCGATCGGGGTGATCCTCAACATCGAAGATGATGGGCGTGCTGGACCATTTCAGGGGTTTGCGCGACTCGACGGACGGTTCTGCTGCGCTCACTTCTCGCACCCACTGTTTGAGTTGGCGGTGCGAGGTGTGCAGAGAAGCGCCGCCATCAACGCACAAAACCTCCGTTGCCTTCTGAAACTCCTGCTCGTCAGTCTCATCCTCCTCCATCTCATCATCCTCATCTTCGTCTTCGTCCTTGTCGCGGCCGCGGGGAGGCCTGTCTCCTTGCCGCAGCTTGGCCTTGCCGCGGCGCCCTCCCCGGGCTGGACGCTTGCTGCTAGATCCTCCGCCACCTTCCCGGGCCTTCTCCTTGTCGCGGCGCTCGTATTCAGCTTTCTGTAGCTCCGCCATCTGCTCAGCTTTCTTGCAGGCTTGGAGGTCATGGCCTTTGGTGCGGTGGATCTTGCAATACTGCTTGCCGGAGCCATCCTGCTTGTCGGCGGCCACCACAGCCTCGCCGGAGTCACCAGCTTTGGCCTTCTCGGAGCCGCCTCCGCTGCCGGACTGCTCAACAACTAGCACATACTTAGCCTTCCTCTTTCTGTTATTCCGCCTCCGGTTCCTCTTTGCCGGAGGGGCGTCCTCACTGTCAGATCCTTCTGCTCCTGCGTTCTCTCCGGGGAGTCTCCTCCCCTCTTCAGCCCGTGCACACTTGTCGGCCAGAGCATATAGCTCGCTGACATCTCTGATTTTGCACATCGCCATCTCCTCCCTCATCCTGCGGTTACGCACGTTCTGATGGAACGCGCTGATAACCGCGGCAGGGTGGATGTCTGGGATGTTGCGCTGCACCTGACTGAATCTCTATATATACTTGCGCAGGGGTTCTCCTTCCTTCTGGGCGAGCAGATGAAGATCACTCTCCTGGCCATGGGGTTTGTGGCCGCCTGTGAAGGCACCGACAAACTGATGGCACAGGTCCGCCCATGAAGAGATGGAGTTGTCCGGCAAGTGCATGAGCCAAGATCTGACGTTGGGTTTGAGCACCAGCGGGAAGTAGTTGGCGAGGATCTTCTCGTCGCGCCCCCCGGCAGCCTGCACCGCGATGGTGTAGACGCTGAGGAACTCTGACGGATGTATCCTGCCATCGTACTTCTCGGGCACGTCTGGCTTGAAGTTCATGGTACTGGGCCACTGGACTTGCCGCAGCTCACGGGTGAACGCAGGGCAACCTGCCGCGTACGGCAAGTCGTCTGGTTCCCCTGGTGCATGCATGTCGATAGTGGGCCCAGCGCGCTGGTCAGATTGATGCCGCGCTTCTCTTCGACGCTCGATGCGAGTGCGAGCATCTTCGTGTCGTCATTCTTGGAGAACTTGGCGTTGATCGCGGCGAGCTCGCGGGTCCGACGACGCGGTGGAGTCGGTGTCGAGGTTGGTCCGGCGAGTCGGCGATCTTGGCCTTCGGGGCGGGGAGTGCACGGTGGTGGCACCCCCAGCGGTCTTGTCGATGTCGTCTTGCGCCTGGGCGTCTTGTCGGGGCTTCGATGTGCTCGGTTGCCAGGGCTTGTCGACGTTGGCGAAGCCAATGAGGCTATAGATGGCGGCCCTCCAGTCGTTGATCTTGTCTGGTGCCGGAGGGTAATCTAGAAGCAGCTGGGCTTGGGCCAGCGCTTCCTCTGGAGTCTTGGGTGGCGGTGGTGAGCAACGCGAGGTGCGAGACATGCTCAAACTCCTAACAGTGTTAGAAGGAGCAACATCTCGTACAGGCGACCGCACTGCGCTAGTGCCAGCGTGTGGACGTGTATGTTGGCCTTGAGCGTCCCGCGACCCACCAGCTTGGCCTTGTTCCAACGCGAGTACGGTACTAGGAGTACTGTGGCGTTGTCGATCCTGCACCTCCTGGGAGGGGTGCGGTGGATGTGCGGACGCTGAACCTTGCGGGGCCTTGTCCTTGGACCGGGTGACGATGTGCGTCCCCCCGTCAGCGCCCGCTCTTCCGCCTGCGTCCACCCCACCGCCCGTTTGCTCCGGTGGCGGTAGGATAGTCGCAGACGGAGCGGCCACCTCTGAAGTCTTCTTCTTCGGTGGCATGTCGATGAAGATGTTGATGTAGCGCACGCAGACGCCGGATCAGATACGAACGACCTCGACGCCCCCCTACCTGGCGCGCCAAAGATGTCGCGGGGAACGAGCACCTATGGGGCAGGGGGCCCCTTCTGGTCCGGCAAGGGAGCGGAGGGCGCACGCAGAGCGGATCGAGGCGAGAGCGCGCGGGGGATTTTACCCAGCTTCGCAGCTCTCCGGAGAGATAAAACTCCTACTGCTGCTTTGCGTTTGTATTTTGTTCTTGCTTGAGAGTGTGGGTATGCTGTGGTGTCGAATGAGTCGAGCCGAACTGAGGAACCGAACCCCTTCTACGTGCGCATGGGCCTCCCTTTTATAGCCTAAAGGGGTCACCGACAGGTGGCAGCGTAGAAAGAGGGGTAAAAAGGTAAAAATGCAGGTTGGTACAACTACTACCAACAGTGCCCCCTACCTAACTCTGACGGCAGGGGACAAGGGCATTTAATGCCCGTCTGGTCGCTCAAACAGTGTAGGAAACGACCGTTAGGGGCGCCACCGATCGCCACGATGGCCTCCTTGTCAGCTTCGCTTGCCACCTCGCACCGCATGGCTGCACAACGCCTCGCCACGTGCTCCTGGGATGGTCCTGGGGCGACACGTCATCGGTTGTGCTGGAGCTCGGGTGCAGAGTGGCAGCCGTGCCGCGGCAAGCGCCTTGCCGCGGCCGTTGTCTTGTTGCACCCGCAAGTTTGCCGCTCGCCGGGTCTTGCCGGGACGCGCGAAGCGTCGCGACAAGTTTTCTGAAGTGCCTTGGTTGGCCTTCCCGGCAAGCTCCTCTTGCCGGGGTCTTTGTCCCTCCCGGCAAGCTCCTCTTGCCGGGGCCTTGTCTTCTCAGTTGACACTTTGTTCTTGAATGGCAGTAAATAGGAATAGTGGAGGATCTTGGCGGACCCCCGGCAAGCCTTGCCGCGGGGTGCTGCGACTGCCCGTGCCCAAGTTCGGGATACTAAGGTACCCCTACTTTAGTACACCGACACTGACCAAAACACTGCTCCCCGCCCCACCACACAACCGTGGTTGTGCCACCCCCGGGCCAATCCACAAAGACTCGCCGTCATCCAGATCTGGCGGCGGCAGTACCTTCAACCCATGCAACTCTAAGATAGCCATCTAAGCGCTACTTCCGCGGCAAACTTGCGCCCCCGCACCTTTACGTTAGACACCAGCCAACCGACAGCCTAGGAGCTCCGCCGCCTCGAGGGGTGCTGCTTCCCATTAGGAATCGATCGGCCAGAATAAAAATTCAGACAACTGACGCCTAAATAAAGTGATTTGAGATGAGGGTGCAACCTATCTGGCGGCACGGTGAAGTAGGTAGCTCCAGCTGTCGAGTCGGTGAGGCCAGCGCGGTTGCGGTGGCGACCAGCGGCAGGGAAGCAGAGATGTCACGACTGTCGACGGCTACGGGGAAGCAGCGCTGGGGCTCTGGACGGATCCCAAGTTGGAGCCGCTCCGGCACCATGAACAACACCGAGGGTGAATCGGGTTTGGTACGGTTCACGCGGCCGTCATCGAGGCAGCTCCAGCAGCACGAAGTAAGAGGCACACGGCCCAGTGCCGACGACAAATGGATAGCATCTCCGGCATTAGGAAGGAGGGCGGCTGTGAAATTGGTGCGGTGGGGGCGCAATGGATGAGGGGCTGAGGTTTCGCGGCTCGGGCGAAGGGAACTTCTGGGGAGAAGGTGATTTGGCGCCCACGAGGTATGAATGAGGAGGGAATTGGGAGGGGAGTGGAACCATGTCTTACGGATGCATTTGTCTGAAATGTGTGTGTGGGGGGGGGACTTACAGTTCTACCCCTGCCTTTAGGCTTCTCGGCTTGGGTCTGTGTACTGAGGGTCGAGGATAGTAGAGTAACTTTGCTTCTCCCCAAATAGAGGGCGCGAGCGATTTCGGGCGAGGAGGGCGTGTTTTGAAATATAGTGGGCGTGAGCGATTTTGGGTGAGGAGAGTGTGTTTTGAAATAGTGGGCGCGAGCTATTTCGGGCGTGGAGAGGGTGTTTTGCCGACCAGGGTTTATGAATTATTCAGCACATGTCATTTCGGCCAAGGATAAGGCGCGCTTGGATGAAGTTACGAACCTACCCTCGATGTACAACGGCCCAATTGATGCGTGTCCCACATAGGCCGGTAATTTCGCGTCTCCCATTTATTTTCTCGAGCGAATTCCACCGAGCAGAGGGTGTTTAATGGTTTTTCAAATTTTGGGAGAACGAGCATCCACGTCTACCTTACCAAGTCAATTCGAATCAAGTTTTGAAATATTAGCTTGCCACTTCTTTTTCAGATGGAGATATGATGCTCGGGAGTAATGTGTTTTTACATGCTCATTGCTAGCGATTTACTATATGACAAATAGTTGACCCACTCAAAAACGGGAATCAAACCCAAAATGAAATATCTCGATTCAATGAAATAGCTCGTTCACCAGGTCAAAATAGTGAACTAAATCCAAAATTGAACACCTCAATCGAGTAGCATGTTTAAAGTATTATAGTACTCCATGAACATGTTGAAAGTCAAATTAATGAACTTGTTTGATATACGCGTATCTCCGTTCATGTGTGGATTGCAGACAACATGTTCTCCAATTTAAATATTTGAATGCAAGTTTATATCGAAACATTGTTTATATCAGTCTTTGATGGAAAAAATGTGACCTCCCCCTCTCCCGGACTCTCTCTCTCTCTCTCTCTCTCTCTCTCACCGCAATCTTCAATCCTGTCGCACGCATCCAACACACAAACATTGTTGGTCCCTCACCATCTCTCTCTCTCTTTGTGTGTGTGTGTGTGTGGGGGGGTCTTTGTAGTTCGCATGCATATATACTCCATCTATAGGTCTCTCTCGCACACTATGTATGATTATCTAGTCCAAGCTAGATATCTTGGGTGCACTCATAGTACGCACACAAATTCCTTGGCTCGTTACCCGTAACTCTCTCACGCACCACTCTGTTGTCTCGGAGCTCTTCCCTCTCTCTCTCTCTCTCTCTCAAACTCTCCATCGACCTGGGTCACACATACACATGCATATCTCACTCGCACTCGATAGACCCATCTAAAACTCTATCTCCCTCGTTCTCTCTCCATCTCACACGCACACACACACAATCTCATGCCTAGCTAGCCAAGTATGATGGTATCTCACTCAATTGTAGGCACACGCAGTCCCCCCTATATGTATATGACTAGCTAATCTTAGTCTCTATCAAAAACATGTGCATGGCCTATCTCGATTTCTCTCGGGGCATCTTTCTATCGCGCACGCACCCCCCTTGATCTCCCACCCATATAGTCCCCTCGCGATCTCGAGGGGATCTCTCTATCATAAACACACCCTCTCTCCCTCCCCATGCGTCCATGTTCTCCATGTGTCCCTCTCGACCTTTGTTCCTTGTTGGCCAGACCTCTATTGGACATGTGCTATAGGGGTGTCTCTCTCTGTTGCAAACAATCACGCACTAGCTATCTTCATGTAACTCCTCGCCTCGCTTTTCTATCTCGGAGATGCATGCGTGATATGTTTGCATAAGAAATGAAAAAACACACTCTCTCTCTAATTTATCGTTTGTAGTCACTTTGTCCTTCACACACATACTCTTTTTGCACATTCTCCTTCACACATACTTGATCTCTCTCGACTTAGGCACTCTCTTCGGTCCATAGCATATAGATTTATTGAAAAGTCAAACATCACAAAGTTTGACCATGTACGTGGAGAAAAACATTTACATCTAGAACGGCAAACATATACCATTAGATTCACCATGAGATGTAGTTTCATATGATGTATCTTTGGTATTGTAGATATAAATAACATTTGCGTAAACCTGATCAAAGTTTCCAAAGTTTGACTTCTAAAAAATTTATATGCACTGCATTATCGAGCGGATGGAATATCTCTTTCCCCCTCTCAGCTATCTGACGCACCACTCAGCCTTATCGGGGCTCCTCTATCTCTCTCAAACTTTATATCTCCCTGGTTCACACACACACATGCCTCGCTCGCGCTATACATATCGACCCATCCAACACTCTCCGCCCTTGTTCTCTCTCTATGTGACATGCACCCCCCTAAGTACCATAATCACTCACTCCATCATAGGCACAAGCACTGCCCCCCTAAGTATGATTGTCTGTCACTAGCCATCAGGAACACACGTATTGTCTCCTTCCATCCATACGTCTATCTCGATATCTCTCGGGGTATCTTCTATCGCGCACACACCTTGTCACTCGATCTCCCACCCATGTAGTCCCATCACGATCTCCAGGGGATCTCTCTATGACAACATACACTCTCTCTCCTCCCCATGTCTGCATTTTCTCCGTACGTCTCTCTCGACCTCTCTCCCTTGTTTGTCATACCCCTCTTGGCCACGTGCTAGGGGTCTTTCTCTCTCGGTTGCAAACAACCACACACTATCTCCTCACCTTGCTTCCGTTGTCGAAGATGCATGTGTGATATGTTTGCATAAGACACATGCTTTTTCTCTACTTTTATCGTGTGTTGTCCATGTCTCTTTCACACACGCACACACACTGTTTTCACTCACTCTTTCTATTTCACTTTCTCTCTCTCTCTCTCTCTCTCTCTCTAGTTAGGGACTCTCTCACGTCCATAAGCATATGGATGTTTTGAAAAATCAAACCTCAGAAAAGTTTGACCAGGTATATGTGGAGAAAAACATTTACATCTAGAACGATCATTAGATTCATCACAACATGTACTTACTTCATATTATCATTTATCTTTGGTATTGTAGATATAAGTAATTTCTTTATAAACTTGGTCAAAGTTTCAAAAGGTTGACTTTAAAAAAATGTTGGCACTACACTATTGAACGGAGGGAGTAGCTCTTTCTCTCTCTCTCTCTGCTATCTCTCTCGGGCCTCCCCTCTCACCGAACTCTCTATATCGACGGATTATACGCTCACTGTGTCAGCGTATAGCTCTGTATATTGTTTAATTGACCGGTCAAACAGTCCACATGCTGCCTTGTCAGCTCGTGTTCTCTATCTTCGTGTGCTGGCCCATGTGGCAGTGGGTGAAAATAAGTAAACTAGAGGCTCATCCGACACGCGGTGAAGTAAACAAAGTTGAAACCACTCGGGGTAGCACCCCGCATGCTAGTAAATTGAGGGCGCATTGAGGACACACTTCTTCCGCGTGAAGCACACACTCGCGCACAATTCACCACTACGCGGCGGCATGCACAGAAGGACGCACTCGCGCATACCCAGCACACAACACACACCAGCACACATGTACACCGGCGTCACCACCAGTAGAGACGGACGATGAGGCATCCAACAAGCGGAGGCGGCTCGAGCCAAAACCGCATCTGGCAAGCCTGGACTTCATCAACAGCCTCCCCGATGACATGCTGCTCGTCATCATCGGCCTCCTCCCCACCAAAACTGCCGTGCAGACCGCCCTCCTCTCCCGGCGGTGGCGCCCCCTCTGGCACCGCGTCCCCCTCAACATCACCGTCGACAGGTGCCTCTGCGACGGGGATTGCAAACGCATGGCCGCAATCTCCAAGATCCTTTCATCGCACCCTGGGCCAGCCAGACGCCTTGACATCCGCATGTTCAATACCAACTGCACGGTCCAAGCCAAGTTCGATGAGTGGTTCTTATCCCCTGCCCTATATCCGCTCAAGGCGCTCAGCTCTGAAGCTAGACGATGTCGCTCTCTGCCGCCGTCCGCACTCCGCCTCACGCCAATGCTGCGCCACGCCCGCTTCAGCTCCAGCTATCTTCCCCAGATTAATGTCGCGCCCGCCCTTCTTCTCCCTCAACTCAAGCAGCTCGACCTCTTCGACGTTGTCATCTCGAAGAAGGCTATGGGTCACCTGCTCTGCAGCTGTACTGCGCTCGAGTACCTTCATCTTGAGCAGATCCACGGGTTCATTAGCCTCCACATCGCCTCGACGAATCTCCGATGGATTTATGTGTCTTGCTGGCCCCGCAACAAGAGATCAATTGGGAAGAGATCACTCTAGCTGTTCCACGTTATGGTCATTGAGAATGTGCCTTTCCGTGAGAGATTGCTTGTATCGGATCTAGAAGGTCCAACAAAAATCAGGGTGATTGACGCGCCAAAATTGATAGTGTTGGTGTACTCATCTGCCAAATTCTCCGAACTCTTTATTGGATCCATAATCGTTCAGGTACAACACTCATCTTCTTCTCCGTCTTCTTGAAATTCACATTTTTAAATTTCTTCTTGATGTATTTACGACCGTCTTCTAGAAAATGATTCCCACAAGCTTGACCCAGTCTATGCGCACAGTGAAGATCTTGGCAGTAAAATCTATCGGCCCCAATCTATATCAAGTTGTTGGATTCCTTACATGCTTTCCGTGCACGGAGAAGCTACTCATCAAGGTGAAACTTCTTTCCTATTAGTAAACGGTAATCACAACGTAGCTCAATTTTTTGGTAATTTTCCCAAATTACGATGACAAGTGTAGTGTTCAGAACTGTATCAACGCAGTGAACCAAAAGAAATGCTTTTAGTATTTTTTTCTCACGTGATCACCTACATTGTTTTTTTGTTGTACTACTATAGTAGCCTAGGCTAGTCATAGTGGAAAGTAACTTAGACTAGTAACTCTATGGTTACCCTAAGAGCAAGTATTACCTCTGTCCTGGTTTACTCTTCCTATTTTGTAGTATCAAAATTTGACCATATATTTAACTGAGAAAATATTAATGCATGTCACTAAAAACTATATCGTTGGATTCGTGTTTGAACATAATATCAAATGGTATAAGTTTTAGTGACATGCATTGGCATTTTCTTAGGTAAATCTATGGTCAAAATTTTACACTAAATACGAGGTAGTATAAAAGTGGGCTATAACGGCTGACAGTGTCCTGGACTAGGGGTACTCACCACGTCGTCTCCTGATCAGTTAGATTGGGCTAAGGACCCCATGGCCGCATACTCATGGGCCAGTTCGGACAACCCTGCCGCATACAAGGAAGACTCCACAAGACTTGGCGCCCAAGACAAGGACTCTCCTAAACCCTAGGCCTCCGGTGTCTGATATAAACCGAGGCCAAGCTAGTCAATAGACAATCGCATATTCATTACTACAATCTCGTGGTACATATGTGTACTCTGTACTACACCCATATGAATACAATCAAAAGCAGCATGTAGGGTTTTATCTCATCAAGAGAGCCCGAAGCTGGGTAAAACCCCGTGTCCATGTTACCATCGCTCCAAGACGCCTAGCTTAGGACCCCTACTACGAGATACGCCGGATATTGAACCGACATTGGTGCTTTCATTGAGAGCCTGCTAGGTGATCATCGTGGATCGATGGGATGATCAGGTGATATTTTTCTAATCAAATCTATTTCACACAAGTTAGTTTTTATGAGAATTGTCTCTGGTTTGCAAGCTTTGTCCGCAGATTAGGTCGACATCAAGGTCTAAAAAATCTGCGACAAACGACGTGCTCCTACACGGCGTTTAGCGCCCTACTCCGGTCCTTTGATCGACAGACGGGGGCATTTAATGGATTGTCAAACTGGCCCTGACGGTGCACGCAATTCTTGATCGTAGAGCCGAGGACAAATCCAACACGGGCAACGATCATCAAGGGAGATCCTTTCCCTTATTCTCATTCTTTTTCCTTATTTAATTCAGCCTGCCGTCGGTTGTCCACTAGTAGTTTTTTTATTTTTGTTAAGGTTTGCGTAGTTCTAACGCAATCATGTACTAGTTTTGCAACCGGTCTCCACTTCTTGATGACTACCACGCCAACTAGTGCTACTACTACCAGGATCATGCGCTAGTACTGGTTTAGCTAGCTACGTAACACCACCACTTCACGTGGAGTACATGGCCAAGTTTACTTTTCCTCAAATTGCTATGTGCACTAAGAGGCGATCAACAGGAAGCGTGGATCCCTTTCCTTTTACTGTGTTCTAGAGATTGTTGCACGTAGATTATTTTTTTGGTTTGTACTGCATTATTTTTTGCAGAGATACTTCATCGATGCTTGTAAATGCTTTTTTCGTCTGCATCAATCTGGCCAGCCGACGTACGCGTCAAAACCTTCATCAAACTAACCTCCGCATTCAGATCGACAGTTTTGTATATTGGTCGGCCCGACGCAGTCTTGACGCACTACGGCAAGGACGTCCCTCATCCATAATCATCTCGTCTGCTATTAGCTTCGACGTCATCAGATAAGTCGACAGGTGCAATTGTTCTAGTTATTCAGATTGTGCATATTAATAATATTTCAAAGAGTATTTTCTGCTCGTCGACGATTGTTCGTACTGCAGGTTTTGCAGTTTGGTCTACCTTGAGGCCGTCATCTTAGGGCGATCTAATATGCCATCGCAGTCCCGCACTCATCTTTCCGTAACTCGGGCGACCCTGCGAATTCGGATTTTGTCACCTCATCACGTCGACGCCCTGCGACACATCGGCCTCGCGCCAGGCCAAATCTCCTTTAATAATTTATTTTACATAAAAAAATTGTAAAGAAATTTTCTTTTCTTTATTTTGTTATTATTATCTATCTTGTGCTACTTCTTGCATCATGGCATGCCGAAGTCATCATCCCGCTTGCGTCGACCAAGTTGCAGTGTCGCCTCAGCGCGCGTCCTTGTGCCAGCATCTCCGCGGCAACCCTATCAGGACGACCTTGGCGTTCAGGCCATATCTCTTTAATTATTTACTTTACTTAAATTCATCAAGTAGAGGATATATATATATATATATATATATATATATATATATATATATATATATATATATAACAATATATTATTATCTCTGGCTTGCACTATTTTATCTGTCCAGGCAATCGACTTAGACCGGGCCGCACTGTCACCTCAGCGTGCCGACGTCCGCAACCTAATTGGGTCATCGCCTTGGCGCGCTGCCCTGTGTTGGCAACCCCGCATCACCGCTTCATCAACCTACTCGGCCGGAGACTTCGGCATCACCCCGCCGACCTGCTTCGTCACCTCGGCTAAACTGGGAGCTTCAACTCTCCACAGCTGTGTCGCCACTTCGGAGTGCCCAGCTCTCCGCTCGGCCACCTCTGGGCCAGCTTGGGGGCTGGAACCCTGTCCCGCATCAAGCTCGGACCACGTTATCAATGCCGCACACATTAACTAGCTAAGTCGCTTTCATACTCAAAGTTTTAAATTTTAAATTTGTGTTCGGTCTGACCAAGCATTATACTTTTTTTGGCAAAAAGTTGTTTGTGAAAACCTCCTTGTCAACACTTTGTTTGTGACACACAAATTCAAATACCCCGTTTATTTTGGGGGCTTCCTTTATGAAGCCTTTTCTCTTGCAAATGATTATACTTGTACGGCTTCGTTCCTTGTTCGTGTATTATGCCACAATATGCACCATGTTGACTTAAGCGATTTGCATGCTGGGTCGCCTCGCTCCTGTGTTTACCCCTACGTTCGCGATTGTTCGGCTAGGGAGTAAAGGGAGCACCTTTGCGATTGTCACGATCTGGTCATCCGAGCCGGACTTTAGACTTGGTGAAGCCGAAAGCTAGCGCTCTTATTGTTTTGAATTATGGTCGGCACACAACGGAACTCATGAGTACAAAAAATCTATTGCACAAGTCTCATAGTAACAATGAGCACCGAAAAAAGGTATCGGTGGGGGTACTAATTTCTTCGAAGATGCTTCTTACACTTTGTCAGTAATATAGCATAAGTTCCCTGAGCGCGCTTTGTCTGTTACAGCCTTATGGCCTGATTGCCTGGTTATCAGAAACACCGTTGATATTCTCGACAGGTGGAGCACATAACACTTTTCGGCCCTTGACCGAAGAGGGAGAAGCCGACGGTCGGTTAAGACGCGTATAAAGTTCAGGTGAACACATATATGATATAAGTACTTTGGTACATACAATCATTATACATAAAATTCTTTTCCCCAAGTCACTTGGGGGCTCTCAAATTTGCATGAGCCGTTTTACAATAATTTTTATTCTCAGTCGTTGCAAAGTCTTTTTCTATCACTCCTTTTTCGATGCAAGTGTGTGGTCAATAGCCGGGTAGCCTGATTTCTCTCTCAAGCCGCTCGAGTTTTAGTTCGCTAAACTAGCCTAACGAGAAACACCCCGCCTTCGGGATAGGGAGGTTGAAGCCGAAGGCTAGCCCGCTTGGAGTCTTGTGATAGGATGTGTCATGTTAAAGCATGACAGAAGCACTTTTTTCTTTCTCTAAGACCAATTTGTTGGATTGGCACCGAACACTTGATCCAGTTCGGACGTCAAGTTTTTCTGAGGTTTTTTGGTTTTCCAAGCCTATGGCACTTTTAAACTATTTGTGTGTTTCCCGCGTAAGTCTCGCAGTGCAATGCCGAACACCTTTAGAGATTCGGCAAAAAACATTCTCGAATATTGCTATATATGCATTGGTTTCGAATTGTATATTCGGTTAATAGTTGGGTTTCCCGGCTCCTGTGCTTGCCGCCTACGTTCCGCATTGTTCGGCTAGGTGTGCAAAAGGAGAACCACTGCGATTGTGCTTCCAGCTCACATGGTTAAGCACCTCAGTGCAAAAAGCCGAAAACTGACTGTCACAATAAGCGAAAACTGGTCAGCAATCCGATGACTATGTTAAATGATGGGTCGTTCATAACATTGGCCGAAGTGTTTACGGCTTGACCTCGGTTGTTACCGAACACTAACTGGGGGCTAGTAACTCGCCTCCCGACTTTAGGCTCCTATGACTAAGTGAAAGTTATAAAGCCCGCATATCTGATTGCCTCGTTTCTGCTAACACAGCCGCCTTCGGGCACCGAGACGTCGGCTAAGGGTTGTCTTGTAAGTGCGGAAACACCCTGCGTAGTATCTGCAAAAGGGTAGAAGCCGATTATGGGCCACTTTCAACTGATAAACGGTCGCAACAGAGTCAAAATAAACATATCATCGACGTTCGTATTTAATATACGGCCACCCGTGATTTTACTTTGGATATCGATCCTTAATTCGGCCACCCGTGCCCACATTAAGGCTCGAGGGCTACTGGGCTTTGTGCTTATTATTTACAAATATTAAAGGGGTACATCGATCCCCTGATCTGGTGTTGCCACCTGACCAGTGTCTCGGGGGCTAGTGCATTGACAATCCAATGCAAAAAAATTAAAGTACAATATAGTTTTCGAGGAGATTATTATCCTCAGGTTGGTCGGCCGCACCCAACCTGAGTCTCGAGGACTTTGCACACCGCATTTCTATTCCTAAGTATGCTGCCGAGCTGGGAATTGATCCTCAGGCTGATTTTATGAATCGACCTGAGTCTCAGGGGCTACTAGGGTCAGCGGTTTGATTTCTTCCTTCAGGTGCATCCCGGATATTAGGCTAACACGCACCTTGAGGATTACTGGCTATACATCTCAGCAGAGATTGCATTGCACAATTCGAAATTAAATCCGCAAAACAATCAGCCCATGACCGAGGTGCTGAGCCACCTCGGAAGCAGTTCGGCATATAGCTCGAATGCAAGTGGCTGGCTCCTTAGAGGGCATTTCCGGCATTAAGCTCGGCTAAACACTTTTTTGAACCAAGGTGATCTATGACACCTCAGACATAGTCCCGTGTTGGAGCTTGGACATAGTCCGACGTTGGAGCTCGGATACAGTCCGGCGCTGGAGCTCGGATGCAGTTCGGCATTGGAGCTTGACTATAAAAATTCTCTTCGGATACCGTCCGACGTTGGAGCTCGGATACATTCCGGCGTTGGAGCTCGGATATAGTCCGGCGTTGGTGCCCGACTGCAAAAGATACCTCGAATGCAGTCCGGCGTTGGAGCTCGGATGCAAGAGGACACCGCCACACGGGGACAACTTCAAACCCGAGGTGGGCGTGAAAATAACAAGGCAGTGATAAAGGCCGGAGACTTAAAGGGGCTCCTCAAGATCGAAGATGGGAAGATTTGTTGAACCAGTTTTCAAGACCGATGACTGAAGATGAAGAACAGTTCGGAAGAATCGAGGAGCGTCACCAACTTGAAGACTGGTTCAGGGGGCTACTGACAGTGTCCTAGACTAGGGGGTACTCACCACGTCGTCTCCCGATCAGTTAGATTGGGCCAAGGACCCCATGGCCGCATACTCATGGGCCAGTTCGGACAACCCCTGCCGCGTACAAGGAAGACTCCACAAGACTTGGCGCCCAAGACAAGGACTCTCCTAAACCCTAGGCATCCGGTGTTTGATATAGACCGAGGCCATGCTAGTCAATAGACAATCCCATATTCATTACTACAATCTCGTGGTAGATATGTGTACTCTGTACTACACCCATATGAATACAATCAAAAGCAGCATGTAGGGTTTTATCTCATCAAGAGAGCCCGAAGCTGGGTAAAACCCCGTGATCATGTTACCATCGCTCCAAGACGCCTAGCTTAGGACCCCTACTACGAGATACGCCGGATATTGAACCGACAACGGCCCTCCACTATGTAGGCCAAAACACGTGCCAAATTCACTTGTGATGCGTTTGGCATCGATGCCCCTCCATTGCTCACCCGGTGCCCCAATCTGGATCACCTACTTTGCTCCGGTGCCAAATTAACTCATGCAATGAAAAACCACTTGCATGGGAGAGAGAGAGAGAGGACTGGGGCAATAAAAACACTTGTTTGGGAGAGTGAGACGCTGGTGTAGTTGGTTTGATTGATTTTTTTATACATGTGGGTCTGTGTGCACAACGGTGCCAACACTCTCACATCGCGAGAGCGGTGCCAAAATCTTTTGATTTGACATCGATGCGTATTTTGTGGCATACTTTTGAGAAATATGGCATCGGCCACATAGTGGAAGGCAACAAATGCCCAAGCTCTTCACGTGCTCCTAGGTAAATGAGAGAGAGAGAGAGTGAAAAATATCACTAGGCATCCAACCCTATCATATGAGCAAATGATATTGGTACCTCTTGATGACATGGCAATCTTATACAGCCAGCTGCTCTAATATGTTCTCTTCTTTTGCAGATAAAAAAGACCCGAAAGTGAAAAATGTGCTGCACTATAACAAGCTCATCGAATGCCTTGATCTCCATCTTACAGAAATTGATTTGATCGACTACCAAGGTAGCACATCTGAGATTAAATTGACCAGGTTCTTTGTTCTGGAGGCAAGTGTGCTCAAGGTAATGAGGTTTGGCGTTCTTTGGCACAACAATGAATGGCGTGCTGATCACCGCAAGCGTCTAAGCCTAAATGAAAAAGTCTCCGTAGAAGCTGAATTTGTTTTTGAAACATCAAGTGGCCAGAGACTCGAAAATTTATTTGCCCATTAGTGACTTGTCAAGGCGGTGGATTTTAGTTTGTACGATAATGCTACATCCACCTAAAGTAATGAAAGTTCTTACGTAAACCTCCTAGTAACTCCCTCTTCGTAGGTACAACATTACTCCTAACATTTGTAATATGAGTTTGAAACTTGTAATATTGTTGTGTCCTATTCCTGCGTTTTCAAAATCCTGCAAATCAAAGAGGTCCTGAGTTGGTGATGATGTTGTGCCTGCCATCTTTCACCAATAGCAGTCGGATCTAGATCTGACGCATACAAACCAAACTTCTCCAGTTTTTCAAAAAGATGCCCACAGTTGTTCCCTATTTACAAAAAACTCCATGTCTCTCACAATCAGCCTTATCTCCTCCCTACCACATCTAGAAGGCCATGGAAAAATCTAGCATGATGGCTGCTGCCGGTGTCGTCCACCGCCAATCTTGGTGTTCCGTGCACTGCACAGGCATCTACGCACGAGAAATTATGTTGAACACGGCTAGTTGTAAGCAGGCTAGCGCTACAGCCATGATGATAGTGGCTGCAGATGGTGAGGCTGACTATGCTATGCCGAACACAGCGCCTATACTCAGGTGTCATCTCCGGCACAGGGTCTTGTCACTTCACTGTGAGGAGCAGCACGTAATAATTTGACCAACGGGTAGTACAGTGCTACTACATTGGTAGTACTACTACTAATACTAGCACCACCGTCTAGATTTAGTAGTACTACCACGTCCATCTGGATTTTAGTACTTGACTAGCAATATCTAGTAATGCATCTCACAAAAAATGTACTACTCCCTCTGTAAATAAATACATGGTGTATTGTTTTATTCCTATCGGCGAGAGAACTTAACGTATTTTTGCTAAGATTACATGCAATGAACTAACCACTACATGTCATGTTTTCTAGTCTCAAGTCATTGAAAGCATGCACGGTCCACATCTCTCATTGGTTGATATGTCACGAAATAAGAAACGAGGAGGGAGTTAATGTACCGTGCCTAAGTACTTTGGGATTATTTGGTTTTCATAAGGTGACGTACACAACATTTTTTATTACATGCATTAACATTTTATTAGTTAAATCAAAGGTCAAAACTTGGCGAAAAATGCAAAGTAAACATCAAAGTTCTCTCGTTTGACCCCAACTAGAAGTCCGGTGAGATGACTATACCACACCGGCACAGAGGGGGACACATCTTCATTGACTTACTGCACCTGCCTTTGGGTGCACATGGGCCCAACGGGTGGCTGGCCCACCTGTCATACAGCCAGAGGCAGGTGCAGTAGAGGGCGAGGAGTAGATGGCCAACATGAACGTGAATTTAACACAGTCTGCACTTCTCATATAAAGGCTCCCCGCCAGTCCAATCAAGTACGAAATCCTACGCACCTACGCACGCTAACCAAGGGCAAGAGTGATCACTCCAATCCAAGATCAGTTAACAAGAAGCTAGTCCCTTGGAGGCGATGAGCGCGAGCATCACCCGACTGTGCCAGATGGTCCATGATGCCGGCCTGCGGCCCGGCACCGAGGAATGTCTCCAAGTAGTGCTTGAGGCCCCTAGGGCAAGGGGCCTCTTGGATGACAGCTTCGTCTCCTTGTTCGACGAGGTCCTCGTCGGCTTCCTCGACAAGTTCACCGTCGTCAAGAAGCTCGCGGACGACCTTGACATACGCCTCCAGCCCACGCGCCCAAGCTTTGCGATGCCCGCTACCCTCAACGGCCTCTATGGTGACAACCTCTTCGACGCACTCGATGCCCTGCGACTGCCCGCTGTCGCGCCGGAGAATGTCCACCTCGAGGTCGCGCTCGCCGCGCAGCATCGGGCGCAGCAAGACACCATTGACATAATCACCCACATCTACGCGCAAATCATCCACAAGGACTACTACATGCAAGCGGAGGACGATAGGACGCTGGCCTTCTTGGACCGCGGGGCAACCTTGGACGGCATTGTTCAGAAGCATGTTGAGCTCGCCGCCACCGCCGCTGCTCCTCACACGTCGGTTGGTGACCCGGCGCACTAGGGCGTGAGGATGGCGTTGATGGATCCGTATGAATCTTTATCTTTCTGTCAAATCCATGTAGTAGTATATGGTCCTAATAGTAATTATCTTACCTTTCGCATCAACTTCATAATTTTCGTACGTACTCCATGCATGAACTGCGCCAGAACCAAACTTCTCATTACTCTAGGGAAATTTGTTATTTCTATCTATCGGTCGCGCCATGGAGCAGAACCAAATTTTACAAGTTACAAGTTCAAAAGGAAAAGCATGTCGTGTTCGCATCGCACCCCCACACGGTTGGTCCGGCACGCCGCTCAAGGGGGAATGCATGTTGTGTTGCATTTTCACTTACAAGTGGGACCGCAGTTGAGCAAACCGACTATCGGCAAATCCCCACCCCGCCCACCACGTGATGGTTGAGAAAACAAGAGGGAGAAGAGATGGTTGTAGCATGGACTCCAAGAAAATTGGTTTCAGATGGGACTCATGGGTGGTGTGTGCCGTACTGCTAGACATGAATGCTAGTTATGGCCCATGCCACCCCGCTATATTGAGCCTATATTGAGGTGCTGGTTATGTAGAACAAATTTCCTGGAGTCTGTGCTCAACCCTCCTCTATCTCTCTTCTCAGCCAGCCAGGAGGACCCACTGAACCTGCACATCTTTCACCTCGACGTGGTGGTGATGAAAAACAAATCCAATAAAGATCTTATGTGGCCGCTTTTGGAGTTACTCAAGAGTAGTAAGATTCTATTTACAGTTTAACCCAAGATGCACATCACGTGGTTTCAACTACCACTCTATTTTCTTGCATGACACGACCTAGATGCTGGATGTCCCACGTGTCGGCAAATGGAGGAAGAACTCGACCAAATCTTCGGTTGTGCTCTCGGATTAGACTAGTTGTGCTAACTTAAAATTTTATTGTGTAGAATGGATGCAAGTTTTGTATTGGGAAGAAGAGTACATCGATATATTGATAGAGCAATTTACTAGATGTTCTAGCACTTTTAGCTAGCATAGAGGCTAGAGATGAGACTAGTGCACTTGTTGATAGAATAGAGGCTAGACATGAGACTAGATGCCAGGAAGCAACATCTACTTCTTTAAACTTGAAGAAGAAAGAAGCACGCAAGATCGAGCCTCCGCAGATCAATAATGAATGCATCAAGAAGGCACTAATCCAACTTACAGGAGCAGTTATGGAAGTTGGATATCTTCTAAAATGTATTCTTGTGGTTCTTGTTTTCTTTGGTCTTGCTTTTCTAGTCAAATTTTGGTGATGTATTTCCATGTACCAAAAATCAATGATGAAAAAAAGATATATGTTTGCAAACAAAAAATGTATGCGGCCGGAATGCATCCGCGCTTGGGCGCACGGCCACCACATCCAAGAAATGGCCCGGACACGACCCCATTGCACTACCCAAACGGACAGAATCCAGGCAAAACGGAGGTCCATTTGGGGTCATGCGTTGGAGTTGGCCTTACAAGTGGGACCACAGTTGAGGAAACCGACTATCGGCAAACCCCCACCTTGCCCGCCGTGCGATGGCTCAGTTGAAACAACGAGGTTGAAGAGATAGCTGTTGCACGGACTCCAAGAAATATGGTGTCAGATGGAAGTCATGCTAGTGGCGTGTGCCGAACTCCTGGACATGAATGCTTGTTCTCGCCCATGCCACCCTACTATAAAGTATCGAGGATTTGAGGTGCTGGTTACATAGAGCAAGCACATTAACATATGGCCCACCTCACACTGTGGCCAAATTTCCTGGAGACTGTGCTAGGTGAAAAAGTGTTCTTTGTGAGGGTGGGTGGCTGGACTCAAGTTTAAAACTTGTTGTATTACGTATACGTAGATGTAGAGATAGTGCAGCAATTTTGAAAGTTTGAACCCAAACATCAGAATGCAATTTCTACTGGACTCATCCGAGGACCTAGGATGATGGGATTCGCAGCTACAGTAAAAACACCTGCCCAACGCATGAAGCATGTGAAGCAAGTACAAATAGTGTACTATTATTGATTGGCCTCATCCGATAACCTGTTGCAATCCACGTACAATTATGTATTCTGAAAATATATTTTTGCCTCGTCGCAGCACCCACTCAGAGAAGCGACTCGAAAGCCATTCATAAATTTAAGAAGTTTATCACGGGTGTCGGGGATATACCCCGCGGTGTAACCCGGACGGAAGTATAACCCGTCGGACTTGGCGATTCACTAATGACCCGCCCTGGCTGGACGACACACTAAGTGACTCGCCCGATCCTGGCAACTTATGGGTGACCTGGCAAGCGGATCAAAGGAGCGACAAGACCCAGGGGCCCAGGAGGCTCAAGGCCCAGAAGGCCGGCTTACGTTATGGTAGGCCGGCTTAAGAGGAAAGGCGTGAGGAATATCTTTCTTACAAGGAATCAAGACCCGGACTTGTATCCGGCTTGTAGTAGAAGATAGGCTAGTCGTAATCCTATTTGGACTCCACATGTAACCCGCCCCTCTAACTTATATAAGGAGGGGCAGGGCTCCCCAAAGAGGGACAAGTAACAAGAAACTATATCTAGGGCTAGACACAAAGAGCCGGCTTACTGGCAACTCTCTCATGATCATAATGAGACCTAGCCACAAACAACATGTAGGGTTATTACCGGATGATGTTTCCCGGGGCCCGAAGCTGTCTAAATCCTTGTCTTGCATGTTGCGTCTCTCGTCCTGATCAACCCCTCTCAAGCTACCACATAGATGCGTTAGCCTCATGACTAAGTCCTGACACTAAGGACATCTGCCGTGACAATTCCACGACAGTGGCGCCCACCGTGGGGCTCGCGCACGGTGGTGTTGAGTTCTTGAAGGGATTTCTCTCAGGGATCGAGAAACTCGCAACTAAATCGGATGAAAAAAAGAATCGGCATGGAATGACCGCGTGACCCGCCGGCGACCATGGACAGAGCTAGCGAATTTATCGTGGGAATATCAGAGTTATGGTTCAAATTTTTGGAGCCAGCAGATACAAGATTTGTAGAGTTTTTAGGGTTCATGTGCGGCACCTCACGCGTTGCACGGCGACCCGTTGAATCCGAGTATAGATCGCTTTTTCCGCTGACGAGACCGGATAAGAATCTAACTCGACATCACCAAGTAATCACATTGACGCGTTGGTTTTCAACAATTGCTACGGATTGCCTGGTTCCGGGTCAGATTGCTGCTCCTGTTTGCATCCACGTCAGTACGGCTGAAGGCTGGTGAGGATTGTTTAATCGAGCTGCAAAAATCCAAGGAAGCAATTAGTACTTGCACTAGTATGTGGCCAAGGCTAGTAGTACTAATTAAGTGCTACATTATTTAAATACTACTACATCTGTAGCCACGAAGGCACCGACCAGATCATGGATAAAAGGTATTTTGTATTTTCTTCGTGGGGTCCAGAGCAATCTGTCATCTGCTAGCCATGTTCATCAAGACATGGTCCTAGAAGGAAAAATCAAAGCAACCACGACCCGGAGAAGGACGGGGATTCAGAGTAATCAGCCGCCGTGGTCTCTGCCTCCATTACAGCTGCAACTGCGCCGCGAGCCACCCGGTTCGCCTTGGCCGTGGACCCGCCGAGGGCACCGCTTCACTTCACCGATGTTACCTTCGAGCCGCCGCTACGTGGCTACAGCCGCGCCACAAGCTGGCTCCCCCTTGACTTGCCGGGGTACGTGCGTCACTATGTCGTCGTCACGCCTCTACCTCACGGGACTCCATGTCTCCAAGCAGGGCCGATTTGTGCCCACTGCACCTTGCACCATCGATGAGCCATCTCTGCCGCTACCGGCGAGCCACTACTTCTGCCTCCTCCGCAGCTGTGACCTGCCGTGGGGGAGCCGCCCGCGCAACTCCGCCCCCGAGTCACTGGTCTTGGTGTCGAGCCGTCGTCGTTGAGTCGCCCCGGCCTCACTCTAAGTCGCTTCGGCCGCCTCAAGTCGTTGTTCCATGTCCAAGCTGCCACTGTGTTTTCTATCATCGATGTGGCCATGGCCTACGGCCCTGCCTCCAGAAGCTGCCGGTTCTTGTCATCAGAGATGAGCTGCTCTACTCGCCGTGCCTGAACCGCCGGCGCCCTTCCGTTGGCTTGTTATTACTGAGACCCGCTGTGGCTGTGGAAAGGTGACAAGCAAAGTTGAAACGGAGCAAGTGCTTGTTTGATGAGGAAGCCGTTTCCTGTAATCCGAACAAATCAGGTTATATTCATCTAAACCTATTTTATTAACACATATTATTTTTATAAAAAGCAAATACTCCGGCTTGCGATACTTTTTATGAAGGACAATTTTTCACCTCAGATGAGGCATTATACTGCGGGTATGGAGCGCACTGGCAATGTTCTTGTGCCGGCATTTCGTCTATGTCGTATTACTTGGTGAACGAATCGTGTGCAAGTTGCCGTCCTTGTGACTCGGTTTACATCAAATAACCGGGACTGTGCTCGCGATTGACTCGCCGTCCGCACGGCTACTTCGATCGTGATTGATTTTACCACCTGCACCATTTGCAATGCGGCGGCTGTCTGGATCGACCTCTGACAAAAACCAGGTGTTATTTATTCTTAAGTATATATTAGTTCATCCGAGCAAAGCTACTTTGCCCTGTTGTATTTTATATACAGGAAAATTATCCATCACAAAGTGGTATTATACCGCGGAAATGGAGACATGCCAACATCTTTTGGCACAGGTGGTCGTCGTTACTCAACGGACTCCCGCACCGGCTTACAACACCGTGGCCGTCTCTCGCGACCACGCCGGCTCACAACAAGGAGGACAATTTGCCCGTTCGTACTGGCTTACAACGCCACAGCCGGTTCATCTGTCTATGCCGCCTCTGATGTTACGGTCATCTTTACCGTCCGTCTTTCGCGGCCTGGTCTACATCGACACACCGGGCCACACTTGTCTTTATGAGCTGTTTACTGAGTATGAGCAAGTCACTACTTGGGAAGCCTGGTTTTCTTCCAACAAATTGGAGGTAAATTATCATATATTATCAACTGCCGTCTACACTGGATGGTTCAATGGGCAGGCGCACAAGTCGCCGCTACTACAGTTTGGTTAACTTCAAACAGCCAGTTGGAAGGAACCATTGGCCGAGTTGCTGACACGGCTCATACGGGATCATTTATAACCCTCCGCAGTCACCTCAACCTTCTGTGGAATCACATCGCGCTATCAACGCCAATGAGTATACCTTCTGCTATGGTCAAATATGGAGAATCTCAAGCCAACTCCTTGAGTCGTCTTGAGACTCGGGGGCTACAATGGTATGACTCGGGGGCTAGATCAATGAAAATTTAAAAGCCGTCAGAAGATTTCCGGCTCAAAATAAGGACTCTGGTTTAAAATCTGGTTGAAGAGACATCTTTCTCCCACAAAGCAATGAAGCTCTCAAATCCAGCTCAAAATTCGGCTCAAGGTAAATTTGTCCCTCACAAATTTTTGAAGCTCTCAAATCCGGTTCAAAATCCGGCTCAAGGTAAATTTGTCCCTCACAAATTTTTGAAGCTCTCAAATCCGGTTCAAAATCCGGCTCAAGGTAAATTTATCCATCACAAATTTTGGAAGCTCTCAAATCCGATTCAAAATCTGGCTCAAGGTTAATTTGTCCCTCACAAATTTTTGAAGCTTTCAAATTCAGTTTAAAGTTCCGGTTCAAAAAGAATTAATCTCTCGCAAGTTCGAGTTCTCAGACAAAGTAAAGGTTGCCAAAAAGAACTTGCTGCCATGATGCGTGGTTCAAACATGGGTATCCTGCCTTACGGCTTATCTTATTATGGTCACTTGGGGGCTTCTTGCTCATCGAGCATAGCTGTCGGTACCCTCTTGATTGGTGTAATGCCAAATTTATGGTCACTTGGGGGCTTCCTGTTCAAACATAGGTCGTATTCGAACCAAAGAGAACATAGCTGTCGATACCCTTTTGATTAGCAAACTGCTGAACCTACTTGGGGGCTTCTTGATCGTATCTGAATCATAGCTCAACCCCTTTGGGAATCGACGTGGATCGTATTCGAATTAGCGTCGCTAAACAACTCTTAAGGTCACATGGGGGCTTCCTGTTCAAACATGGGTCGTATTCGAACCAAAGAGAACATAGCTGTCGATACCCACTTTGATCGGCATCGCCAACGCCACTGGGGGCTATATGATCGTATTCGAATCTTAGCTTAACCCCTTTGGAACAGTTTACTGATCGTATTTGAATCAGAAGCCTCAAATTTTTTTATCTGTTTTTATACAATCACAAGCATTTGAGTTGTCACGAATATCATATGTGCCGGCTTTTACAGGGTTGAGTTATCAACTTCACCCTCTGGGTCACGTAAACCGGTGGTATCATCCAAAGGATCACAGGGATCTTGTGATCTACTTGTGTGTACGATAAGACTATATTTGGGTGGTTACCCGCCCTGGCTTTTGACATTAAGTCGCTAGGGCATATGTTGTTTAAACTCTGTGCAGGATATACAGACCTATGGCTTACATAAATGATCAAGTTCAAGCCCATCATCAAAGATTGAAATTGATGTCTCAAAAGGGTTATTAATTCTTGATTTTATAAAGGCTATATGCCACCGGGTTACAATGAATGGGCATCGGCCAAGAGCTGCCAGGTATTTAAACTCCGGATTTACTTGTCAACCGATGAGGTATTCAAATCTTTAATAGCCAAAACTGGCTGGATTTTCATGATGATATTGAATGATTGAGGTTTTCATACCGGATTATATTGTTCAAATCTTAAATAGCCAACATGGCTGGATTTTTATTGTGATTATCAATAACCAGTGTTATGATTGAGGTTTTCAAAGTCGCTTCAGCGCAATGGCTATTATTTTATCAATGGGTATGATTTATTCTACAATGAAAGGAATAGTCCCGAGTCGCTGCAGGCTTACGACCCGGCACTTGAGGCTACATTATTCAAATTGAGATTACATCGAATATACAAGTCCCGTGTCACTGCCAGCATGCACCATGGCACTTGGGGGCTAATGCAAAGTCAATTTTTGCTCAACTTATTGAAGACCCGACTCATCACATTTTAAATGAGCCGGCCCTTGGGGGCTACCAATTGCTCCTATCGAAAATTCAAGGTACACAAGCCTCAATCCAGTACATTAAGAGATCCACTACTCAGTTGGTAAAGTACAAAGCTCTTAACCTTATGGACATGGGTTCAAGCCCCATGGTGGAGATTACATCATATGATGTTATTATTAATGAATTATTCACAAAGTCCCTGCTCATTATTGCATAATGACCCGGCCCTTGGGGGCTACACTGGTTGAAGTTTTTATGAGCATAAGGCAATTACAAGTCCCAGGTTTCTGCAAGCATGACAACCCGGCACTAGGGGGCTACATATGTGGAATATTCAGTTTATGACTAATGATTGAGATGAATAACCCAGATCTCTTCAAGGTTGCAACACTTATATTGAAGCAAGTCTTAAGTTATCACTATGTTCTCCTCTTAAGACTTGGGGGCTACAGGTATTATGCATATAAAGAAGGAACATCTTCAAATTCTCAGCTTTGAGTAAATCAGGAAGATCAATTACATGACCCGGTGTCAACAACAATTATGGCTCAACATCATCAGTTTTTTATAACCCAGAGATTTTGGAAATTATAACTCGGCAAGATCTACATCTTTAAGCCGGTTGAAGGTCAGATGAGTATTTCAAGACATATATTTTTTAAGCCGGCGCTTTGGAAGCCAACTCAAATGGATTATTTGTTTACAATATTTCTTCTACATGCAAAATGATTGTGAAGCTGGTCTATTGACCCTGATTTTCTAGAAGAAGGAAATGACAAGGACTTAAGGATGTTCAGGTGTCGGTTTACAAGAATTCTTAACCCGGAGCACAACTTGTCAAATTTGTTCTTGTGTTTATTTTGCAGCATAAGTTTACCATGGATAATTTCAAGCTAAACTTGGGGGCTAATGTCGGGGATATACCCCATGGTGTAACCCGGCCGGAAGTATAACCCGGCCGGACTTGGCGATTCACTAATGACCCGCCCTGGCTCGACGACACACTAAGTGACTCGCCCGATCCTAGCGACTTATGGGTGACCTGGCAAGCGGATCAGCGGAGCGACAAGACCTAGGGGCCCAGGAGGCTCAAGGTAGAGAAGGCCGTCTTACGTTATGGTAGGCCGGCTTAAGAGGAAAGGCGTGAGGAATATCTTCCTTACAAGGAATCAAGACTCGGACTTGTATCCGGCTTGTAGTAGAAGATAGGCTAGTCGTAATCCTATTTGGACTCCACATGTAACCCGCCCCTCTAAGTTATATTAGGAGGGGCAGGGCTCCCCAAAGAGCGACAAGTAGCAAGAAACAATATCTAGGGCTAGACACAAAGAGCCGGCTTACCGGCGACTAGCTCATGATCATAATGAGACCTAGCCACAAACAACATGTAGGGTTATTACCGGACGATGTTTCCCGGGGCCCGAAGCTGTCTAAATCCTTGTCTTGCGTGTTGCGTCTCTCGTCCTGATCAACCCCTCTCAAGCTACCACATAGATGCGTTGGCCTCGCGACTAAGTCCTGACACTAAGGACATCTGCCTTGACAATTCCACGACAACGGGCATATCATTTTATTACATACAACAAGTCATCAACCCACAACGACAACGAGGATACATTATAAATACTAAAGTTTTTGTCACACATGGTTCCTTAGTATCATCAGCAGTGCCCTGTACACAGACAAGAAGAGGTGATCCATCAGAATAAGTTGCCAGGCGCCACTAAGTATATGGGTCCTCATGCTCGTGATCATCATCATCGTCATCTCCCCCTTGGTTATAAAAAATTTCATGTACAGGTGGTGGAATGTTCACAGGACCTTGGAAACACAAGAAGTGAATCTACGTTTAAGACATGAGTATATTGTGAGTGCAGACGCTCCACCGCGAGGTTTGTTGCTCCTTCTCGGTCGTCGGGAATCTATGTTCTTCCACTCTTTTGTTTAAGACATGAGCTTTTTTCATCCTTTTGCCGACACGCGGGACATCTAGCATCAAGGTGGACGTGTCATGTAAGAAAATGGAGATATGTAGTGTGTAAGTGAGTCGTGCACTTCGGCGGCACCTAGTACTATATAATATGTTTTCTCCTTGATGGCATGTGAATAGTGCACGTACTCAATGACAGAGCACGGGATGGTAGCCATGGACATGGTCGGCCCTTTCTAAAGAGAGTCCTAAATAACTTTGATGTGTCCCGTCAACTCGATGAGAAGCTTGCTTACTACGCCTTCTCCCTCGCCAACGCGTGTGCGGTGGCTCGCAGCACGAGGAGAAACTTTTGCTTACAAGCGGTGGACGTGCAGTAGTTCATTTGGTGTCAGATTGCCAGAAGTACAACTATAGTACCATCATTATTGTTCGACTTCTGGAAGAGGAGAAGAGCCAAGCGTAAGGTCACCTACTAACCTAGTACAGTACTACTATAGACAAAGATGGTCCACCTTTTTAGAGCATGGTTAATAAATATAGGCGGCTCTTGCAGTGGTACATCATTTAGAGCAAGTACTCTCTTCGTAGGAACAAAGGAAGTGAAACAAAAGTTGGAGTGGATGCTAGATTGCCAATTAAAACATGATTACATAGGAAAAAAATCCTATAACTTCTATCCTATGAATCAAATGACCAATGTAGGCAAATTATGAGGGGGGGTCTCTCCAACAGTGTTCCTCGGCTCGCACCTAGCATCACGGTGGTCAAACTTGGAGTCATTCATCTGGTACACGTGGCATCTCAGATCTGGACACAAGGTGACGAGACCTCTCACTTCATCCACCATTTGAAGCGTTGCGCCGGTGGAGGGCTAGCATACTCCAATATTAGGTTGGCTCTATGTGATGTGGCAACTTCATATACTAACTGTATGCTGGCTATACTACTACAGTACTCACACTCCAAGAAGTGACTCGAAAACTATTCATAAATTGAGTTTATGACATGCATTTGAAAATGTACTATTCATTACATACAACAAGTCATCAACACACAACGACAACGAGGATACATGCTGGATTATAGATTATTTCCAACAAAACATTCTAGTAAATACTGAAGTTTTCATCACACAACAAATAACAAGCAATGAAATGGCGTTGGAAACGCTTGCTTTGAACCATACGTGCTCTGGGAAGAATGAGCTATTGTTAATATCGAGAGCAAAGCAGGACTGATCATCAAGGCTGAAGCGGCATATATCAGGACCAGGGTAGGGAACCACTGCAATGTCCGAGGTATAGATACAACTGCTTCTCATAAATGGTAGTAATGTGTGTCAATAGCAGCTGGATCGCCTTTCACCATCATTGGATAGTTTGCTCCAAGGAAGAGCGAGTTTTCTCCAAGACTATCAGTACTGAACCAAGGAGAAGGTGTTGGCGCTAGCACACTAGTATCCATCCAGAATACCCTGTAATGGGTGTTGGAATAGGTCTGGAGAGGGCGACCACGGGAGACAACACGTGCTCCCTCAGTAGTAACAATCTCAGTGCACTGTATACAGACAAGAAGAGGTGATCCATCGGAATTAGTTGCCAGGCACCACTGAGTATATAAGTTCTGCTCGTCCTCATGCTCGGGATCATCACCATCGTCATCTCCCCCTTGGTTATAAAAAATTTAAAGTATAGGTGGTGGAATGTTCACAGGACCTTGGAAACACAAGAAGGTTAATTAGTAAAGGGAAACTTGCTAACCCACATGCATGTGGATGAAAGAATTATAATTACGGTGGAAGAAAAACGTACCGAAAGCACGAGGATCCCATGCAAAAACAGTGCCACGAGTGGTGGTAGCAAACACAAGACCCTCGTATTGAATTGCATCACAGTACTCATCCGTGTACAGAAACTGATTTTTGAGCAATATCCATGGACGAGCCATGGAATCCGTAACAACGGCAACAAGCTTGTCGAAGATAGCAACAACTTCATAGTTCTTGTAATTCCAAGAGTGGTTGGGAACTCGACAAATTGCTATCTTCCATAGACGACAGCCACCATGATCGTATTTGAACATACATAGATCATCTGTGTGCTCAACCTCAGGGCACTCTGAGATTTTTGGAAGTGGAATCCGCTGACGAGTGTACACATTCACTAGTTGCCACTCGCAATTGTACCCAATATAAATAACCCAATATCCATTTGCACCAGCCCAGGCCTTACCCTTAAGCGATGGCATCTTGACATCACATGTATCATTATCAAGCGGCATCAACTTGCACAAGGCGAGGCCTCTGTCGTTCGCGGCCATGTGAATTGGCTTATAGTGAAGAAGATAAGGGAGATCAAACCGCTCCTGGACCCTTGGGTTCCTTGTAATGATGTTATTAGTTGAGACAAGAATGGTCTTGAACGAACCTGCCATGCTAGCCAAGGTGATGACGTCGCACCGATCGATGAGTTCCTCCACCACGTCATCTTTCAGATCGGGGCAAGAATAACGGGGTCATTTCTGGCTTGTTCCCTCCATGGAGAAGATGATCGAACAATGGCAGAAGGAAGGGTGAAGGCAAATGGAGGAGCAAGGAAGAGCGTGCGCAGTAGTTCCAATCGAGAGGTGAAGGCGAAGAGGCAGTGGACGGTTGCCATGGTACATGAAGAGGCGCCCCGGCCTACATAGACGTCCATTCGGAAATTGTACAAAAGGACTCACCGTCATCTCACTGACATGTTGGAATGGGACCACATGTCAATGAAACATGGTGTGTCATTTCTCGTGCAAAATGCGATCTGGCCGCGTTGGCCCGAAGTGACGCATTATTTCTCGACCTTTATTTTTTAATGGCGTGCCATTCAGTTTTGAAACACGACTAACTGGTACTGTATGCAGAGAAAATATAAACTACTCTACCACTACTCCACCTCTACTACTAGTAGTATAAAAAGATATATAGGCTGGAGCTTCGGCGCTTTCTTGCTAAGGGCTGCCCACTTGCTTCTCACACTATCACCCTCTCTCCAGATCTAAAAAAGACGGCCTCTCTCTCACTCCTCACTGGTGGTCACAGATCCATCGGGGAAGAAAAGGACGTGCAGCATTGAAGCACTCGTCGTCAGCGAGCGAGGTCACGCACTGACGACAAGGCCGTCCTCTCAGACCTAGCGCCCACCCGAGATGGCCTCCGTCCCCAAGCTCGCTGTCGTAGTGTGTGCGGAGGATGACGACCACGAGCGAAGCCACTTCTTGCCGACCTCAGGTATGCTACCTCTTTTCAAACAATACTCTTGTTCTATTTCCCCATCTACCATGTTGCTACATGTGGATCTTTTTCCACTCCACCATCTTCCCAATTTGCTATCCTCTGCTCTGCTGATCACGCAGACGAAAACCTTAATTTGCACTATTAAAGGAAACCCTACTTCATGCAGACTAATCCATGTCTGGGTTGAATAAGGAAAGGAAGGGAGACTCTACTGTCCAAGAGAGTAGGCATCGAACCTGCATCTAGGTTGAAAAGGGGGAAATCGGTATCTAAGGAACGAGCTCGTGTCTCTTGGTTAAAGAATGGTAGAAAGGCATGAACGCAATAGAGAATGACCAGGTCGATCGGTTTGTTGTCCTCACATAGGCAAAAGGTGGCTAAAGAGAACAAAAATGGGACGTAATCCACATATGCTGCCTGGATATTTGTTGCTCTGGGCAACCATACCTCCCTCACCACTCTATGCATCCGTGGAGGTACATCGTACTAGTGCACCCACTGTCCGAATGGGCCTCCCATGCTCTTATTGCCACTTTTTTGCTGTTAGTATAACGCCAGCGGTCAAGTCAAGCCATGCTACTGCTAAAGTGATGCCACATTTAACTAATGGCGCACTCAGTCTAATGCCACTGATAAATTTAAGCAATGCCATTTAATGTCACTAGATTATTTCAGGGTTAGCTCTTGATTGTGGATGTATTAAAGATTTTTCAGCTAAGGCATTCTAATGTTGTTGCACAGCCAGTATACCAACGATGAATCTTGTTACTACCTTCAGATTTTTGCACTATTAATGCCTATAGATTACATACCTCACTTTCATGAGATAAGTCAATTTTTTGTACAGTGTCAAGAGGAAAGGTCAAGAGTGGGCACCTCCTCCTCTGGCTATTCTCTTGATTCGTTCGATCAAGTTTCTATGTTTGACCAATTATCAAGATTGGGATAGCAATTTTTAGGTCCCCTCGAGTTCGAAATGATATTTACCTTGAAGGTACATGGTTTGCAAATTTTTTATACTATCATTAGTTAATAATGCTAGTTACCTTCATACTTTTGTATTTGGTTTAATGCTCTTGCACAGCTAGTATACCAATGCTGAAACTTGTTATCTTTACATTTTGTATTGTTAATTCTCATAGAAATCTTCAAGTGCTAGAGTATATGGAAATCTATTTAGTCAAACCATTGTACTGTACCCTGTAATAAAATAACTACTCTAATGTTGCACTAGCCACTGGATTAGTGTATATTTGTACTATTTGAATGGTGTTGCATTAGCGTATGGACATAAATAAAGTGTGGCAAGCTTTCCCAGATATATGCTCAAGAAAACTACTACCTGTTTTTCTAAATACTAGATGTTTGGGTACTTTAAATTGAACTATGAAAACGTCTTATATTAAGGAACAGAGGGTGTAGAGTTCACTCAAATTATCTAGGTAAAGCTAGTCACACCTTTGTTAAAATTAATGTTCATCATGTTATCGGAGGAGGTCTGTATGTTTGTCTCTAATGCCTGTCGACTACATACCTGACATCATGATGTAATGTTAAGTCATTTTCTTTTGTAAAGTCACTGAATTGTCAAGGTGTCGGGGGTTGGGTGCGACATATGCCAAAGGATGGCTTATCATGGTGGGGGCGAGTAGAACGTCGCCGGTGCCTGGAAACGGGATGAGGCGAAGACATGCACGCCGGCGGATCTTACCCAGCTTCAGGGCTCTCCGAGGATATAACACCCCTACTGCTGCTCTACGGGGTCTCCGCATGGTCACTAAGGCAAAGTGAATACATGGTTGCTCCTAGAGCTGTTTCTCGAGGTAGGAGAAGGCAAGGCTAGCTCTCTTCTCCCTGTGTGGTCTGTCTAGTGCTAATGGATTCGAACCCTTTGCATGGGTGCCCTGGGGGTTTATATAGGCCTACCCCCCAGGGTTACAATGGTAAAACCGGCTGGGTGCGGGTCCCAGTCGTCTGTCTCTCAGGCGCCGTCTTCTCCACCGACTCCTGGGGCCCAGCGACTGGTGGGTCCCGCCGACTGGCCTGGTATACGGGGACGTCGGCCCTGATCCGCCGCGGGTGGGTCATGCTGGTTGCAGATTACTGTAGCCGTGCTTCTAATGACGCGGGCTTGGTCATGGGGTCATGGCAATAGTGCCGCCGCCTGATGGGCGATCACTGTTGCCATTCCCCCGACGCTTCTGGTTAATGGCGTGTGGGGCCCGTGGGAGGGGCCGGCCGACTCCTGGGGGCCGACTCCCAACGGGTCCGACTCTTGGCGCTCTCGCCGTCTTCAGTACTCTCGCTGACTGGTAGGCCCCGCCGTCTCCGGGCCGTACAGACAGGCCATCGTGGGTACAGGGCTCCGCCCCCAAGGGCTGATGTCAGGGCCGGCATGGCAATAGTGCCACGCCGGGCGGAGATATCCGCGAGTACGGCACATTGTGGCCATGCCTGCCTTTAATCATCGGGGTGGTTGCAGTTGCGGGCCGATTCCCCATAGTCGGCCTCTTTGGAGTCGCCTCTGGGACTCGGCTTATCTCGGAGTCGCCTCTGGGACTCGGCTCGTCTTGGAGTCGCCTCTGGGACTTGGCTTGTCTTGGAGTCGTCTCTTGGACTTGGCTTAACTGGGAGTCGCCGCAGGGACTCGGCTCATCTTGGAGTCGCCGCAGGTACTTGAGGGGCGCAGTCTGCCCTGATGTCTTGAAAGGTTCTGGGGCTCGGTTTAGCCTACCCGTGGCCCATTACTCCGACAGTAGTCCCCGAAGCTGGTGAGGCTCTGAGGGTGATATGTCGCGGGCCTCAACAGTTTCATTCTTTCAGTGGGGGGATTTAGGCCTTGCTCGCCGTCTTCCTTCAAGCCGACTGGCTGGAGTCGGATTCACAGAGGGCCGTCCTGCTTCAAACCGACTAGCTGGAGTCGGATTCACTGAGGGCCGTCTTGCCCCCTAAGGAGTTTGAAAGCCGCGGCGGTGTTAGGACCCCGACTCAATGCCACATCGATCTAGCATGTAACACCTCATATCACTTTGCGGCCTCACGCACGGTATTCCCACGGGTGTCGCCTTACCTTTGCCCGGGACCGTTTGCGCCTTTTGGCACACGTATATGATAGTGTCGCTAGCATCCATATGATAAGGAGCCCGGGCTGACATGGCTAGTCATAAACCCAAAGTGGCTCAAACTTACAGGGACAGGCATCCATGACCCAGCATCGAACGTGTTGGTCATCAGCGAGTGAATCCAGGCTATAGCACTGGGCTAGCAGGACTCCGGTGAACCGGGCTGTAGCGGGCTAACAGGACTCCGGTATTCATCGCGTGACATTTCCCCGAGGGGACAGACACAGGAACGAAGAAGGACACATGCCGGCCAGCCTAAGTGTTCTGGAGCAGTAGCAAGCTACCATGGCTCAGTGGAAATACTAGGAGACATTTCCCGGTAAGAGAGGCTACTAAGGATAAACAGCTAGATAGTCAAATCCCACACATACCAAGCATTTCAATAACATACACACAATATGCTCGATATGTGCAAATACAACATGGCATCACAACATGACTCTACGACTCAAGTATTTATTCAATAGGCTCCGAGGAGCGAGATATTACAAGCATGGGTCTCATGACCCAACATTCAGAGCATACAGATCAAGCACATGCAGAAGCTTATCATGTCTGAGTACAAACATCTAGAAATGAAAAAGGCTGAGAAGCCTGACTATCTACTAGATCCTACCGAGGGCACAAGATCGTAGCTGAGGTAACAAGCTAAACGTCGAAGTCCACGCGGAACTACTAGCGAGACTGAAGTCTCTCTGCAAAAACGTAAAATAGGCAAACGTGAGTACAAATGTACCCAGCAAGACTTACATCAGAACTATCTACATATGCATCATTATCAACAAAGGGATGGTGGGGTTTAACTGCAGCAAGCCAGCTTTGACTCAGTGGCTATCCTGAAATACGACTGCAAGTAACTCTTTTGAGGTGGCGCACACGAGTCCACATATTCACCATATCAATACACCACTATGGATCTGCTCCCGTCTCCCTACGAGAACGCCATCCATAGCACTCATGCTTATCTTGCGCATTTTAGAGTATCCACTTTCACTTGTCTATGAACTGTATAGGCAACCCAGAAGTCCTTTTCCGCGGACACGGCTATTCGAATAGATGATGTTGACCCTGCAGGGGTGTACTTCTTCACACACGCTCTCGCCACTTACAGCCATGTACACCTCGTGTATCTCGGCAACCTTCAAGCGGAAGCCTGGCGAGGGAGTCGACCACGACCTGACTAACCACACAAGTCCCTAGTCTAGGTTTATCGCCTATTCGGGTTCCATCCGCAAGGAGATCCGGCCGGGATGTCGCTCACGGCCCCAAACGATGTGAGCAGGGTTCCCAAGCCCACTTCGATGGGTGGATCTACGCTTGGTACATCGTGCCAAAGTGCCTAGTCTGTCCCAAGCCCACCTGTACCGGGTGCCACTTGGTAGACTACTAACACTACCTACAAACACCAGAAACTAGTTGCAACTCTTGGACAGAGATCGAGTTGATTAATAAGTCGAGAGAGCTTGAAGCGCCCGGACCCCAATGTGTGGTAGTAACTGTTCATGGATCACAAACACAGAACTCAGTTCCTGAGGACGGCTGCAATGAGACAACCCACCATGTACTCCTACATGGCCTCTCACCGCTACCTTTACCAAATCGTGTTCACACACTTAGCTCATACACAGTAGGACATGTTCACACACCTCCGATTCATCCCCGATGAATCAGACCTGACACAACTCTAAGCAATAGCAGGCATGACAGACAAGCATGAATGAGTAGGCACATCAGGGCTCAAACAACTCCTACTCATCCTAGTGGGTTTCATCTATTTACTGTGGCAACGACAGGTCATGCAGAGGATAAAGGGGTTCAACTACCGCAGCAAGTAACAGTTGTATCGTTGTTGTCCTAATGCAGTAAAATAGAGCAGAAGCGAGAGAGTGGGATTGTATCGGAATGAACAAGGGCTTTTTGCTTGTCTGGCACTTCTGAAGATAGTAAAGTTCTTCATCGGTGTCATCGAATTCATCGTCGGAACCAAGTCTATCGAGAGGGGACAAATACCGGCAATACAGAGAAAATACAATCAATGCAATGCAACAATATGATGCATGAATGTGACATGGCAATATGATGTGATTTGAGGTAATGCAACTAGCAGCAAGTTAAATGGAGTTGGTTTGAACCCTAGGTGCAAATTCAAACTCCATAAGTGAGGGTTTAAATGTTATTTATATGGTTTGGCCTAAACAGCAGCCATAAGTTGTTCTACCATGCATGAAAATGGTACAGATGGACATATTGGATTTTTCTGATCATTTTTCATATATAATTTATTTCATTTGGAGTTACGGTTGAATTTCTATGATTTTTAGAAGTTTGTGGTATTTTCTGGTTTAAACAAATCATTTAAGATCTATTTAAATTCCAGAAAAGGAATACTGCGTCAGCCTGACATCATTATGACGTCAGCAGAGTCAACAGGGCTACCCCGGGTCAAACCTGACCAGGGGGTCCCACTGGTCAGTGTCACGGTGCTGGTTAGGTCGCTGACGTGTGGGCCCAGTCAACGGCCAAGTCAGCGGGTCAACTCAGGCATGTGGGTCCCGCTGGGTTTTAAACTAACCTAAACAGAAACAAAACTGGGAATAATTAGGGCGCGGGGCCCATGCGTCAGTGGCCCAGGGGGTTGGTTAGCGGTGTGTTTAGGCCGTAATCACGGCCACGTCAACGGTCGACGCCGGCGACCAAAAACACGACGGTGGCTCACCGGAGATTCTCGGGACGGAGCTACGGAGCATCGTTTCGCTCGTGGTTTGCAGCTACGGGACGCTGGCAGTGAGGCGCATCCGGTGGTGGCCGCGTGGTGTGCTGGGGGTGTGTGTAGCAGCAGCGGCGGCGAGCCAGGCGGCCACCAGAGTTCGGGAATCCAAGCTTTAGGCGTTACGGGGCACGGCGGGTGCGGCCGATGGGCTCTACGGGTTGCTGGGGTCACCAGGAACACTCGGAGGCAACGAGCGCAGGTGGAGGAGCTTGGGAGCACGAAGCTCACCGTCCATGGCGGCGGCCGGAGCTCGGGTTCGGCGGGGCAGCTATCTAGGGGACGAAATCAAGTGCACGGAGTGAGGGGAAGAGAAGAGGAGCTCACGAGGAGTCGATTGGAGCAGACGGCGAGCTCGGGGGAGGTCGGACGACGACGTAGTGAAGCCGGCGATCTCGGGCGGCTGGAGATGGAGAAGACGGCGTGGGCGGCGATGCAGGGCTCCCGGCGTTGTCTTGGAGTCGTCCGAGCTTGCGTGGGTTGGCGGAGAGGTAGCTGGAGTCTGGGCGGAGCTCGGGGCACGGCCACGGGGCAAGGAGACGGCGGTGGTCGCGGTGGCTGCAAGCGGCCACGACGGCAACGCTCGGTTGCGCGCGAGAGAGAGGGTTAGAGGAGGGGGTGAGAGCGGAGAGTAACGGGGAGAGGCAGAGAGGGGTCCAGGGCGGCGACGAGGGAAGGATCGGGGCTCCCAGGTGGAAGCAGGAGGTGGCCGCGGCTCGGCTGTGCGCGCGCGACGCACGATGCCAGAAGGCATGGGGAAGACGACGCGCGAGGAGGTGGGCTGGGCTGGCCAACCGAGCCGGCCAGGTGGGCTTTGGTGGATCCCAGGTAAGTTCCAGGTAAGTCTCTCTCTCTCTTTTATTTTAGTTTTTTTCTATTTCTGTTATTTTGTTTTGGTTTAGTTTGGAAACTAAACCATTTTAAAACTTTCTGTAAATTTTTATGTGAGCTCAGAGAGCTAGTCCAAGGTCACATGCAAACTTACAAAATATTTGAACATTATTTCTTATATAGCAGAAATAATTCCAACCCAAATATATTATTGATTTAAATCAAAGACCCAAAATAAATTATTTCTATGACTCTGAAAATATTGGTTTGAATTTTACCTCACGCCAATATTTTCACAGAATAACAGGAACATTTTCTTGGACTCATTTGATGAGTTTTTTAAATGTTGGTTATTTTTAGAGGTTTTCTGAGGATTTTGAAAATTCCTTAATTCAAGTTTCATTTGAATTTAAACATGATGCTCACATGGAAGGGCTAGCCTAGTGCATACCAGAACTAGGGATGTGATAGCTCACCCCTACTAAACAAGAATCTCGTCCCGAGATTCAAGCGTAGGGTGAGATAAAGGGGGGTCGCAAACTAACATAATCTTCACGATCCAGCTTCCCTTCTCGGAGATGTTGATCCATTGCATCATATTGGTCTTGACGTCTTCGTTTTTGGGATTTTCATCCAACACGAGGAAAGAGACAACTCTGCAAGGATGGATCGTAATAGATGATGAGGTTCGATTTGGTAGGCAACAATTCCACACTTAAGTAGATGGTGGATGCGTTTCAACGTAGCGAGGACTGAATTTCTATGATTCCATAACGGGACACCCTAGAAGAGGTGACTTGTAGAATTATTTCCTTAGGTGGCAAAAGAATTACTTTTGATACATAGATCATTGGAACTCTTCATACCAGCTTAAGGCAAATCACAGTCGATCATTTGGAGGAGTTCGGTAGAATAAAATACTCGGACTAGAATGGATGATGTGGATTACCTTGTCGAAAACAACACAAGGGATGTTTTTAGTGACTGGAGTGAAGCTCAACAGTAGAGAGTGAGTCCACTGTTTGAAAAGTTATAGCATAACCGAGGAAACTGAGAGCATTCCCAGTTAGTGCCGATGATAACACCTAGCGCTTATGCGTGCTCTCAAGAACTTGAGCATTTCCATATTCATCAAGGTTTTACCAACATCCATGTTAAGGATCCTGGCAACACAACGTACTACCATGATGAACAGCGATGGACGATGCAGAAGCAAAGGAAGATAACCTTCTCAGATTTCACCTTAGCGGGGCCAAGGGAACAAAATCTGGATGATCGACCGAGAGACATTTAGCACTCCGCTTCTAATGTTCCCCTTGATGCACTAGCGTAACCCATTCATAGATATGGTTTGATATCTAGAACATCAAGTAAAAGGTCGGACTTCGGGAGCACAAAGATCCATAAGGAACAACTACTGGAATAAGTTCTACGAGATCCTTATGGGGAGGTGGCCAACTTCCTCAAACAAGATACTACAATAATAGGTCTTCTGGTTGGGTGTGTTGGCCACGACATCCATTTTATCGGGTTACAGAAAGACCAATATTATAGTTCTTGGGACACGTTCCAACCATCATATCTGCCTGAGATTCAGATCTGGATGATGTTAGAATATTCCAGACTCATCAGGTCTAGAAAAAAAATGAAAGTTTGCAACACAAATCGACGAGATGGCGTTGCGTGATTCTCAGGGAATGAACTACGATAGCAAGCTCCAAAACATGAGCTGGTTTTGCTACATAAATGTGAACACACTGTCCTAGACAAGCATGACCACATGGTAGTCTTACAATAAAACACTACCGAGTTCTAATTAGGAACCATCATTGCGGAGAGCGAAGTCCTACGCACGTACCTTTGGGTCCTTAAGGATTAGCACTTAAGAACTTCTTTCCCTTGAACAAATCAATCAGTGGCTTGGTGTGCTAGGGCATACAATGGAGTGGAGGTAATTAATCTCCAAACCATAGAATACATTCACACATGCATAACTGACTTGGGATGATTCCAAAGGAAGCAAAAACAAACTTTCTCGAATTCACGGCGGCAACTTACATCAGATACACGTGAATTAGAGGAAGTCACTGCACTCATCCAAACATATACCTCATGAGCGGGACACGAAGATAATGCTTATGAAGTTTCCAATACTAGCTGGATGTTCAACACGAATCATGGAGGAGACAAAATGCTATTGATGGGCTCAACAGCAACTCATCGGAATTTCCATATCACTGGACTCCCACCATTATGTGAACACGGTGATAGCATTGGTCAGACCAAACGATGTAATGGTGAATGCTCGAGGGATCAACCACGAGTAAGACAACATTACGAACATCGTTGGTTCTGATTTGACTTGACGATAGCCCATACCCAAGTCAAAGTTTTGACAAGACAATAGATCCAGCAACTGATCACGAGAACCAATTGGTGAAGATATCATCTTTCTTCAACACACACACAAACACAAAGATATCCCTTCAAAAGAGCCAAATTCGGCAAAGCTTTGTATCTTCCAAGTCTCCAAGTTGTTGTTTAGCTTAACCAACTAGCTCAGGGGTATCTAACATAGATTCTTGGGGAAGGGGTGGTTTACAAGAAACCAACTTGATCACGAGCTCAACATAGTGATCAGGTGACAACCTGGTAATACTTCCGAGAAGATATTCAGAAAATCACGAACCACCGGTATGTTACTAAGCTCGAGAACAATCTTGCTTCTCAGGGCAAGATGATATGATAAAAAAACGAGGATTTGAAATAATCCTAACTCATCAATCGAAGAGTGCACTAGGAAAATGGACTAGGTAGCACAATCAATCTTAGAATAGTGGTCCAATAACCAACACGCTAAGAATGATATTATTGCCCATTAACTACCAAGCAACATAGTTGCTAGGAGTATTGATTTCACACATCATGGTTCACTTGTCGGCATTCCGGTTACAATAACACGGGAACCGAGGAATTAACAATGATGGCAAGAAGCATTACTGCGTCAAGAATTCATAAGAGGTAGTGCAATTCTCATGACACTCTTGACATAAAGATGGTAACACTCCAAGGTAGAATGGAACAAAAGCTGGATTGGCATTTTGATCTGTGGAACACAACTACTTTGACCCAATCCTAGATATGGATGAGGTACTGGAGTTTGTTTCTCCTAGTCATTCCAGAATAGAATGGCTTGATGGACCACAAGAGTAATAGGCATTGATGAGTGAATGCACGCATACTCTTGACTATCAATTGATAGACGAAGGTCAGAAGACAACTAAAGAGAACAACTCAAAGGAACATATAATTTTCTGAGTTGTGGATGCATAGATTAGTATGTCGAGCGAAGCTCAACATTTCTTCCGGATAACCTATGTGGAAAGGTAGAACTGGCAGAGACGCAATATAGAATGGAGTACTCCTCAAGAGTACTCTGATTGTGAGCTTTTGGTTCAAAGAACTTCTGCCTTAATGGTTCATGGTATTTGGAAGAAGGAAATACCACGGACCTCAAGGACTATCGCAAAGGTTACTAATATCCTAAAGGTGCGGGCAACACTATCAACACGAGGTAAGTAGAGTGAATCTTGGGTCAAGAAGCCCGGAATAGAATGCCTACTAACTAAGTGGCATCACGGGATGCTTTTGAGAATGATGGCTAGAATCATCACACTAAGAACACAAAACATGGCTAGATTACCTGGTGATCCTCTAAGAAACCTAGGGTCATAATACTAGCTCCAACATATATGTTGAGGCAACATAGTACCTCAACTCAGCAATTTAGTGTGGTTAACCTGGCCTAAAAGACATCGGAATGAGAAGGAGGGATTTGCAAATGCATCAGACTATTTAGAAACCTGGGATGACTCGGACAGCATAACGGCTGTAAATGCTCGAAAATATTTGAGACATCCTGCAAATGGTGGCATAACCACTCAACATCACCATATCAAGGTCCTGAGACCAGCTATGAACATACGGAAGTAGGAGGAACTGAACCGAGGCTTAAGTCCAACAATTCTATAAGTCTATGGATTAGTAACACGTGATCCTGATAGAAAGAAGAGAAATCCTAATTCCTTAACCCCGTAGGAAAGATAAGATGACTCAGATCAGAAGGGCATAAGGTATAAGGAGTAAAAAGAGCCTTACGTTCCATCCCACAATCAATTCCTTTATATAACTAAAGAATTTCTAGACTCAACTTCGACCAGTTTGGCTTGGTAATCCTACAGGCAGTCAAGCTCTGATACCAAAGCTGTCAGGACCCCGACTCAATGCCACATCGATCTAGCATGTAACACCTCATATCACTTTGCGGCCTCACGCGCGGTATTCCCACGGGTGTCGCCTTACCTTTGCCCGGGACCGTTTGCGCCTTTTGGCACACGTATATGATAGTGTCGCTAGCATCCATATGATAAGGAGCCCGGGCTGACATGGCTAGTCGTAAACCCAAAGTGGCTCAAACTTACAGGGACAGGCATCCATGACCTAGCATCGAACGTGTCGGTCATCAGCGAGTGAATCCAGGCTGTAGCACTGGGCTAGCAGGACTCTGGTGAACCGGGCTGTAGCGGGCTAACAGGACTCCGGTATTCATCGCGTGACATTTCCCCGAGGGGACATACACAGGAACGAAGAAGGACACATGCCGGCCAGCCTAAGTGTTCCGGAGCAGTAGCAAGCTACCATGGCTCAGTGGAAACACTAGGAGACATTTCCCGGTAAGAGAGGCTACTAAGAATAAACAGCTAGATAGTCAGATCCCACACATACCAAGCATTTCAATAACATACACACAATATGCTCGATATGTGCAAATACAACATGGCATCACAACATGACTCTACGACTCAAGTATTTATTCAATAGGCTCCGAGGAGCGAGATATTACAAGCATGGGTCTCATGACCCAACATTCAGAGCATACAGATAAAGCACATGCGGAAGCTTATCATATATGAGTACAGACATCTAGAAATGAAAAAGGCTGAGAAGCCTGACTATCTACTAGATCCTGCCGAGGGCACAAGATCGTAGCTGAGGTAACAAGCTAAACGTCGAAGTCCGCGCGGAACTACTAGCGAGACTGAAGTCTCTCTGCAAAAACGTAAAATAGGCAAACGTGAGTACAAATGTACCCAGCAAGACTTACATCAAAACTATCTACATATGCATCATTATCAACAAAGGGATGGTGGGGTTTAACTGCAGCAAGCCAGCTTTGACTCAGTGGCTATCCTGAACTATGACTGCAAGTAACTCTTTTGAGGTGGCGCACACGAGTCCACATATTCACCATATCAATACACCACTATGGATCTGCTCCCGTCTCCCTACGAGAACGCCATCCATAGCACTCACGCTTATCTTGCACATTTTAGAGTATCCACTTTCACTTGTCTATGAACTGTATAGGCAACCCAGAAGTCCTTTTTCGCGGATACGGCTATTCGAATAGATGATGTTAACCCTGCAGGGGTGTACTTCTTCACACACGCTCTCGCCACTTACCGCCATGTACACCTCGTGTATCTCGGCAACCTTCAAGCGGAAGCCTGGCGAGGGAGTCGGCCACGACCTGACTAACCACACAAGTCCCTAGTCCAGGTTTATCGCCTATTCGGGTTCCATCCGCAAGGAGATCCGGCCGGGGTGTCGCTCACGGCCCCAAACGATGTGAGCAGGGTTCCCAAGCCCACCTCGACGGGTGGATCTACGCTTGGTACACCGTGCCACTGTGCCTAGTCTGTCCCAAGCCCACTTGTACTGGGTGCCACTTGGTAGACTACTAACACTACCTACAAACACCAGAAACTAGTTGCAACTCCTGGACAGAGATCGAGTTGATTAATAAGTCGAGAGAGCTTGGAGCGCCCGGAGCCCAATGTGTGGTAGTAACTGTTCATGGATCACAAACACAGAACTCAGTTCTTGAGGATGGCTGCAATAAGACAACCCACCATGTACTCCTACATGGCCTCTCACCGCTACCTTTACCAAATCGTGTTCACACACTTAGCTCACACACAGTAGGACATGTTCACACACCTCTGATTCATCCCCGATGAATCAGACCTGACACAACTCTAAGCAATAGCAGGCATGACAAACAAGCATGAATGAGTAGGCACATCAGGGCTCAAACAACTACTACTCATGCTAGTGGGTTTCATCTATTTACTGTGGCAATGACAGGTCATGCAGAGGATAAAGGGGTTCAACTACCGCAGCAAGTAACAGTTGTATCGTTATTGTCCTAATGCAGTAAAATAGAGCAGAAGCGAGAGAGTGGGATTGTATCGAAATGAACAAGGGGGTTTTGCTTGCCTGGCACTTCTGAATATAGTAAAGTTCTTCATCGGTGTCATCGAATTCATCGTCGGAACCAAGTCTATCGAGAGGGGACAAATACCGGCAATACAGAGAAAATACAATCAATGCAATGCGACAATATGATGCATGAATGTGACATGGCAATATGATGTGATTTGAGCTAATGCAACTAGCAGCAAGTTAAATGGAGTTGGTTTGAACCCTAGGTGCAAATTCAAACTCCATAAGTGAGGGTTTAAATGTCATTTATATGGTTTGGCCTAAAAAGCAGCCATAAGTTGTTCTAACATGCATGAAGATGGTACAGATGGATACATTGGATTTTTCTGATCATTTTTCATATATAATTTATTTCATTTGGAGTTACGGTTGAATTTCTATGATTTTTAGAAGTTTGTGGTATTTTCTGGTTTAAACAAGTCATTTAAGATCTATTTAAATTCCAGAAAAGGAATATTGCATCAGCCTGACATCATTATGACGTCAGCAGAGTCAACAGGGCTGCCCCGGGTCAAACCTGACCAGGGGGTCCCACTGGTCAGTGTCACGGTGCTGGTTAGGTCGCTGACGTGTGGGCCCAGTCAACGGCCAAGTCAGCGGGTCAACTCAGGCATGTGGGTCCCGCTGGGTTTTAAACTAACCTAGACAGAAACAAAACTGGGAATAATTAGGGCGCGGGGCCCATGCGTCAGTGGCCCAGGGGGTTGGTTAGCGGTGTGTTTAGGCCCTAATCACGGCCACGTCAGCGGTCGACGCCGGCGACCAAAAACACGGCGGTGGCTCGCCGAAGATTCTCGGGACGGAGCTACGGAGCATCGTTTCGCTCGTGGTTTGCAGCTACCGGACGCTGGCAGTGAGGCGCATCCGGTGGTGGCCGCGTGGTGTGCTGGGGGTGTGTGTAGCAGCGGCGGCGGTGAGCCGGGCGGCCGCCGGAGTTCGGGAATCCAAGCTTTAGGCGTTACGGGGCACGGCGGGCGCGGCCGATGGGCTCTACGGGTTGTTGGGGTCACCAGGAACACTCGGAGGCAACGAGCGCAGGTGGAGGAGCTCGGGAGCACGAAGCTCACCGTCCATGGCGGCGGCCGGAGCTCGGGTTCGGCGGGGCAGCTAGCTAGGGGACGAAATCAAGTGCACGGAGTGAGGGGAAGAGAAGAGGAGCTCATGAGGAGTCGATTGTAACAGACGGTGAGCTCGGGGGAGGTCGGACGACGACGTAGTGAAGCCGGCGATCTCGGGCGGCTGGAGATGGAGAAGATGGCGTGGGCGGCTATGCAGGGCTCCCGGCGTTGTCTTGGAGTCGTCCGAGCTTGGGTGGGTTGGCGGAGAGGTAGCTGGAGTCTGGGCGGAGCTCGGGGCACGACCACGGGGCAAGGGGACGGCGGTGGTCACGGTGGCTGCAAGCGGCGACGACGGCAACGCTCGGTTGCGCGCGAGAGAGAGGGTTAGAGGAGGGGGTGAGAGCGGAGACTAACGGGGAGAGGCAGAGAGGGGTCCAGGGCGGCGACGAGGGAAGGATCGGGGCTCCCAGGTGGAAGCAGGAGGTGGCCGCGGCTCGGCTGTGCGCGCGCCACGCACGATGCCAGAAGGCATGGGGAAGACGATGCGTGAGGAGGTGGGCTGGGCTGGCCAACCGAGCCGGCCAGGTGGGCTTTGGTGGATCCCAGGTAAGTTCCAGGTAAGTCTCTCTCTCTCTCTTTTATTTTAGTTTTTTTCTATTTCTGTTATTTTGTTTTGGTTTAGTTTGGAAACTAAACCATTTTAAAACTTTCTGTAAATTTTTATGTGAGCTCAGAGAGCTAGTCCAAGGTCACATGCAAACTTACAAAATATTTGAACATTATTTTTTATATAGCAGAAATAATTCCAACCCAAATATATTATTGATTTAAATCAAAGACCCAAAATAAATTATTTCTGTGACTCTGAAAATATTGGTTTTAATTTTACCTCACGCCAATATTTTCACAGAATAACAGGAACATTTTCTTGGACTCATTTGATGAGTTTTTTAAATGTTGGTTATTTTTAGAGGTTTTCTGAGGCTTTTGAAAATTCCTCAATTCAAGTTTCATTTGAATTTAAACATGATGCTCACATGGAAGGGCTAGCCTAGTGCATACCAGAACTAGGGATGTGACAGGCGGGAACCAGGCGGCGTGCCTGATACACTTCTTGCGGTCTCCCGCCATGGCCCCGTCGCGTGGCGCCACGTGGCAGGAGCAGTCTGCCTACCCACGCGCGCGATAGGACAGGCCGTCGGGCGGTGCCCGCCAGTACCGCGCCTCGGCGCGCGAACGGATCTGTTGCGGCTGTGCGGACGGTTGGGTTCCCCACGTTGTTACTGCTCGTAGTAACTTCGTGGGGTAAATCGTGGGGGGCGTGGGGTCTCGCGCGCAGTTAATCCCACGCCGCCCCATCGGCTTCTCAGCCTACGGACTTATAAGTAGGCGGGGGGAGCGGGATGGCAAAGCACGCGCTCGTTCCTCCCTGCTCCCCCGCTTCCTCCTTCCTCTTCTTCTTTTTTGCCTTCGCCGCACCACGCCGCGCCGTACCCGCAGCGATGAGCTCCTCCTCCGCCGCCGCGGCTCCTGCCGTGCGCTCCGGCGTGTGGGATGGCTCTACGGTGGACGACGACATAATCGAGCACTTCCGCAAGACGCGTCGGCTCCCCGGCGCGAACCTGGTGCGAGACCGCGCCGCACCAGCGGGGGAAATAAGGCCGGCGCCGGAGGAGGGCGAGCGGGTCATATTCTGCTCGCACCTCATGCGCGGCCTGGGCCTGCCGGCGAGCAGCTTCCTCAACTCCTTCTTGGAGTTCAACAGGCTCCAGCCGCACCACCTCACTCCAAACACGATGGTGCTGCTGGCCGCCTTCGCCACCCTGTGCGAGGGTTTTCTTGGCATTCTCCCCACCATCGAGCTGTGGGGGGAGTTCTTTCAATCCAAGCTCGGCACGCACGTCGCCGGTGTGCCGGATCAATGCGGCGCCTTCATCGCCATGCGTAGGTCGACCGCCGACAACCCATTCCCCTCCATCGCGCTAATCAAGTCGGTGAAGATGTGGCAGCGGTCGTACTTCTACGTGAAGAACATCGCCACGGAAGGCGACTGGGTCAACCTGCCGCCCTACGAGGCCGGCGCGCTGGCTGGGAGGCTTCCCAGCTGGTCCCACCGGGCCAAGACGCTGACTCCCGCAGGTGCCGCCGCCGTCGCGCGACTCCGAGTGCTGACGCAGTCGGAAAGCCTGGTCGGGGCCGACTTGCTAGCCGCCTTCGTGGCGCGCCAAGTCCTGCCTCTCCAAGGTCGACCTCATCTGATTAGTCAGATGAGCGACCGCCGAGACCCGAGTCAGATGTGCACCTGGGACATGCCCCATGCAGAGGTGGCAAATATGGTGAATCACATCGCAAACTGCGAGCTCGCGGAACACTGGCAGTTCGGCAAGGAGCCGTACTCACGTGCCAACCCTCCGCCTGTGGTAAGTCAAATCTTTTGTTCCTCTGTTTTTTCTTCTGTAGCCGAATCCGACTTCTGACCCTCTTGGTTTCTTTGAGTCAGAATCCCATTATCCAGCCTGCAGCCGGCGCCACGGGGCCGCCCCGCGAGTTTGCTCCCGATCGGGCGGAGAGCGATGTTGATGATCCCGACTTGGGGACGGCGGCAATGGAGGCTGACGCCGAAGGCGGAGGAGGAGGAGCGGAAGGCGGCTTCAGGCCCTCGGCGACCTTCGCCGACTGGCCAAACGACGACGCCGAAGGGGAAGTCGCCCCGCGCCGCCAATCGAAAGCCGGCCATCCAGGCGCGAGTTCCTCCACCGGCTTGGCCGGTCAAGTCGGCGCGAAGAAGCGCTGGGCCATGCTGAGTTCGCTCGGCGGTCGGCCGAAGAAGTTCAAGGGTGCGGCCACCGCGACCAAGCTGGAAGAGGCGGCCGCGAAGGCCAACCGCTTCCGTAAAGAAGTGAAGAAGCCGCCGCTAGTCTCTGCGTAAGCGCTCTTCTACCTTCGTCTTGTTTTCTTTGATGACTCTTTTCCGAGTCTTTTTCATTCCTTCTTTGCTTCAGGGCCCCTCTTTCTCTTGAGAGGGTCGCCGTCCCCTCTGTCATGGGGTCGGCTGAGACGTCCGCCAATACTCAGCGGATTGACCCCTCCGCCGACCTCCGGGAGGCGATGGAGCGCAACGCGCGGCAGAAGCGCGACGAGGAAGAGGCCGGCCGTCTGGAGAAGGCAGAGGCCGAGAAAGCGGCGGCCTCTGCCCAGAAGAAGCTGGAGGAAGTTGAAGCCGCCGCCGCAGCAAGATAGCGGGCTGAGGAGACCGCGCGCCGCAAATCGGCATTGCTTGTCGTCCCGCTGAACTCCGTGCCGCCGCGCACGGAGTTCACGGGGCAGATTGGAGAAGTCGGCGGGGAGCACCCGATCATGGAGAAGGACGGTGGTGAGGCCTCCGCGTCGGGCACGGCCACGCCGCCGCCGCCGCCTCCGCCGCCATTGGGAAGTGCGCATGGCAAGCAGCCGGCAGGCCCGCCAGTGCCGCCGACTGAGGACGAGGCGGTGGCGAGGCTGCTCCTTCAAGTCGCCTCACCAGCGCGCCGCCGGCTTGAGAAGGCGGTTTCGGCGCCACGCCCCTTGGAAGCCGGCGCCGCCAGCTCAGCCATCCCAGATGCTGAGGCGACAAGCGCCGCGCCTACTGGGTGGGTGCAAGGAGGCGGCGACGGTCCGCTGAACCAGGCGCTCCTGGATGTGCAGGCAAAACTGCGAGCTGAGAGCGAATCCATCCAGAGCTGCACCAAGGCGCATCTCGCGTCGCGTGCGTCTATCCGGGTATGCTTTCTTTTTTTTGACTTTGTCTTTTCTAGTTCTTCTCTGTGGGGGCGCGCCAGCGCACCCACTGGGTGTAGTCCCCGAGTTTCGGGCCGGCTGCTGAGCAGGCGGCCCGGAACTCAATCTGGCGAGTTCCTCATTTTTATCTTTGTCCGATTGTTTATCACAGGAGTATCACAACCTCCACGTCACCGCCTTCAACCGCAATGTTGAGCAGCTGGGGAAGCGGACTGCCGACTTGTTGGAGAGACGGAGTAAGTTCTTCTTCTTTTTCGCGGGGGCACGCTGGTGCACCCACGGGCTGTAGTCCCCGAGATTCGGGCCGACTGCTGAGTAGTCGGGCCGGATCTTCCCAGCGACCTTCCTTGTTGACGACTTAACGTCCTTTCTCTTTGTTCTTCAGAGGCCAATGCCTCTCTTCAGGAACGGTTGGGCGAAGTCAGCACCGCCCTACGCGCCAAGGAGGAGGAGTGCGGCAAGCTCTCCACGAAGCGCGACCTGCTGGCCACGCAGCTGGCGGAGCAGAAGGAGCTGCTTAAGGCAGCACAGGACGAGGCAGAGAAGAGAGACCGCTCTCTTGGCCGAGTTCGAAGGCGATCCCTCCTCCTGGACTGACAAGGAGGCGATGCTGACCTCCGGCTTCCACGAGATCGAAGGCATTGTCGATGGTGAGTTTCTTTTGCTTTCTTTCTTCGAGCCGCCGACTGCAAGTCAGGCCGACTCCTGATTCTTTCTTTTCCTTCTTTCTTGTTTTGGCAGACTTCTTCCCCAGCCACTCGCAGGCGGTCACTCGAGCCACCGAGGCTGATCGCGAGGTGCGGAGGGCAAATGGCGAGGAGATCGCCGCCAACGCCCCCCTGACCGTCGACGAGCAGCTCCTGAGCATCGAGACTCGTCTGCGGCCGGCCCATCAGCTGCTGCGCCGGCTTCAACGCGCCGGGGCCCAGGCGATCTCCGCCCTATGGCCAGACATGCCGGCCCTGCGCACTCCCAGTCGGACTGACGACTGGCTGGATGTTGCAGCTGGCCGTCTTGAGGCTTGGAAGGGTTCCTCGGCCCGGGCTGGAGCACGCCGGGCCTTGGAATTCGTCAAGGATTGATATCCAGGGCTGGACCTGGACTGGCTGGCTGCGTTCCGGTCAGAGGCCCAGGCAGAGCTGGCGGCTGTGGAAGGTGCCCTCATCGAGCGTGCGGTGGCGATCGCCGACTACACCCACACCAGTGTCTTCGTTCCTGAGCGGGCCGCAAACGGCGAGGAGGTGCCTCCGGAGTGGTTCGGGATGAACCCGGACTACGACGAGGACTCGGCGGAGGTGATCGGCTCCAGTGCCGAGGAGGAAGACGAGGTGGAGGACGGGGGCGAGACGGAGGCGCCAGAAGACGGAGCGGACGACCAGCCTCAGCTCGACCGTGCCTCCAGCAACGAGCCGCGTCCGACTCGGCCGGCCGCTGCCGGAGACGATCAAGCCGAGACTGCCCAGCCGGCCGCTCTAGCGCCTGACACCGCTATCTCCACCGATCCTCCGAACCGTCTGCCGGTTCCTAGGCTGCCGTCTTGTCTTTACTTTATCTGCTTTCATAGTCTTTGAAGAACTTGTTAATTTGCACAATTCCACCCGCGGGGTGTATCTTGAGCTTGTCCAGAGGCCTATATTATGTAAATATCTATCCGACTTCTATCTTTCCTTGCTGATTGCTCTTTTGGCTTTTTCCTTTGCCGCCTTTCCATAGTCGCCGCTTTGCCAGACGAACAACCACTCTGCGGGTTGCCGCTGTGTCAAATGCCTGGATACTTTAGGGAAGGCAAGTACTTGGCCTTTTTTTAGAGTCTTTTAACAAGTTGGATAGTAGGCGGCAAGCCGACTATTCGAGAGTCGGCTCTGCAAAGAGAGGCTGGAAGCCGGCTTGGGCTATGCTTATGCTTTGAGTCCTTAGCCATTTTTTCGTGTGTGCGCTCGTTCTTGCTTACTCTCTGCCTACCAACAGTCGCTCTGTGAGCTGCGGCTTCTGACAGGAGACGGCTTAAGCGCCACACACTACTTGTCCGACTGCAGGAAGCATTTCATAATGCAAGACGGCGAGTCCCCGGGCCGACTAGTCGTACCCGGTGCCAAGCGGCATAACAATGAGTAGCATACTCGGAGGCATAATTCTTATCATACAGATAACAAAAAGGGTAGTCCCCGAGCTCGTCTCGGGGGGCCCAAAGTCTTGATACTTTAATACAAAGGATAGCGTGGTACATACTGCATCAACTGTAAAATCTTCGGAGAAGATTTGCGTTCCATGGTCGTTCTGACTCTTTGCCGGAGTCGTCCCTCTTGCGCTCTCGGGGCTTCTGGGCGTCGATTAGGTAATAGGAGTCGTTGCCCAGCACTTTGCTGATGATGAAGGGGCCTTCCCAAGGCGCCGACAACTTGTGCTGGCCGGCTGTTCGCTGAATCAGCCGGAGCACAAGGTCGCCCTCTTGGAAAGATCTCGGCCTGACCTTCCGGTTGTAGTATCGGTGCAGACTCTGCTGGTAGATGCTGGACCGGCTGAGTGCCAACAGCCGGCCCTCTTCCAGCAGATCGATGCTGTCTTGATGTGCTTCTTCTGCTTCCTCTTTGGTGTACATGGTGACTCGCGGGGAGTCGAATTCTATATCTGTCGGGATGACGGCGTCGGCACCGTAGACGAGGAAGAAAGGCGTGAAGCCGGTTGACTTGTTTGGAGTCGTGCCCAGACTCTAGAGGACGGCTGGCAACTCCTCAAGCCAACAGTCGGCCGAACGCTCGAGTGGTTCGACCAGTCGAGGCTTGATGACGGACAGGATGAGGTCGTTTGCTCGCTCCACCTGGCCGTTTGACTACGGATGGGCAACCAACGCTAAGTCCAGTCGGATGCCCTGCGTCGCGCAGAAACGGGCCAAGTTACCTTTGGCAAAATTTGTGCCATCGTCGGTGATGATGTTGTGCGGTATGCCGTACCGCACCGTGATGTCTGCGATGAAAGTCACTGCAGTCGGACCGTTCAACTTCTTGATGGGCTTTGCTTCTATCCACTTGGTGAACTTGTCCACCGCGACAAGCAGATGAGTTAGGCCGCCTCGGGCCGTCTTGAATAGTCCCACCATGTCCAGGCCCCAAACTGCGATGGGCCAGGCGATGGGGATTGTCTTCAGCGCAGAAGCCGGCTGAAGCGGCTTGGAGCGGAACTTCTGGCACCCCTTGCATTTTTGGACTAATTCCTTGGCCTCTTCCAGGGCAGTTGGCCAGAAGAAACCGTGCCGAAAGGCTTTGGCGACGAGCGCTCTTGAAGCCGCATGGTGGCCGCACTCGCCTTGATGGATGTCTCTGAGAATGGCTTGGCCTTGCTCTGGCTCAACATAGAGCTGGTAGACACCAGTGACGCTGCGCCTGACCAGCTCTCTATTGACTATGGTGTAGGCTGCCGCTCGGCGTTGCACTTGCCCAGCCAAGATTTTGTCAGTTGGCAGCTCTTTGTTCACTAGAAACTTGAGGATGGGTTGCGCCCATGAGGGTGCAGCTATTTCTTCAACCGCCACCACTGCGACTTGGACAAGGGCGGCGGGGCTGGGCGACGGCGGGCTGGAGTCTGCGACCGCTTGCTGGACTGACGGAGTCCCCGGGCCGACTGGCGCAGTCCCCGGGCCGAGCTCTGGAGTCTCCGGGCCAACTGGCGCAGTCCCCGGGCCGAGCTTTGGAGTCCCCAGGCTGGTTTTGCCTGCGATTTTCTTGGAGCCGCCTGTAAGAATTCTTGTGCCGTCTAATGGGGCTCTGGAGTCGGATTTGATTTCTTCGGGAGGAGCCGGCACAAAGATGGAGTCTGATTCTGGCGAAGGCTTGATAGACGGCTTAAGGAGGCGCTGAAGAGCGACGCCGGATGGTATCTCTTGGCGGGTGGAGCCGACTCGTGCCAAGGCGTCTGCTTGGTCGTTGTCATTTCTTGGCACGTGAAGGAACTTGCACCCCTCAAAGTATCCGCTGAGTTGCTGCACCAGGAAGCGGTAGCTCGCCATGTTTGCATCTTTGGCATCCCAGTCGCCAGATGACTGCTGGACCACCAAATCGGAGTCGCCATAGCACAGGATCCGGCGAATGCCGAGTTCTTTGGCAAGCCGGAGCCCGTGAATGAGCGCCTTGTATTCGGCGACGTTGTTGGAGGCGGCGAAGTGGATCTGCAGCGCATACTTGAGCTTGTCGCCTTTAGGGGAGGTGAGGACGACGCCGGCTCCCATTCCGGTGCGCATTTTGGAGCCGTCGAAATGCATCCGCCAATGGGTGGAGTCGGGCGCTGGCGGTAGGTACTGGGTCTCGGCCCAGTCGGCGAGTAAGTTGGCCAGTGCTTGCGACTTGATGGCGATGCGGGGCTGGTAGTAGATGGTGTAGGGAGCCAACTCTATGGCCCATTTGGCTACTCGGCCAGAAGCATCTCGGCTCCCAATGATCTCGGCCAGCGGGGCTGTGCAAACCACCGTAATTGGATGCTCTTGAAAGTAAGGCTTCAGCTTCTTGGCGGCAAAATGCACACCGTAGCACATCTTCTGGTAGTGGGGGTAGTTCTACTTGGAGGTCGACAGTACCTCGCTCAGGTAATACACCAGTCTCTGGATAGGGAGCGCCTTGCCTTCCTCCTTGCGCTCGACTACAATGATTGTGTTGACTACTCGGCTGGTGGCGGCAATGTATAGGAGCATGGGCTCTTTAGGAGTCGGAGCCGCCAGCACAGGGGGAGTAGTCAACATCTTCTTCAGCTGGAGAAATGATTCATCCGCCTTGTGGTTCCACTCAAAAAAGGTGGTCTTCTTCATTAATTGATACAAAGGGAGAGCCTTCTCGCCCAGCCGACTGATGAATCGGCTGATGGACGCCAAGCAGCCGGTGAACTTCTGCACATCTAATAGTCGGCTGGGTACCTCCATCCTCTCGATGGCCTTGATCTTCACAGGGTTGCACTCTATGCCGCGTTCAGAGACCAGGAAGCCAAGGAGTTGGCCGGCTGGTACTCCGAAAACGCACTTCTTAGGGTTGAGCTTGATCTGGAATCGGCGCAGGTTCTCAAAGGTTTCCTTGAGGTCTTCCAGCAGCGTCCCACGCCTTTCCGTCTTCACCACTACATCATCCACATAGACGTGGGCGTTTCTGCCGAGTTGCTTGAGGAGGCACTTCTGCATGCAACGCTGAAAGGTGGCGCCGGCATTCCTTAAGCCGAACGTCATGGTCAGGTAGTAGAAGGCTCCGAACGGCGTGATGAAGGCGGTCTTCAGTCTGTCTGCCGGGTTCAGCTTGATCTGGTGATATCTTGAATATGCATCTAAGAAACTCAACAGCTCGCATCCGGCTGTGGAGTCTATCACCTGATCGATTCTTGGCAAAGCAAAGGGGTCCTTGGGGCAAGCTTTGTTGAGGCTGGTGTAGTCAATGCACATCTGCCACTGCTTGTTTTTCTTCAGCACCAAGACCGGGTTTGCCAACCATTCCGGAAAAAACACCTCCATAATGAAGCCGGCCGCCACGAGCTGGGCTTCACATCAGGTCGGACATGTAACTTGTGCTCGGCGAATTCCGTCAGTACACCTGGCATGTCTTTAGGGGACCATGCAAAGATGTCTCGATTCTCACGGAGGAAATCGACGAGCTCGCCTTCCTATTTACTGTCAAGGTTTGTACCCATGACAGCGTACCTCTCTGGGTGCTCCGGGTCCAAGGGTATCTTCTTAGTCTCTTTGGCCGGCTTGAACGAACCCTCAGCTTCCGACTCCTTGGGGTCAGGCGACATCTCTGGCTGCTTTCCGGCCATTGCCACGACCCGATCAAGGAGCCGCTTCTCAGCTGCGATCACCAGGGACTCGGCCAGCCGACTGCTCTCAGCCGCGCAAGTGGACGACTTCCTGTAGTCGCCAGCGACGGTCAGAACCCCCTTGGAACTCGGCATCTTCATCATGAGGTAGGCGTAGTGAGGAACCGCCATGAACTTGGCCAGTGCAGGTCGGCCCAGTAACGCATGGTATGGGCTTTCAAGGTCCACCACTTCAAACCAGACTGGCTCTCAGCGGAAATGATCTTTGCCTCCGAAGAGAACGTCTATCAGGATCTTGCCGATTGGTGAGCAGGAAAGGCCAGGTACGATGCCATGGAACACAGTCCGGCTGCTCTGCAGCTGTCTTTGCTTGATTCCTAACTTCTCCATAGTGTCCTTGTACAGGATGTTGATGCTACTGCCTCCATCTATAAGCACTCTCGAAAAGCGGGCGGCCCGCCTATCAGTGGCCAATGTGGCACTCAGGACCAGGGCATAGGAGCCCGGATTCGGCATCACCTCCGGGTGATCTGCTCTGCTCCAACTGATAGGCTTCTCGGACCAATGCATAAACTCTGGAGTATTTGATGCCACAGCGTTCACTTCTTGCTGCTGCTGCCGCCTGCTGCATCAATCATCATCCACAATGGTGAAAACCACATAGGCTCCATGCTCTTCTGGGTACTCGTCTTGTACTGCGCCGACTGGCCGAGCAGCCGGCTGCTGGGGCGGCGGTGGAGGCGGCGGCCCAGCAGGCGGGGGAGGAAGGAGGCCGTCTCCTTTGGCGATTCTGGTAAGCCAGTGGCACTTTCGGGTGGTATGGTTTGACGGCTTCGCGCCGCTGTGGAACTTGCAGGGACCATCCAGAGTCTGCTCATAAGAGAAGGCCGGCAACCAGTTGGACTTGCCACCTTTCTGTCGCTTGGCCGGAGGCTGCCCCTCCGGCTGTTGATCTTCGACTGTTGCAACCTGCCGACTGCTGGAAGTCGGCTGTTGGGCCTTGCGTTTGTTGTCGTTCTGTTGTTGTCGCTGACTCGTGTCTCCAGCTAGAGTTCTAGGAGCCTGAGGGGCCACTTTGCCAGCCGCATTAACTTGAATTTCCGTCTTCATAGAGGAGTCGGCTGTGGCATACTTGTCTGCTATGATCAGCAGTTCGTCGAGGGTTTCCGGCTCGTCGCAGAGGAGCTTGTGCTTGAGGAGGGTGCCTTCTCGGCACCTGGCGGTGAAGTACTCGATAGCCTGCACCTCGTGCACGCCCTCGCGGGAGTTCCGAAGGTCGCCCCAGCGCGTGAGGTAGTCGCGTGTTGACTCGTCAGGGCCTTGCACGCACAAGGAAAGCTAGCGCGACTTGGGAGGTCACTTGTATGTGCTCGTGAAGTTACGGATGAAGGCTTCGGTGAAGTCGACCCAGCTGTTGATGCTGCGGGATTTCAGACTGTTCAACCATGTCCAGGCCGTGCCCTGGAACATGAGTGGAACATACTTCACGGCAACTCGCTTGTTGCCGTTCGCTATGTTGACCGCCGTGGAGTAATCAACCAGCCAGTCTTCCGGCTTTAGGAAGCCGGTATACTTGGGTGTGTATCGGGGGAGCGTGAACCCTTTGGGAAAAGGCTCATCTTCTTCTTCCAGCGCCAGGGATCGGTGGAGTCGGTCGATCCGGTGGCGGGCGTCATTCTCTCCGACTCCCTCTCGGCGGCCAAGGCGGCCACCGAGAGTCGGATGCTCAACAGGCGGTGGGGAAACTCGCTGTTCTCTTCTTGGTGGGAGAGGCAGATAGTCGCCCCTGCCGTTCCACTGCTCTCGGACGGCCGTCTTGGTCACGCTCGATGGTGATGCGAGTCCGACTGTGACTGATAGCCGGCTCTTTGTCTTTTCTTCCGCGGATTCCGCCAGTCGGCGTCCGAGACGTCGCGCCTTGATCTCGGCGGGGAGGCAAGTCGTCGTTTGGTTGTTGTGGCACCTCCGTGCGGCCGCCAGCCGCGTTCTGCGCAGCAACCGCGTCGAGGAGCTGCTGGACTCGCTCCGTCATCATGCGGCGCTCTTCGCCTTCGAAGTTCTTTAGCTCGTCAGTTGCCGCTTGGGCGGCGCGGATGTTCTCCGTGTTGGGGAATGTAGTAATTTCAAAAAATTTCCTACGCACACGCAAGATCATGGTGATGGCATAGCAACGAGAGGGGAGAGTGTTCGTCCATGTACCCTCGTAGACCATAAGCGGAAGCGTTAGCACAACGCTGTTGATGTAGTCGTACGTCTTCACGATCCGACCGATCCAAGCACCAAACGTACGGGGCCTCCGAGTTCAGCACACGTTCAGCTCGATGACGATCTCTGGCCTCCGATCCAGCAAAGCTCCGGAGATGAGTTCCGTCAGCACGACGGCGTGGTGACGATGATGATGTTCTACCGGCGCAGGGCTTCGCCTAAACTCCGCGACGATATGACCGAGGTGGAATATGGTGGAGGGGGGCACCGCACACGGCTAAGGAACGATCCGTAGATCAACTTGTGTGTCTATGGGGTGCCCCACTGCCCCCGTATATAAAGGAGCCAGGGGGGAGGAGGCGGCCGGCCAAGGAGGGCGCGCCAAGGGGGGAGTCCTACTCCCACCGGGAGTAGGACTCCCTTCTTTCCAAGTAGGAGTAGGAGAAGGGGGGAAAGAGGAGGAAGAGAGGAAGGAAAGGGGGGGCGCGGCCCCCCTTCCCTTGTCCTATTCGGACTAGGAAGGGGAGGGGCGCGCGGACCCCTCCTGGCTCCTTCCCTCTTCTCCCTCGAGGCCCATGTAGGCCCAATAACCCCCCGAGGGGTTCCGGTAACCTCCCGGTACTCTGGTAAAATGCCGATTTCACCCGGAACGATTCCGATGTCCAAATATAGGCTTCCAATATATTGATCTTTATGTCTCGACCATTTAGAGACTCCTCGTCATGTCCGTGATCACATCCGGGACTCCGAACAAACTTCGGTACATCAAAACTTATAAACTCATAATAAAACTGTCATCGTAACGTTAAGCGTGCGGACCCTACGGGTTCGAGAACTATGTAGACATGACCTAGAACTATTCTCGGTCAATAACCAATAGCGGGACCTGGATGCCCATATTGGTTCCTACATATTCTACGAAGATCTTTATCGGTCAAACCGCATAACAACATACGTTGTTCCCTTTGTCATCGGTATGTTACTTGCCCGAGATTCGATCGTCGGTATCCAATACCTAGTTCAATCTCGTTACCGGCAAGTCTCTTTACTCGTTCTGTAATGCATCATCTCGTAACCAACCCATTGGTCACATTGCTTGCAAGGCTTATAGTGATGTGCATTACCGAGAGGGCCCAGAGATACCTCTCTGACAATCGGAGTGACAAAACCGAATCTCGAAATACGCCAACTCAACATGTACCTTCGGAGACACCTGTAGTACTCCTTTATAATCACCCAGTTACGTTGTGACGTTTGGTAGTACCCAAAGTGTTCCTCCGGTAAACCGGAGTTGCATAATTCTCATAGTTACAGGAACTTGTATAAGTCATGAAGAAAGCAATAGCAGTATACTAAACGATCAAGTGCTAAGCTAACGGAATGGGTCATGTCAATCACATCATTCTCCTAATGATGTGATCCCATTAATCAAATGACAACACATGTCTATGGTTAGGAAACATAACCATCTTTGATTAATGAGCTAGTCAAGTAGAGGCATACTAGTGACGATATGTTTGTCTTTGTATTCACACATGTATCATGTTTCCGGTTAATACAATTCTAGCATGAATAATAAACATTTATCATGATATGAGGAAATAAATAATAACTTTATTATTGCCTCTAGGGCATATTTCCTTAAGTCTCCAACTTGCACTAGAGTCAATAATCGAGATTACATAGTAATGATTCTAACACCCATGGAGTCTTGGTGCTGATCATGTTTTGCTCGTGAGAGAGGCTTAGTCAACGGGTCTGCAACATTCAGATCCGTATGTATCTTGCAAATCTCTATGTCTCCCACTTGGACTTGGTCCCGAATGGAATTGAAGCGTCTCTTGATGTGCTTGGTCCTCTTGTGAAATCTGGATTCCTTTGCCAAGGCAATTGCACCAGTATTGTCACAAAAGATCTTCATTGGTCCCGATGCACTAGGTATGACACCTAGATCGGAAATGAACTCCTTCATCCAGACTCCTTCATTTGCTGCTTCAGAAGCAGCTATGTACTCCGCTTCACATGTAGATCCCTCCACGACGCTTTGTTTAGAACTGCACCAACTTACAACTCCACCGTTTAATAAAAACACGTATCCGGTTTGCGATTTAGAATCGTCCGGATCAGTGTCAAAGCTTGCATCGACGTAACCATTTACGACTAGCTCTTTGTCACCTCCATATACGAGAAACATATCCTTAGTCCTTTTCAGGTATTTCAGGATGTTCTTGACCGCTGTCCAGTGATCCACTCCTGGATTACTTTGGTACCTTCCTGCCAAGCTTATTGCTAAGCATACGTCAGGTCTGGTACACAGCATTGCATACATGATAGAGCCTATGGCTGAAGCATAGGGAACATCTTTCATTTTCTCTCTATCTTCTGCTGTGGTCGGGCATTGAGTTTGACTCGACTTCACACCTTGTAGCACGGGCAAGAACCCTTTCTTTGCCTGATCCATTTTGAACTTTTTCAAAATTTTGTCAAGGTATGTGCTTTGTGAAAGTCCTATTAAGCGTCTTGATCTATCTCTATAGATCTTAATGCCCAATATGTAAGCAGCTTCACCGAGGTCTTTCATTGAAAAACTTTTATTCAAGTTTCCTTTATGCTATCCAGAAATTCTATATCATTTCCAATTAATAATATGTCACCTACATATAAAATCAGAAATGCTACAAAGCTCCCACTCACTTTCTTTTAAATACAGGCTTCTCCAAAAGTCTGTATAAAACCATATGCTTTGATCACACTATCAAAACGTTTATTCCAACTCCGAGATGCTTGCACCAGTCCATAAATGGATCACTGGAGCTTGCACACTTTGTTAGCACCTTTTGGATCAACAAAACCTTCCGACTGCATCATATACAACTCTTCTTCTAGAAATCCATTCAAGAATGCAGTCTTGACATCCATTTGCCAAATTTCATAATCATGAAATGCAGCAATAGCTAACATGATTCGGACAGACTTAAGCATCGCTACGGGTGAGAAAGTCTCATCGTAGTCAACCCCTTGAACTTGTCGAAAACCTTTCGCAACAAGTCGAGCTTTATAGACAGTTACATTACCATCAGCATCAGTCTTCTTCTTAAAGATCCACTTATTCTCAATGGCTTGCCGATCATCGGGCAAGTCAACCAAAGTCCATACTTTGTTTTCATACATGGATCTCATCTCAGATTTCATGGCCTCTAGCCATTTTGTGGAATCTGGGCTCATCACCGCTTCCTCATAGTTCGTAGGTTCATCATGGTCAAGTAACATTACTTCTAGAATAGGATTACCGTACCACTCTGGTGCGGATCTTACTCTAGTAGACCTACGAGGTTCAGTAGAAACTTGATCTGAAGTTTCATGATCAATATCATTAGCTTCCTCACTAATTGGTGTAGTTGTCACAGGAACCGGTTCTTGTGATGAACTACTTTCCAATAAGGGAGTAGATACAGTTATCTCATCAAGTTCTACTTTCCTCCCACTCACTTCTTTCGAGAGAAACTCTTTCTCTAGAAAGGATCCGAATTTAGCAACAAAAATCTTGCCCTCAGATCTGTGATAGAAGGTGTACCCAATAGTCTCTTTTGGGTATCCTATGAAGACACATTTCTCCGATTTGGGTTCGAGCTTATCTGGTTGAAGTTTCTTCACATAAGCATCACAGCCCCAAACTTTAAGAAACGACAACTTTGGTTTCTTGCCAAACCACAGTTCATAAGGCGTCGTCTCAACGGATTTTGATGGTGCCCTATTTAACGTGAATGCGGCCGTCTCTAAAGCATAACCCCAAAACGATAGCGGTAAATCGGTAAGACACATCATAGATCGCACCATATCTAGTAAAGTACGATTACGACGTTCGGACACACCATTTCGTTGTGGTGTTACGGGTGGCGTGAGTTGCGAAAATATTCCGCATTGTTTCAAGTGTAGACCAAACTCGTAACTCAAATATTCTCCTCCATGATCAGATCGTAGAAATTTTATTTTCTTGTTACGATGATTTTCCACTTCACTCTGAAATTCTTTGAACTTTTCAAATGTTTCAGACTTGTGTTTCATTAAGTAGATATACCCATATCTGCTCAAATCATCTGTGAAAGTGAGGAAATAACGATACCCACCGCGAGCCTCAACATTCATTGGACCACAAACATCAGTATGTATGATTTCCAACAAATCAGTTGCTCGCTCCATAGTTCCGGAGAACGGCATTTTAGTCATCTTGCCCATAAGGCACGGTTCGCAAGTACCAAGTGATTCATAATCAAGTGAGTCCAAAAGCCCATCAGTATGGAGTTTCTTCATGCGCTTTACACCGATATGACCCAAATGGCAGTGCCACAAATAAGTTGCACTATCGTTATCAACTCTGCATCTTTTGGTTTCAACACTATGAATATGTGTATCACTACTATCGAGATTCAATAAAAATAGACCACTCTTCAAGGGTGCATGACCATAAAAGATATTACTCATATAAATAGAACAACCATTATTCTCTGATTTAAATGAATAACCGTCTCACATCAAACAAGATCCAGATATAATGTTCATGCTCAACGCTGGCACCAAATAACAATTATTTAGGTCTAAAACTAATCCCGATGGTAGATGTAGAGGTAGCGTGCCGACCGCGATTACATCGACTTTGGAACCATTTCCGACGTGCATCGTCACCTCGTCCTTAGCCAATCTTCGCTTAATCCGTAGTCCCTGTTTCGAGTTGCAAATATTAGCAACAGAACCAGTATCAAATACCCAGGTGCTACTGCGAGCATTAGTAAGGTACACATCAATAACATGTATATCACATATATCTTTGTTCACTTTGCCATCCTTCTTATCCGCCAAATACTTGGGGCAGTTCCGCTTCCAGTGTCCAGTCTGCTTGCAGTAGAAGCACTCAGTTTCAGGCTTAGGTCCAGACTTGGGTTTCTTCTCTTGAGTAGCAACTTGCTTGCCGTTCTTTTTGAAGTTCCCCTTCTTCTTCCCTTTGCCCTTCTTCTTGAAACTGGTGGTCTTGTTGACCATCAACACTTGATGCTCCTTCTTGATTTCTACCTCCGCAGCTTTTAGCATTGCAAAGAGCTCGGGAATAGTCTTGTTCATCCCTTGCATATTATAGTTCATCACGAAGCTCTTGTAGCTTGGTGGCAGTGATTGGAGAATTCTGTCAATGACACTATCATCAGGAAGATTAACTCCCAGTTGAATCAAGTCATTATTATACCCAGACATTTTGAGTATGTGTTCACTGATAGAACTATTCTCCTCCATCTTGCAACTATAGAACTTATTGGAGACTTCATATCTCTCAATCCGGGCATTTGCTTGAAATATTAAATTCAACTCCTGGAACATCTCATATGCTCCATGACGTTCAAAACATCGTTGAAGACCCGGTTCTAAGCCGTAAAGCATGGCACACTGAACTATCGAGTAGTCATCAGATTTGCTCTGGCAGACATTCTTAACGTCGTCAGTTGCATCAGCAGCAGGCCTGGCACCCAGCGGTGCTTCTAAGACGTAACTTTTCTGTGCAGCAATGAGGATAATCCTCAGGTTACGGACCCAGTCCGTATAATTGCTACCATCATCTTTCAACTTTGCTTTCTGAAGGAACGCATTAAAATTCAACGGAACAACAGCACGAGCCATCTATCTACAAACAAACATAGACAAGCAAAATACTATCAGGTACTAAGTTCATGATAAATTTAAGTTCAATTAATCATATTACTTAAGAACTCCCACTTAGACAGACATCTCTCTAGTCATCTAAGTGATCACATGATCCAAATCAACTAAACCATGTCCGATCATCACGTGAGATGGAGTAGTTTCAATGGTGAACATCACTATGTTGATCATATCTACTATATGATTCACGCTCGACCTTTCGGTCTCTGTGTTCCGAGGCCATATCTATATATGCTAGGCTCTTCAAGTATGACCTGAGTATTCCGCGTGTGCAACTGTTTTGCACCCGTTGTATTTGAACGTAGAGCCTATCACACCCGATCATCACGTGGTGTCTCATCACGAAGAACTTTCGCAATGGTGCATACTCAGGGAGAACACTTCTTGATTATTAGTGAGAGATCATCTTAAAATGCTACCGTCAATCAAAGCAAGATAAGATGCATAAAGGATAAACATCACATGCAATCAATATAAGTGATATGATATGGCCATCATCATCTTGTGCTTGTGATCTCCATCTTCGAAGCACCGTCGTGATCACCATCGTCACCGGCGCGACACCTTGATCTCCATCGTAGCATCATTGTCGTTACGCCATCTATTGCTTCTACGACTATCGCTACCGCTTAGTGATAAAGTAAAGCAATTACAGGGCGTTTGCATTTCATACAATAAAGCGACAATCATATGGCCCTGCCAGTTGCCGATAACTTCGGTTACAAAACATGATCATCTCATACAATAAAATATAGCATCACGTCTTGACCATATCACATCACAACATGCCCTGCAAAAACAAGTTAGATGTCCTCTACTTTGTTGTTGCAAGTTTTATGTGGCTGTGACGGGCTTAGCAAGAACCGTTCTTACCTACGCATCAAAAACCACAACGATAGTTCGTCAAGTTGGTGCTATTTTAACCTTCGCAAGGACCGGGCGTAGCCACACTCGATTCAGCTAAAGTGAGAGAGACAGACACCCGCCAGCCACCTTTAAGCACGAGTGCTCATAACGGTGAAACCAGTCTCGCGTAAGCGTACGCGTAATGTCGGTCCGGGCCGCTTCATCTCACAATACCGCCGAACCAAGGTATGACATGCTGGTAAGCAATATGACTTGTATTGCCCACAACTCACTTGTCTTCTACTCGTGCATATAACATCAACGCATAAAACCTAGGCTCGGATGCGACAGTTGGGGAACGTAGTAATTTCAAAAAAATTCCTACGCACACGCAAGATCATGGTGATGGCATAGAAATGAGAGGGGAGAGTGTTCGTCCACGTACCCTCGTAGACCATAAGCGGAAGCGTTAGCACAACGCGGTTGATGTAGTCGTACGTCTTCACGATCCGACCGATCCAAGCACCGAACGTACGGGGCCTCCGAGTTCAACACACGTTCAGGTCGATGACGATCTCTGGCCTCCGATCCAGCAAAGCTCCGGAGAAGAGTTCCGTCAGCACGACGGCGTGGTGACGATGATGATGTTCTACCGGCGTAGGGCTTCGCCTAAACTCCGCGATGATATGACCGAGGTGGAATATGGTGGAGGGGGGCACCGCACACGGCTAAGGAACGATCCGTATATCAACTTGTGTGTCTATGGGATGCCCCACGCCCCCGTATATAAAGGAGCCAGGGGGGAGGAGGCGGCTGGCCAAGGAGGGCGCGCCAAGGGGGGAGTCCTACTCCCACCGGGAGTAGGACTCCCTTCTTTCCAAGTAGGAGTAGGAGAAGGGGGGAAAGAGGAGGAAGAGAGGAAGGAAAGGGGGGGCGCCGCCCCCCTTCCCTTGTCCTATTCGGACTAGGAAGGGGAGGGGCGGGCGGCCCCCTCCTGGCTCCTTCCCTCTTCTCCCTCGAGGCCCATGTAGGCCCAATAACCCCCCGGGGGGTTCCGGTAACCTCCCGGTACTCCGGTAAAATGCCGATTTCACCCGGAACGATTCCGATGTCCAAATATAGGCTTCCAATATATCGATTTTATGTCTCGACCATTTCGAGACTCCTCGTCATGTCCGTGATCACATCCGGGACTCCGAACAAACTTCGGTACATCAAAACTTATAAACTCATAATAAAACTGTCATCATAACGTTAAGCGTGCGGACCCTACGGGTTCGAGAACTATGTAGACATGACCTAGAACTATTCTCGGTCAATAACCAATAGCGGGACCTGGATGCCCATATTGGTTCCTACATATTCTACGAAGATCTTTATCGGTCAAACCACATAACAACATACATTGTTCCCTTTGTCATCTGTATGTTACTTGCCCGAGATTCGCCGTCGGTATCCAATACCTAGTTCAATCTCGTTACCGGCAAGTCTCTTTACTCGTTCTGTAATGCATCATCTCGTAACCAACCCATTGGTCACATTGCTTGCAAGGCTTATAGTGATGTGCATTACCGAGAGGGCCCAGAGATACCTTTCCGACAATCGGAGTGACAAAACCTAATCTCGAAATACGCCAACTCAACATGTACCTTCGGAGACACCTGTAGTACTCCTTTGTAATCACCCAGTTACGTTGTGACGTTTGGTAGTACCCAAAGTGTTCCTCCGGTAAACGGGAGTTGCATAATTCTCATAGTTACAGGAACTTGTATAAGTCATGAAGAAAGCAATAGCAGTATACTAAACGATCAAGTGCTAAGCTAACGGAATGGGTTATGTCAATCACATCATTCTCCTAATGATGTGATCCCATTAATCAAATGACAACACATGTCTATGGTTAGGAAACATAACCACCTTTGATTAATGAGCTAGTCAAGTAGAGGCATACTAGTGACTATATGTTTGTCTATGTATTCACACATGTATCATGTTTCCGGTTAATACAATTCTAGCATGAATAATAAACATTTATCATGATATGAGGAAATAAATAATAACTTTATTATTGCCTCTAGGGCATATTTCCTTCACTCCGCAGGGGTGGTGTATACGGGGCGATTGGCCCCGAACAGGTTGGCGATGGTCGCGCCGCGCTGTCGGACCGCGCCTAGGTGGCTAGGCCCAGTCGGCGCCGGGGAGCCGCCCACGGCGCGATCCATTTCGCGCTGGTAGGCTTCTGACAAGAGCCTCATGCTTGCCAGCTTCTTGGCGCCTTCGATGATCTGAAGGCGGCGTGTCTCCAGCGTCTCGGCATCTGCGTCTTCTGGAATAGGCGCAGTCAGGTCTTGCAGAGCCGCGTCGAGCGGGTCATGAGCTCCCTCACCGGACCGCTCATCGTGACTGATGACGAGCACCTCCGTGACGGCGCTTCCGCGCTCTCTTCCAGAGGGAGCGGCTCATCGTAGACCACCACGTAGGTGGGGAAAGTGTCAAGCGACACGGCGTCGGAGTTGACCAGCATCGGGTCGGTGGAGCCTACGGACTCCAAGTCCACGGCAGGCTCGCCGGTGACGTGGAGTTGGTCGAGGAGGCCTGCGAGGAGGCTCTCGGAGCCACCCGTGCCTGCGTTGGATGCAGGCTCGTCGGAGAGGCGAACCTCGCCGACAAGTTCGGCGAGGCAGCTCACTGCACAGGCGGCCTCAGCGCCGTGCAGCGCGTCGATGCAGACTCTGTCTGGCGAGCCTGGCTGGCTGCGCTCGCCAGGGAGGAAGAGGGTTCCCGTCCAGAACAGATCTCGGGACGACGGTGCACCTTGCCCCACGGTGGGCGCCAAATGTCGGGGGTTGGGTGCGACATATGCCAAAGGATGGCTTATCATGGTGGGGGCGAGTAGAACATTGCCGGTGCCTGGAAACGGGATGAGGCGAAGACATGCACGCCGGCGGATCTTACCCAGCTTCAGGGCTCTCCGAGGAGATAACACTCCTACTGCTGCTCTGAGGGGTATCCGCATGGTCACTAAGGCAAAGTGAATACAAGGTTGCTCCTAGAGCTGTTTCTGGAGGTAGGAGAAGGCAAGGCTAGCTCTCTTCTCCCTGTGTGGTCTATCTAGTGCTAATGGATTCGAACCCTTTGCATGGGTGCCCTGGGGGTTTATATAGGCCTACCCCCCAGGGTTACAATGGTAAAACCGGCTGGGTGCGGGTCCCAGCCATCTGTCTCTCAGGCGCCGTCTTCTCCGCCGACTCCTGGGGCCCGCCGACTGGTGGGTCCCGCCGACTGGCCTGGTACGGGGACGTCGGCCCTGGTCCGCCGCGGGCGGGTCGTGTCGGCTGCAGATTACTGTAGTGGTGCTTCTAATGACGCGGGCTTGGTCATGGGGTCATGGCAATAGTGCCGCCGCCTGACGGGTGATCACTGTTGTCATTCCCCCGTCGCGTCCGGTTAATGGCGTGTGGGGCCCGTCGGAGGGGCCGGCCGACTCCTGGGGGCCGAAACCCAACGGGTCCGACTCTTGGCGCTCTCGCCGTCTTCAGTACACTCGCTGACTGGTAGGCCCCGCCGTCTCCTGGCCGTACAGACAGGCCGTCGTGGGTACAGGGCTCCGCCCCCAAGGGCTGGTGTCAGGGCCGGCATGGCAATAGTGCCGCGCCGGGCGGAGATATCCGCAGGTATGGCACATTGTGGCCATGCCTGCCTTTAATTATCGGGGTGGTTGGAGTTGCGGGCCGATTCCCCATAGTCGGCCTCTGGGACTCAGCTTATCTCGGAGTCGCCTCTGGGACTTGGCTCGTCTTGGAGTCGCCTCTGGGACTCGGCTTGTCTTAGAGTCGTCTCTTGGACTTGGCTTAACTGGGTGTCACCGCAGGGACTCGGCTCATCTTGGAGTCGCCGCAGGTACTTGAGGGGCGCAGTATGCCCCGATGTCTTGAAAGGTTCTGGGGCTTGGGTTAGCCTACCCGTGGCCCATTACTCCGACACAAGGCAGTGATGGCATTTTATTTTAGTTGAACTGCACAAAATATTCCTAAAAGAAGAGGAAAGGCTAGGAATCATTCATTTTTTCAGAAAGAACTATATATGCCTTCCTGACATCAGTCGTTGTTGCCTTATTTATTCCTTCAAACAGGTGGTTAGAAACAGTCTTGCTACCTTTTCCCATCAAGAAATTGGAATGCTTATATTTGTGAGTCTATGCTTCAACTAGTGCCACTTTTATAGTAATCACACTTTCAATATCTATGCAAATAGGGATGCTCGATTTTAGTGGAACTGCACAAAAAGTCCAAATGGTTCAAAATTAGGAGCATGTTTTCTTCCAAACCTTTATATCCAATTGGTGACACTATGAGCTGTTCATTACGAAGGTACATGGTTTGCTACTATCTTGCTACTCTTTTTGTACTGTTATTAGATAGTAATACTAGTGGTTTGCATGTGAATTTATTGGCAGGGTGAACCTACATTGGAGGTGCAGGACAGGATTCAATGATTGGATGCTCAATTTCGGTTGTATCGATTTCACATCTTCCATCACTGCGAACATGGATATCCTTGGTCTGATGAAGAATAGGCGCTATATTTCCGCTCTGAACCAGCAAATCTATTCTGCATGAAATTTTCCCGGGCAAAACATGACTGTATCAAATTGTCCAGTGCAAAACATGACAGATACTAAGCTGAAGAGACGTGTTTAAACCGAAAATACAAGGTGGGGTATATGTTTACTAGCTGCTTGATATTTGTGCATGAAGAGATGTCTGTCCGTTGCTATTTGGCAAACAAACAAAGTGACCGCAATTTTGGTTGAACTGCACAAGAGAATAGTATAGTCACTACATGCAGTACCATTTGAAAATAGACACAGAAAGATTGGATAGTCACTTCATGGACTGCAGAAAAGTAGTACCGTACTATTTATTGGCGAACAGTAGGTGCTTCGAGGCTTTGGTCTGATTATACAATGGGCATCATTTTGCCAAAGTTAAAGTTTGTATTCCGAAAATAGTCTCGCCGTGTGATCGAGACAAGACCAATTCATATTGCAGTGGATGTTCCTCCATCATGTGTGGTTCATTCTCATGGTTCCAGCTGTTGGTGAAACCACTTACGTTTGCAAGAGGAATTGTAGACTTCACAAACAAATTTGTCTTTCACTCTGTACTGAATGTTGGCCAAGAGAAGCATCCATGTTAATAGGAAGAATAGATGTTTTTTCTAGATCTTTGCTTTTGGAGCTACATATTTGTATATGATCTGTGAATCACTGAGATGCATTAACATGTTGATCTTATGTATGGGAATCGTACTAGTTGGTTTTGAATTTGGGCTACTAATGTGAACCTACTCGATCCTACACGTACACTATTCGACCTACTCGATCCCACACGGATAAATAGCGGATCACACATGTACTACCTCCTTTTCGGTTTGCAGGGCTCAGTTCAAGAAATTACCTACTCGATCCTACACTAATAAATAGCGGATCACGCATGTACTAGTACCTCCTTTCCGGTTTGCAGGGCTTAATTCAAAAATCTCACCAACCAAGGTACTCCCTCCGTCCAGGTTTATTAGTCCCGTGAGCCAAAGCAACAAGACCAAGGCATGACAATAATTAACTACATGTAGAAGTTTAAGCCTAATTAATTCCAGTGATTTAAGTGGTTGCATGCATGCCCTCGGCTACAACTCGTTGCATGCTGCTCCACGTACTGGATGCGAGCGATTCTGAGTGGCTGCATGCAGCCGGCCATAATTAAGGCAGCTAACTGATGCAAAAAAAGATGCACTTTAATTGTTGCGGGCCTTTTAAATCCATGGAATCATTATTGACAAGGAGGGAGTACCTCATCTAGATGATCCGAGTGCACTCATTTGACCGTCATGCCGGCGTGCGACCCAGCACAGACGGGACGGGACGACACAGTCATAATTTCAGTTTTTCTAGTTTTCCACGGAAGCTGGCGCGCTAAGCCATGCCTGCTTATGCATTGAATTTCGATGACCGTCGCGTTTCCCACGACACGCTGGTTCGCCTACCTTCCACCTATAAATACTGTTTCCCGGCCTTCTTCGGTGGCGCCATCACCCAACTTGCCCTATCCTCATAAGCCCCCACCAGCCCAACGTCGGTCGCCACTTATCCTCGCTCTCACCACGTCCTCCATGCCCCCGCTCGTCCGTGATAGGCAACGCCGGAGGCGGTCACTGCCAGAACTAGTGTTCGGTTTTTCACCGGAAGGCAGACGGGGGGAGGAGGCATTCTATCTGTCTTTAGATGGCAATGCGGAGTATGAGGAGTTGTTGGAGCACGGCCGCCTGGCGGAGGAGCAGGAGTTGTTAGCGCGACTGCCTGGCGGAGGAGCAGCGTATCGCCGATTTGCGCCGCCAGCGGGACATGGAGCAGCAGCGCACCGACGCTCTGAGTCGCGAGCAGAGTGCCTGCAACTGGGCCGACTATGTTGAGGCCGGCGCTTGGAAAATAGCCCTAGAGGCTATCGGGGACGCACGCGTTCGCGATGCCGAATTTTACTACCAGCTCGTCAAGTGGTTTCCCGCTTAGAAGCCGAAGCTTTGGTGGACCACGCCAGCATGTAAAGGGCCAACGCGTGCGAGCAACGCGCCCTATCGCACCTCTGGCAAGTCCGAGGCGAGGTGGAGGACGCTGGTGCCGGTGTTTAGCGTTTACCGTAGATGGCGGCCGACATCATCTAGTTAGCTAAGAGTAAGTTAGTACTTGTATGCTACTAGAGTATTAGTGGGAGTAGAAATTTAACTTGGCTATGATGGTTGTCAATGTGGAAGTTTAGTACTCTATATCTGGATCAGACCTGTTACTTTGCTCTGGATGTTCAACTTTCCGTTTGAATGTATGGAATGGGATGCTATTTTTTTTAAATGGGTTGTATTTGTCCGCCACGGGTTTAGAGGCTGACTTGTGGGCCTACCAGGTTGATGCGTACACAATCAGGAGAGTATTGTATGTGGAGAGGATGACAGCAGGGACCCGCCAAGGTCATGGCAGTATGTAAGCAAGTGCCTCCTTGTTTCAAGCCAATAAAAAATGGCTCCTCCTAATGGATTTCTGACATCTGGGTCCCATGCCATTGTCAACGTAGTCAATAAATGAGAGAATTGCACAACGAGCGGCTGACACCAGGGACCCAGGAGCTCGCACAGTTATTTTTTTGGGTTAATTTGATAAATGCCACTCCAAATCTGGTGATTCCGAGAAATGCCACTACAATTTCCAAACTTTGAAAATTGCCATTTCATGCCATTTCCAGTGGCATTTTTCGAAGTCTGGAGTGGCGTTTTCAAAGTTTGCAAATTGCAGTGGCATTTTTCAAAGTTTGCAAAAATTGTAGTGGCATTTTTCAATGTTTGGAAATTGTAGTGACATTTTTATGAATCGCCATAATTGGAGTAGCATTTATCTAATTTGTTTTTGAGACGGAAGCAAGGTGTCAACTGGGTTGTGTGGAGCACTCTGGCCTGTCTAGACAGCCTTTTCTTTTATGTTTACCACAGACCAGCTCAGTAGTTTTTTTTCTGAAAATGGCTAGCCCCGTTTTTTTGTGATTTGTCAAGTAAGTCACTTTGTTAGGCCTGTTGGGCTCGAAATGTTTCAAGACGAGGATAGCTTCATTCGGCTGGCCGAGAAAATGGCCAATCAGTAATGAGAAATGGGTTGTGCATTTTTAAAACACATCAAACCGGCAATTAGTTTCAAATTTCTTTTTTTTCATTTCGAGATTTTAAATTGCATTGATTTTTATGCATGGACAATTTGTTGGATTTTATATTGTTATACATTTATTTTTAAAATCAGTTTGAATGTGACTCAAAATTTCGAGATTAAAAACAGTTCAGACCGCACCGAAATATGCAAAATTTTGTATAATTTTTTAACCGTGGCCACAATATGGGTTGTAATGCTAACAAAAAGAATATGGGCTCCAAGAAAACCTTAAGAATTAGCAAATAGGCTGTAAATTATTAGTTGGAAGATGGGTTGTATGTTGTTTTCCACAGATTTGAGGCTTTCGTAAAAAAATGTTGATGCACAAGCAGTGACTGTTGGATGTCCATCCAATGGTCGTTGTGCTTCTTCAATCTCTGCTCTTCCTGCTCCAGCCGCTCAAACAAGCGCCGGTGGGACGGCCTACTCCCTCCTCCCGCAGCCGGCTGTGCTGCCGCGCAGGCCTCACCGCCCCATCGTACTCCCATCGCTGGCCTAGCCATCCCTCTACTCACCCACACCTGTTGTTATTCTCCGGCGACGGCAGACGAACCAGTAAACCCTCGTACAGTCGTACTCCCCTCTGCCTGGGAATCAACTACCGATTCTACCCTGGCTCCGTGTCATTCCCTTCCTAGGCCTCGCCGTCATCCACCGCCTTGGTGCTCTCGGTGCGGCGTTGTCAACATGGTCAACGACCGACATGCATCTGAAGTGGACCGTACATGGAGAAGCTGACAGCTGGGTCCACGGCCACATGCAAGGAAATGCCTCCTTATTACAAGCAAAATAATGATTCTTCCACCTGACATATGGGACCCATCGAAAGGGCCTCTGTATTTCGCGAAAAAAAGTTCCCGCCGCTGACAGCTCGGGCCCACCAGCTATATCTTTGCACACAAGGAAGTGCCTCCTTATTATGCACAAAAAAAATGAATACCCCCCTGCTAGCTGGGACCCAGCATAGTGAGAGGCTGACTTGTGGGCCTACTAAGTTATCGGGGACGGAGGGCTTTGTCAATTTAGTCAATATGAACGATTCAGCTCCAATGACCGTACGATGTCCATCCAACGGCCGTGGTGCTTCTTCAACCTCTGTTCTTCTTGCTCCAGCCGCCTAAAGCAGCATCGGTCACGCCGCCTGCTCCTGCCTCCCTTGGCCGGCTGTGCTGCCGCGAAGGCCTCACTGCCCCTACTACTCCCACCGCTGGCCAGGCCATCCCTCCACTCATCCACACCCCCTGTTATTCTACGGCGACGGCAACCTCACACCGCAGCCGAACCAGTGAACCCTCGTACTCCTCTCCGCGTCTTCCCCGGCTCCGCGTCGTCCCCTTCCTAGGCCTCGCTGTCGTCCACCGCCTTGGTGCTCTCGGCGTGGCGTGGTCAATGTGGTCAACGACCGACTTCCATCAGAAGAGTACTGTACATGGAGAGGCTGATAGCTGGGTCCATGGCCGTAGCAAGGAAGTGCCTCCTTATTACGCGGAAAATAATGATTCCTCCACCTGATAGCAGGAACCCACCGGACGGGCCACCGTATTTCGTGAAAAAAATGTTTCCCCCCTGACTGCTGGGACCTACCAGCTACATCTTCGCATGCAAGGAAGTGCGTCCATATTACGGGCAAAAAAATTGATTCGCCCCTGACTGTTGGGAGCCTGGGACCCACCAGCCACATCGTCGCACGCAAGCAAGCGCCTGACAGTCAGGACCCACCTGCTCGAAGCGTACCTAGCATTGTCATTCTGGTCACGAACGTGTAGTAGTCGATGTACAGGCGCACACGTGTCGTAGTAGAGGCGCGCACGTGTCGTAGTTGAGGCGCTCACGTGGCATGTACACGTACGTACAGCGGCCAGGTTGCAAGAAAGTAAATACGGCTACGTACATACGGGCGGGGTCTCGAACGCCTACTCGCGCATACGTATAGCCAGGGCTCATGTACATGGCTGGTTCGGAACAAAGAAACTGTGTCGTCGTCGTGTTCATGGGGAGCCAACCGGCTGGGTCAGAACAGAATGCGTCGTCGTGTTCATCGGGAGGGCTTGGATGGAACGACCGATGGAAACGAGGCCTGGCCTACCGCAGAACGGAGGAAATGGCCTTGTGTTCGACCGGCCACGATCGAAACGGGATCCTGTTCATCGGGAGTGGTCTGGCGTACCGCAAAACAGAGGAAACAGACTTCTGTTGGACCTCCTACGGTCAAAACGGGGTCCTGTTGATCGGGAGGGGTGTGGCGTACCGCAAAACAGAGGAAACGGACTTGTGTTGGAGCGCTACGATCGAAATAGGGGTCCTTCATCGGGAGGGGTGTGGCGTACCGCAAAACGGGACTCCACGGGATACTGTTCATCTCCACCGTCGACCTCCTCCAGCCTCCATGGGCTACTGTTCATCTAGCTTCCACCGCGCGCTCCTCCACCGGCTACTGTTCAACCAACCCTCTCCATGGGGTCCTGTTCAACCACCCCTCCATGGGCTACTGTTCATCCAGCCCTCCATCGGCTACTGTTCAACCAGCCCTCCACCGGCTATAGTTAAACCTTCCCTCCATGGGGTCCTATTCATCCATCCCTCCACGGGGTCATGTTCATCCACGCCAACCAGCTCGATCGATCGGGGTCCTGTTCATCCAGCGGCAACACCACGGGGTCCTGT
>NC_041383.1:596043923-596051701 GCF_002162155.2 Triticum dicoccoides
CAACGCTCACTGTTCATCCAAAGGCAGCATCAATCAGCTTCAGTTAGTAGCAGTACCGAAGCAATCGCTCGATCGCTCGCGTTCAGTTAACATCCATCAATCGATCGCTCGGGTTCAGTAATGCGTAGCCTGCAGTGCAATATCTCGGGTTCAATAGGTGAACGCCTCACTCGGGTTCAGTTAGAGCCCAACGCCTCGCACCCACGCGCGTGTGTGTACGAGAGAAACGCGCAAACCTCCATGCATCGCTCGGCCCCGACCACCCACCGTAACCGGGAACACCCCGATATTTTCCTCACCCTCGCTGCTACCATGGTTTTTTCGTCATGGACGGCCCAAAGAATGTCATGCAGCTGCGTCTCCAGCCCGCCCAGGACGAAAACCCATTTTCTATCATGATTTTTTGTCATAGAAGTAGGAGTCCACCACATCTATGATGATACCGGGTTTTGTCACAATTATCGTCATAGAAGTGTCATAAGTATGACAGAAAAAAAATTCGTTCGGCCCAAAATGTCACGGATGTGTCTTTTTTTGTAGTGTAAGGAAGGAGTCCTAGTAGGAATAGGTTTGGACTTGGAGTCCAAGTCCTCTCCACATTAGTTGCGCCCTAGGGCTTCGAGGGGTTGTTTGCCATGCCCCTCCACCTATATATAGAGGGGAGGGGGCGCCCCAAGAGGATACACCAAGCCCTTGGCGCCCCTCTCTGTCATGTTACTTCATAGTTCCACCACCTCATCCCAACGACGCTTAGCGAAGCGCTGCCGGTGCTCCACCACCATGCCATCGTGTTGGTTGTGATCCCTTCTACTTCTCCTCTCCCACTTGATGGATTAAGAAGGAGGAGACGTCATCGAGCCACGCAGGTGCTAAAATTGGAGGTGTCGTACGTTCGGCACTAGATCGGTTGGATCATGATTGGATCGCGAAGAGTACGACTACATCAACCGCGTGATAAACTCTTCCGCTTACGGTCTATGAGGGTACGTAGATACACTCTCTCCCCTCGTTGCTATGCATCTCCTAGATAGATCTTGCGTGAGCGTAGGACTTTTTTGAAATTGCATGCTACGTTTCCCAATAGGTATGGCTTCACCGATGGGCACTTATTCCTCGGTGTCGTTGCCCACCGGGAGAGGAGGTCAGGGAGGAAGGAAGAAAGGAGGTCGGGGAGGACGTGGCCGCGGGAGAGGTAGGTAGGCTCCTACGCCTTTCTCGCAGCCACCCCCAGCCGAGTCACCCGAGCACACGACTGCTAGCGGGGCACGTTTCAGGAGGAGGCTACGCAAACTCTGGTCCACGAGCCTCGGGTCGACGGGCCTTCGACCCAGGAGACTTCGGGCAAGGACACTTGGGCCCATGTGACTCCGGACTAGGCTATGTCCCAGGAGACGTTCGGATTTGGTACCTGGCAGGATCCACTCGAGGGGTTGAGTGGCCATGCTAATGGTGGCGGCCACGAGACTTCTGATAGCAGCGAGGGAGAGGTGGTTAAGGGGGCCACCATCTACCAGCATGGTAGTACATGGCTCTCGTCCCTGCTGGTGACCCGCGACTAGAGGTGGTTGATTTGGCCTGATGGGACGAGGTAAGTCACTACAAAAAAATACACTTCCTTGATGATACGTGTTTGTCACAGTAGGTCGCATTTTTTGTCATGCATGTACATCCATGAAAAATTTATGACAGAATCAAGATAGTCATACCTGTGCTGTCGTAGAAGTGTTCCATGACATTACCAAAATTATCATCATGGAAGTGTCCACTTCCATGTCGATAAATCGCGCGTCACAGAAGTGCTTTCGTCAAGGGTGACCGACACGTGGCATCCACCATAACGGAATGCCGTTAAGCTATCGGGTCGGGTTTTGGATCTGGTAACCCGTTAACAGCCCCGACCAATGGGAAATTTCCACGTGTAAAATTCTTATTGGCCGGACGAAACACGTGTCAGCAAGTCAGTGGGTCAGATAGGGGCCTATGATATGTCGACACGTGCCACGGCCCACCACTGGACAATTTAGCTTACAAAGCCGACCCGTTTGACTTGGTCAAAAGTTAATGGGCTGGCCCATGAAAAGCCTGTTAACGGTCTCTTCCCAAATAGCCCATTTTACGGCAAGTTAACTCACGGCCCGTTAGGCCCTAAAAGAAATCGGCCCAACAACGTCATGCGGGATGTCGAATATAACACCAGCCCATTTCACTTTTGGCCCATGTATGGCCCACGACGTCTTTCGGCCCATATGAGGCCTTCGTATCTTTCGGCCCTTTACAGGCCCACGGTGACTCTAGCCCATAATGAACAGTAATTTTCTTTATACCCATTAACGACCCGTGATTTACATGGGCCGTTTCCAGCTCATGTTAGCTTTCGGCCTATTGACGGCGCATACGTTCACGGGCTCCTTTTCAGCCCTCGATTACTTCCAGCCCGTTACTGGCATGTTCCCCTAATGGGCCAAATTTGGCCCATGGCAAGAGTCGACCCGTTACTGGCCTGTTCCCCTAATGGGCCAAATTCGGCCCATGGAAAGAGTCGGCCCGTTACTGGCCTGTTACCCTAATGGGCCAAATTCGGCCCATGGCAAGAGTCGGCCCGTTTCTGGCCTGTTAACCCGTTGCGCCGTTTCCAGCCTGTCCTGTATTCTAGCCCATTAATGACCAGTTATGCCTATGACAGAATTAAGCCTTTGCTGTCCTACGGCCTGTTAACGGCCTATTACCGTGTTGGGCCAATACCAATTACGCTCGATTATGGCCCATGTAGACCCATTTATCCGACGGCCGGAGGCCCACCGATTACAGGCCCATTTATCGACGGCTCGTAGGAGACCCATGGATCCTACGGCCCGTATATGGCCCATGGTAGTTGCGGCCACTAGAAAACCAGGGAAAAAGAAGACTAGGAAATAATAAGGCCGAAACTAACGGTAGGCTATTAAGGCGATTGCACAGATTACATCCACTCGGCATCAAAGATCGCCATCAGTGCAAATATAGGGAACACCCTACGCTATACAAAAATGGCTTGCTGTTTTCTTCAGCTGGTGGCTGCACGTTAAGAATAAATTTTGTATCGCACCAAAACAAATTACAACTATATGACAAAAGGAAGGTGGCATAAAACTTAACAGTCTAGCAGATAAATGCACCACCAGAAGTTCAGAAGCTTAGTTCATTTGACCTGACTGCTACGTTTTCATGCTGTATTGTCCGATGAAGCACCATAACCCTCGCCTTCATTTCCCCTAGGCTCCTGAACAACATAGAAAATGTCTGATAGTATGGTTTCAAAACCATGCATATCTTGACGACATTGAGCAATGTTTCTCCTTGTTTCACAAAGGGTTTCTGTTAGGGAATGAACTTGTGTCTGGAGTGCAGATACAACATTGCTTTGAGCTTGCATATCTTGATCATGAGGTAGTTTGGACGATATTGCCTTAACAACCAACCAAGTATTACGCAGGAACGTGCTTTTGGCACTGTTAGTGGACAGGTACTGACCCACTGGAGCAAGAGCTGACATTGCAGTTATAGTTGCCTCGCCACCTTCAGAAGGTGGCGGTTCCACAATTTTTTCCATAGCTCGCTGAAAAGTTGAGGTTTTACATTAGTAGTACCAAAACAGAAGATATTAAGGAGGCAACAAAACCAAACAAAATAGCTTTGGTCTATATACAGAACTTATTCTGGTGAACCCATGTAAAATATTAGTTGTATTTTATTGCAAAGTACATAATAAAACCAGGTTCCAAACATATGACCGTGTACCATCGCTAATGTATTGTCTATTTGTTCACATTGTATTGAGGACTAAGGGTAAAGAGACGAAGTTTATAATACGGTAAGCATAGTATGACATCATTCATATCACAAAACAACTAAGAACAGACAAACAGGCAATTGTAACGTTGTGTGGGCAAGTCCAACACGGAACTAGATTATGGGTCAAGATCAAAGGAACATCACTCCTCTCTTTTAAACCTTGTAAGGTGCAATGATACGATAAGACAATTGTGTATAAAATTGAAAAGAGTAATAGACATTGGCTGCAAACCATGCAGTTCAAGGCACAAGTCAGAGTAAGTAGTAGTTAAAAGGCATGAGGATTAAGGACTTACAACAGCGGCTCTGACTGGTGTAGTCATGCCCTTCTTCTTGCTGGTGTGACAGTCCTTGAAGATTTCCACAGCATTTGGTTCAGGTACATTTTGGTCCTTGCGGGCTTTCATTTGCATTTCGAACAAGTCAATATAGATCTGATAATATGGTACAGCGAAAAGAGTGAAACATCAGCTAATTACAAGAGCCTCGCAATGTGCAATATAGCTACGAGATCCTGTCGTCTGTTGGAATTTCACTTTCGTACAGTTGGCCTTGTTCTTTGAACAGTTCACCTACAATAAGATAGATTTGTGTGGCACATGCGTAAATAGGACTTCAACATGTGATCTGATCACATATATATAATGTACCTGATACTTCGGATCAGACCAGTGTTTAACAAGGCCCCTCCAGTCTTCATCCGATATATTTTCCACTGGAGATGTTTGGAAAATTTCACTGTTAGCCTTGCCTTCAAAATGAGTTTTCCTCAAGTTATACCGATACTGTCGCAGAGTAGACTTGTAAACATGGGTGCAAGCTTGTCTGGTTGCATCATCTTGGCTAGCCAACTTGAACCTCATCTTTTGAAAATTATGGGAGTCTCATTATCAGCAACCTAGAAAGTATGGGACAGAGCAAGACGATATTACTAGTTTCCATACATAACCATACTTACAGATAAATGGTCGAGGAAGGTGTTGAACTGGTTTTCGTCTTTGTCATTCCTGTATTGAATCCATGTTAGGAGGATACGTACATGACACCTAACGGCAACCGCTGCCTCTGATACTAACTTGGCTGACTCTGTAGCATCACGTGGCCTTTTTAAACCTGCCTCAAAACGGATCTCCATTCATCCTCCTCTAGATTTAGTTAACCTATCGAGCATTATCCCTGATGTTTGTTTCCTCTTGTGCCTAGGTGCTAATCCAACAACAAACATAGGAAGTGTTAGTGTACATCAAACTGTGAGACTACATATAAAGAAACATGCAACTGTAACTTGACTCTAGCAACTACCTTCTTGCTGTTGAAGCTCACAAAGTTCATCTGATCTTGCCAACTCATCTTGTGTCAAGAGTGCTTCGGAAGTAGTGTCAGGTGGCAAGGGAGCTTGGGAACGTGCTGCTAGCTGAGTTGACCAACGAGTAAATCGTGCAGCTGGTGGTATTGTGGAAGGTGTTGCAGCAACTAGGGTTGTCTCTGCTTGTTTGGTGGCAGCTATTTGTTTCTGTTTGGCTTGTTTTGCAGCTTGTTTAGCACAGGATACCCTGTCGGTACAATGTTCCTCTAGACTTTGACCTTCTATTGCACCATCAGTACCAGCAGAATCTGTAGGATTCATCCGCTTCTCATTCCCTGCCATTCTGTGTTTCTTCCTCTTCCTCTGTGCCATGTTAAGTCAAGCCGACAAGAAAAACGAATAACAATTTAGTTCTTCAGAACAAATTGATGCGTGATGCAGACGAACTGACTTTGATGTTAGACAACCACATGATAGGAGGATGTAATATGTATGAAAAACAGGACGGAAGAGATAACCAGAACTATGATGTGTAAACTAAGAAGAAGACATTTCACCAAATTAGAAGCAATGCAATGGAAGGTAGACACCATATGAACGATTCTACAAATATCGCTCTGCCAAGTTAACAGTGTCTCATCATAAATGGCGTTTAAACAAATGTGAAGCAGTACAAGAAATAAATCATATGCAAGATGCAAACAACATCACACTACCATGTTAGAGGTCTCTGTCATTAGTGCCATTGCATATTCACATCATTGCATATTCACAGCTTATGATGTGTAAACTAAGGAGAAGGCATTTTAACAAATTAGAAGCAATGAAAGCTAGACAATATATGAAAGATGCAACGAATAGCACTCTCCCAAGTTAAAACTGTCTCGTCATAAGTGCCATTTCAACAAATTAGTAGTACAAGCTAGAAAAGAATGTGAGATGTAACCTATATCACTCTCCGAAGTCAAACCTGTCTTATGATAAGTGATTGTTGCAGGATACACAATAGTAGTAATTTGATGTAAGAACATGGTGTGATAGACAGATATTGTATGTTCTAGAAACAGGAACACGTGTCTTATTCAAGTATAATGTGTAAAGTAAGCAAATGGAATTCAACAAAATTAGAAGCAATACAAGCTAGACATCACACATAACATGCAACCACATATAATAGTGCCAAGTTAGAGCGAGCACCGGTGATGCTGCACTAGGGGAGACGTGCTCATCATAAACACAGCTTTGTTGAGTGTCTATGCATGTGTTGTCTTGGAAATCATCTTGGGGGTGTGGAGGAGTAGAAACTGTAGAGGCCCCCCGTTCGGAAGGAGCACCTTTATCCGCTGCCTTGCTAACTTCCTTTCGCTTTATTGATTTTGAATTGTCAAGTAAAACCGACAAGAAAAAGCAATAAAATTCTCTCTTCAGAACTCATTCATGCATGATACTGACAATCTTTACTTTGATGTAAGGCAAACACATGATACCAGGATGAAATATGTACGAAAAACAGGACGACATGGCATGTTCATAACTGTTTGTGTAAACTAAGCAGAAACCATTCCAGCAAATAAGAAGCAATGCAAGCTAGACACCACATGAAAGATGCAACCAATATGACTCTGCCAAGTTAAAAGCGTCCCATCATAAAAGGAATTTCAACAAATTAGAAGCAGCGCATGCTATAAATCATATGAAAGATGCAACTAGTATCGCATTGCATATACTAAAGGTGTCTCGTCATGTTGATTGATGCGGGATACACACTACAGGAAATAGTTAATTTGCCGTCTGTGGATTACAGACGACAAAGACCTAAATCCAGACGACAAATATTTTGCCGTCAGGAAGCAGATGGCAAACTCAGATGGCAAAGATTGGCCGGCAAAAAATACTTTGCCGTCAGCCTTTTGTCAAGATGACGGCAAAGATTTTGCCGTCAGTCAAAAATCAGCTTTGCCGTCAACCGAATAATTTACAGACGGCAAAGAAAAGCATCTTTGCCATCAGCCAAACGCCATCTTTGCCGTCAACCTCAAACATCACAGACGGCATAGAAATATTTTTTAATCAAATAAAAACTGAACCCACAGTGCACAATTGAGATCAGCTAGCCAATATTTCACGGGATGGTCGACGCGGTAATCAAACCCCACTACAATCTTCCTATACAATACACATTATCAATATTTCCAGATTGAAAAAAACTCAAATGATGTACCACACTAGATTGTACACAATACACATTATACAATACCCAATACTACATGTCTACATCACAATACACAACAATATTACACGAATATATTCTTGATCCACCGCGGCCTCAATCTGGTGGAGACGAACACTACTTCTCGATCCGCCGCTCCTCTTGTGTAGGCCACTGCGGGACGCGCTCGATCTGGTGGCGCCAGCGCCGGCGGTGGCGGGCCCCAGCGGGCGGACGGAGCAGGTGGGCGCAGGACGGAGCTGGCAAACGCAGGCAAAGGCGGGCAGACGTGGGCGGCACGTGGACGGTTGCGGGGGCAGCGCGGCTGGCTGCGCGGGCAGAGGAGGGCAGGCGGCGCGCAGCCGGTGGCACGGGTGGAGGCGGGCTCCGGTGGCGCGGTGGAGGCGGACGGCGCGCGACGGGGGATGGGGC
>NC_041383.1:596052129-596079876 GCF_002162155.2 Triticum dicoccoides
GCAGAGAGAGAAGGGAGAGAGAGAGAGAGACGTGGTGTGGGTGGGTGTCGGGAGGATAAGGGAGAGAGAGATGGTGGTGGGGGCGCATGGGGCGTGGGGCGTGGGAGGTGGGGGCGCTGTGGGGTGGGGCGCTGTGGGGAGTTGGGATGAGTGGACTAGATCGTGCCATGTCATCGATCCATGTGATCGATCCGCGTCTTGTGTTTCTTCTTTGCCGTCTGTAAAAAAACTGTAGACGGCAAAGAGATCACTTCGCCATCTGCTAATAAAAACACATACGGCAAAGATTCTTTGCCGTCTGCGAGAGCAAAAACTGACGGCAAAGATTCTTTGCTGTCTGTGATTTGTTTCACAGATGGCAAAGTGCGCTGTTTGCCGTCTGTGTTTTTTTCGCAGACGGCGAAGTATATTTTGCCGTCATTTTTTCTTTGTCGTCTGGTGATAACGGCAAACCTTTCTTTGCCGTCTTGCCCGATGAAAAGCTGACGGTAAAGACGCCCCCTGACGGCAAATTAGCTGTTTCCCGTAGTGACAAAAAACAATAGTTTTATGTTAGGACTTGCTTAATAGACAGATGTACTATGTACTAAATACAGGAAGGCATGTCACATTAACATGTATAATGTATAAGCTAACCAGACTAGCACATGCAGTTTAACCAGATTGGAAGAATTACAATCTAGACACCATATGCAACATGCAACCACATATCATGCTGCCCAGTTAGAGCAAGCACTTGCGATGCTAGTGTAGGGGAAATGCTGTAATCAACTACAGATCTACGTTCACTATCTTCATCTAGCATTTCTGTTTCTTGAGAGTCATGTCGGGAGGCTGACGCTGCATTCTTTAAATGAGGAGTAGTCCCCTTGCCTGCCTGCCTCGTTATAAGTGATTGATGAGGGATACACATTAGTTTGATGTAAGAACATGGTTAATACACAAATGTACTAGTATGTACCAAAAATAGAAAGGCATGTCATATTCAAAGGTATAATGTGTAAGCTAAGCAGATGCAATTTAACCAAATTGGAAGCAATACAAGCTAGACATCCGGCTGGAGTGGTGAGCATGATCATCTAGGACCTGAGAGCCTGGTGGGAGGTAGGCTGCTTTGCCAGCATCGCAGCTTTTTAGTTGGCTTCCAGGTGATGCCTGGGCTTGTCACTGGCTTGGCCAATGCCCTGACTAGCTATTTGTCTCCTGGTGCTCACGGGATGGTGGTTCATGTAAAAAAAATATTTTCTTATCTTACCGACTTCGGCCTTTCGAATACAAGCTAGACACCAGATGGAACATGCAACCACATATGACACCGCGAAGTTAAAGCAAGCACCTGGGATGGTGGTTCATTGCGAGCGAGGCCATCAACTCCAGAGCTACGTTTACCGTCTCCATCTGCTGACACTGCACCCTTTATAGCGTTGTAACGTGTCTTGCCTACCAGCATACGAAGCTGGAGCGACTTCTCTCTTTTCTTTTTGGCTTCTCTCAGGGAAGCAGAGTCTGAAATACCCTTGCATAAAAACCCAATATTGAGAGTAAGGGTGAAGTGTGTGCAGAACTAGTGCACTGTAAAAGTAGCAGATAACAGGTGCGTGAAAAATAAATGACAGGAGACATATGGTAGCTCTACAACATTGCATGGCAAACAAAATTAGATTCTACTCCGTATGATTTTGTAATATATGAGCACAGGAAATGCAGGTACTCCTCCAGCACACCACCACATGTGGTCATATCTAAGATAACAGTCGACTGAAAATAAATAGGTCAGTCGATTTTTTTAATGAACCGTCCGATCTATAAGGAACATGCAGATGACCTTCGTCTACCTCCCGCCAGTCACTATTGACGATCTTTCTCGAACCGCCAGCAACCACCGGCCCAGACCCCTGCCTCCGCCGCCCCGCCCTCCCATCGACCTCACACCACTGCCATGCTTGGCAGCGCCCCCAGGCCATCCCTTAAAATCCCGGCCGACCTCCAGATCGGGCGCCAATAGCTCTAGGCCGCACACGCCCCTAAGATAAACACCAAGGCGCTGCTTCCCCGGCGTAATAGGTGTACTTGCGCCTATTACACCGGGGAATGCTTCTGTTAATTGGCAATCAACTAGCCAGAAATTGAAATTCAGGGGGGCGATGGACCTCTAGCTAAGGTGAAATAGTATAAGAGGAGAAACCTTGTGCATCGAGAGTTACTAGGAACATCTAGTATCAAGAAGAAGCGGTCAACTAGTGTCTTCTGTGGGATGAATACCGTGCAAGCAGAGACGTAAGATTTGCACGAATAATGGAAGAGGAGTACCTTTTTCGGTTGCCGGTGTGGTCACCTCCACATGTCACGGCGATCTTCTTCTTTTTACCGGGGAAAACCAATGTTCTGGAGGGTGCAGGCTTGGACGAACCCATGGCAAAATTGTTGACTGTGTTGCCGTGGCCGTATGTCGGCGGAGGGGAAGCAGATCCAAGGCGGCGAAGGACGGCGTAGCTGGAACAGCTCCGGTGCGGTGGAGGGTGGCGAAGTTGGAGCGGCAGCGGTGAGGCACAGGACGACGTGGTTGAACTGGCTCGGGTACGGACGTCTCGGCCTCGGCTTCAACTACTAGCCGTGGAGGGCGTTGCGGTTGAGGTTGCGGTGGACGACGACGTCGGGGTATCGGCTCCTGCATGATGGAGGAGGGCGGCGATTGATGGGTGGGATGGGGTGGCGGATGGAGGACGCCGAGGTTTCACGACTAGTGGAGAGGTAGTTTTGGCGCGCACGGAGTACGAATGGGGAATCAGACAGGTGGGGGGAACCATGTTTTGGTCTGGGACGCGCTTGTTTTTGGCTTTTTTGAACAGAAGATGGGACGCGCTTGTTTGAAATTTGGGGAAAGTACAAACTTTGCCCCCCTCTTAAATAGTAATCCCAGGTGTCCCAAATAGTGGGCAGGAGAGATTTCGGACGCGCTCATGTGTGCTTAGGCGGCCATTGTGTATGAATGTTTTTTGGATGCGGTTGCGTGGCGTCTAGATGAAGCTACAAACCTACCCCGGTTTAGACCTTTTGATGTCGGGCCGGTAGGTTTCACGGGTCGGAGTTATTATAAAAGTAATTTCCTTGTACTACCAAACATTGGTCTCACGCGGTTTCGGGCGAGTAGAGGCTCTTTTGGCGCTTCGTTCGAAATTTTGAAACACAAGCATTCACGTTTAGAGTACTCTTGAACTATGAGGATTGACCTAAATAGACAACGTTATATTTGACCTTGTATGTTTGAAAACCTCATTAAATTATCCGCTTCTTTTTGAAATTTTGACACTTGAAAATCCCATAACTACGATTATTTTGGAATGGAGGAGCTAAATTTGAATCTATTTTGTACACGACTACATATGCTATTATGTACAATATCAGAGCAAAGATTGGTGCCCCCATAATTTAGGTATGGTTTACAAATGCCATGATATCAAATTCAAATGATTGAATGGACTTCATGTTGAATTGGATTTTTTTTAAACCACCTTAAGTTGAATTCAAATGTATGCTAGTTCATAGGTAGCTATTTATAATGTCCATTGTGTAACTTTCGTATGTATAATGTGCTTTACACACACAACATGAACTATACTCACGTTTATATTTGATTGCTAAAGCGGTGCATTGTCTGGAGTTCAAAATACTAACTATGTGGAATTGTGTCGAATAATAACATAGACATGCTCAAATTCAATAGAATCTAGATGTCTGATGGATCAATGACCGCTCCTTACGCGAATTGCAAATATCATGATTCCATCCTAATATTTGGATACAATTTATATCTTTAATCAATGTGAAGAGTAGTCTTTTACATGTAGTTTCACTCTCCATCGGTGGTCTCTCACACATGCTCACACACTCTCTCCCGAGGTGTCTTTCTTGCACACATGCTCTAGATATAACCCTCCCTCCCTCTCGTAACCATTTACAACTGTTTTCACTAACCTTTATCACAAGCACTCTTCCTCTCACAAACATACACACGAACAATCCTCATTGGCCCTTTCTATATACATGGATCTGCCTACATGTATCATGTACGCATATTATCTTTACGCCCGTCTCTCACGCATTGTCTCACACCTCTCTTCCTAATCGACGAGTATGATTCTAGCAGAGCATACTATAGGATGCCCCTTAAAGTTAGGTTGGATGAATAGTAATATCAGAGATAAAGGGGTTACCTTAGTCCGAGAACCTAGGGTTACAAATCCTAGCCGGCTTTGTCAGTGGACACAGAGTCCTTCACAATTCTGCTATCTTTGTCTTATACGACTAATCATCCATGGGTCTTCCTAAATGCGTCATGGGCCAACCAATGTGGCGCAGGACGGAACCGAACGAAGGGCCTCACCTCGACCCACCGGACCTCATGCGGTGACACACCCTCTGCCCCCACGTCTCATTATCTTCTCACACATACCAACACAAACACCACACACACAGAGAAAATTTCTCATGGTGCCTCTGTTCCCTCCCCCCCTTGCATATACACACTCAAGGGAATGGAATCTCTTGTCATGACGTCATATTCGTCTCTCTCTCTCTAGACCACTCTCATTTCTCGTGCTATCTCTCCCACACCCCCCATCGGCCCCTCTATCCATGCCTCTCTCGAATACGTAATACACACACATACCTCTCTAGGCCCCGCCAAATGCATCAACAACACATTCACACATGTTACATCACGTACCCCATTGATCTAAAAAGCCCTCTCTTCACGTTTATTTCGTATACAACATTCCTTTTAAATAAAGTGTGGCCAAAAAATTGTTTTAGAGTTTCTACATATATACAACATTACAAAGTTATATGGAGGAGTACGAACGCTAATTTGCATTGCATAGTGCCCACAATGATATTTATTCTGCACTATGAATTTGTATATTTTAATACTATATACAAAGTTAGTCATAATAAAGAGAAACGAAGAGCATCTCTCTCCATCGCATACCCCCCCTGTACGCCCCTTTCACGTATGCACACAAAACTATCTCCATGTCCTCTAAAAGTAAGCCCCCAGAAAATTCACGCATGTTTCATCTTTCTCTCGCGATATATGCAATGATGATCATTGTATTTGAAGCGAAAGCACGATACGTACATTGGACTTCAGAATACACTCATTGCGGTCACCATTTACGTTTAGTGGTTATTATACAGTCACGGGCTCACCGTACAACTCTGTATTTGCTCATGACATGACTAGTTGACCAGTTAAACGCTCCACGTGGCACCTCTAGTGTTGCATCACATTATCTCACTACCATCGTGCCCACCTGTCGACTTGTATCTACTCTACATCTACACTCTTATAAAATACATAAAATACACTCTTATAAAAAACAGAGTTGGTGATGATGGTGTGCCTGCCATCCTGCAATATAGGCCGTCCGATTTATATCTGATGGATAGGAAAGAAACTATGCCAATTTTGCAAAAGGTACCCACACACCTCTCCACATTTGCAAATAAGGCATTCCCTTGTTCATCCACCGGGAAAATATCTGGTGCTTCACGAGCACCTAAGCATGGGTGCTCCCATGCGACCTCAGCCGTAGGATCTCAAATCCAATAGCTTTTGTGAGATGATGTACATTTTTGTAAAAAAAACCCTCATAGAATTTGAAAAATGCGCACAAGTACAACAGCTGCAGCAGCTTCCCATACATCATTGGATCCGAGATCCGATGGCCCAAAAGCCCGTATCATGGGAGCACCTAAGCTCCCGTATCACAGGATACTCTCCCCCTTTTCTCTCACAAGATAAACAAGTCATAAAAATGCATCTTGCTATTACGTGCAATGCACGGGCATCTTGCTAGTACGAATGAAAACAAACGACAAAAAATATTTGGACGGTGGTTCGAAGTCATGACCGCGGGCACAGCGGACAAGGTGGCCTTGTATTGGTATGATGAGCCGTCTGTTTTAACACACATGAGCTGGTGTGGTGATTATACACACACGCATGCATGCACACGAACTGCATCTACGCAACACTCACACAAACACATGCACCCACACACGCACACATCACTCACACGTACACACGCAGCCACGCACGCATGCAACACTCACACGCACACACACAACACTCACACGCACACACGCATGCATGCATGCACACACCAGTACACCACACGACCAACACACACTCTCACGCTCAAGTGCTAAACCTACACGTGCATGCGCACCCATCAGACCCTGGCACATACATACACAACCAGGTGATTCCCGCGCACGGGTTGGAGCCTTGTCGCGCTTGCGTAAATTTGTGTTTATCTGACCTTTTGCCTATGCGAACTGACAGGTGTGACCCACAAGGAACATGGTCAATTTAACTAGTCAACATGGCACCACGCAAACTGTCTGGCCGGTCAACAGAGTGCAATCCGATGCTGAATTGTGAGCAAGTGACCGTATAATCACTGCAAAACGTATATAGTGACCGTAATCAGCTTATTCTGAAGTTCGGTAACCGTATTACACTTTTCTCTCTGTAGGCCCTCCAAAACTACATCTCTACACGTTCTCGCATGTTACATCTAACAAGTATGCAATACAACACTACTACTACACTCTAACACAATAAATCATATGTATTTTTAGTTTTACTAGATATCATATTGTTACTTATAATTATTCAGTTTGCATACATGAAAATTGCCTTTGAAATGTATGGCCAGTACCATCTACCACGTGGGAAAAATCCCGCCCTTTCCTATTTAATCGGGTTTGTATCGATGGATCATGCGAAACAGCAAAACTATAGTACTATACAGTACAAGTGACAGTTCACTGGGCCGTCGTGTTGACTACTCCTCCGTCGTAAGAGTGGAGCGCTCGCTTTCATAAATCTTCTAGTCCCTTTTGCCGACATGTGGGACATCAAGCTACTGGGTCCACGTGCCATACCGGAATACAGTGCAGAGCAGCCGGGGTGAAGCAACCCAGTCATGGCGCCAGCGTAGTAATGAGCAATGAGGCGTCAAATCACAAAGCTGCACCTTTGTCACACCCTGCATTTTGTAACACTTCATTTGCATCAATAAAGCATGAAAATTTGGACCAACAAAAACTTTTGCATTATTTGGCTTTTATTTTGAAGTTGGTTTTCTCTATGTGGTTTTTCAAGTGCTCTTAATAGTCAACTACTCCACCTTCTATACTTCATCTCCTTGCCCCAAACTTCTGTCCACTGATCATGCCATGTGTATAGAGCAATATAGTATTTTCTTACAAAAATAATTTGGCCAAAAAGTATTTTCTGAAATTAGTTTTCCAAAAACCCTTGAATTAAGATTTGCACTGCAAGTACTTGATTTGAGGAGTGAAAAATCTTTCAAAAGGTATATTTGAAACCTATTAGATATAGGATACCCAGAAACCACAAAAATATATTTTTAGAAGCTATTTTACTATTTTATTTAAAAGCTTTTTCTTAAGGCCAGAAATGGTATTTAATAGGGAAAAATTATTTTATTGTTTCAAAAATATTTGACAAAAATCAGGGAAACTCAGTGGACATATATTTTCCATATATAAGAGCTTCAACATATGGATATGATCAAAATATTGGACAAAACCTCCCAAAACCATTCCTGCCTATTTCAAGGATTTGAGGTATTTATATAGGAAATATTTTCATAAAAATCCAAGAAAAATCCAGCAAGTCACAAATGCATATTGTGATGAACTTGCAAAGCCTCATGTGAATTAAAGTCATTTTGGTTCACCAAAATGCCCCAAAACCCTCTCTGACCAGAATCAAATTTGATCAAGTTTGTACTACCAACTTTCTCCCCTTGACCTCAACTTTTGTGAGCATGTTCACATGACCAAATGAGGCCACTAAACCAAGTGGTGCATCAAGGAGAAGTGATATGCTCAACTAGATCTACTCAAGTCTATTTCTGCTCATTTCTAGGGTTTACAAAAGTTGCATTGGCAACTTTACCCAAATAAGCTCAAATTCTGTGGCACACCCTATTTCTAAGTGTCTTTCCATCCTGTTGAGTATCATCGCAATTGGAGTTCATTTGCTTGCCCAAAACATTATCAAACACCTTCTGACATTTTGCAAAAACCACTGTTTTGACCCCTTCCACTATTCTTGGTGAGCTCAAATTTTTACCACAGCTCCTCCTAGACCCCTTTCTCCTCCAGAAACAATGGCAAGTCCCCAGCTCAATAATCGATGGGTGAAACCCCCCCTCTTTCTCTCTCTGGACAGCCCACTTCTCCCTCTTCCTCACCTCCCTCCTCACTCCAATGGCCATCCATGGCATCCAATGCACCACCCCACTTATTTACTCCCTCCTAGACCTGCTAGACACTAGTGGGCACGCCCCTGCCCTTTAAACAATGCCATGGCAGCCATTTGCACGCTCTGGAGCGCGCTACAGTGCGCCCCCGCACTGTAGCCGCCCCCTTCTAGCCGCTTCCGGCCACCTCGGGCCTTCCCCGCACGCCTGCCGATGCGCCTCGGCGTCCGCGGCACGCTACGCGGTCGGCCCCCTCCTCTCTCCTCCTCCCCGCGCCTCAGCACTAGCGAACAAGGGCCGCCCGAGCGCACCAGTGAGCATGCTCACATGCGCGGTGCCTCTGGCCCCCTACTCCCTCTCTCTCTTCTTCCCCTGGGCGTAGTCGACCCCCACGAACACCCCAGACACAACCAAGCAGGCCCCTGTGACCCGTGGCGACGGCAATGAGCTCGCCGGCGCACAGGTCCACGGTGGACCACCGTGCCGCTATATAAGCTCGCCCCGGGCCGCTCCAGTGGCATTCGCCTCCTTCTCACACCTCCAGGAGCACGCCCGCACCACCCAATCACCCCCGGAGAGCCTCTGTGCTCGGGATCGACCGGAGCTCCGCCTCCTCGGGTCGCCGTCGATCTCAGGGTATGGGCTCCCTCCGCCCCTTCTCCCTCTCGATCTGGACTCTCCTCACCTCCCTGATCGTTTTCCCTTTGTTTCCCCTCTCCTTTGCAGCCGGAAACGACCGGAGCCATCGACACCAGAAGCTCCTCCGTCGCGAACCTCGTCACAGGCGAACCCCTGCACCCCGGCGAACAACTCCGGCACCACCCGAACGGCGACACGACGAGGATTCCAGCGGTGCCATCAGCTCACCTCGCCGTGCCCGGAAACGTCGCCGGTGAGCTCGCCGCCCCTCTGACCAGGGTTGACGACGATGGTCGTGGCGCCCGTCTGTTAGCCCCTTGCCCTGACGCCTGGGCTCCGCCCGTCAGGTTTGAACCTGGCACGCGCACGTGCACCGGCGCGCTGGGCCGCCTCGCTGGCTGGGCCTGCTGCCCTGCGGCTATTCTGGCCCAGTGGCACAGTGCCCTTTTCCTTTTTCTTTTTCTGTCATTATCCCAAAAATTCCACAGGATTAAATAATGATCCAAATGCAACAATTCCAATTCCTAAATTCCTAGAATATTGCAACCTATTTAATGGTGAAGCTTTCATTCAAATCCAACCAACTTTTATGTACTGTTCAAATTTAAATTCAAATTTGAGCAGTTTAATCTCTGTTTGGGAATTCATATCCCCTCTTGTATAACTCCAAATTCAAAACTAATAATATTCCCCTTCTTAGTTTTCAACCTAGTATTTTACAAAAATGAGTTGACATTTTTCTGAGCACTTTGGTTTTTCTGTTGCCTTATTTTTCTCGTTATTATTTTTGCGACGATAGATTGCGTTGCTGACGAAGGAGTTGGACCAGAAGACTTTGAAGACCCAGAAGACTTTGTTGAGCCAGGCAAGCAGCCCTTTGACCATGTCTATGAAACCCTCTTTATGCATGTCATATAGCTCTTTATTATTGTTGCATCGGAATCATGATGAGGTGGTACCCACGTTGATGATTTGCCACCGTTAATTCCTCGTTGATACTTGCATTGTGCATGACCCTACCTTCTTATGAGGGTTATGCCGGTGGGAGTAGATAGGATGCTAAAGTAGTGCTACGCAAAAAGGGACGAGAATATGCATGGTGATGGAGACAAAGTATTTTGAAAGGACTTTTCGAAAACCCCATCGGGTGCCACTTATGCCCGGGGGAGATGGTGGGTTGGGTAGCCACTTGATGACGAAGTGGTATATCGAGGAAAGTGTGTGTTGTTTTCAAAATGGATTGGTTGAAGTTGCGACTGTTATTCCAACCTTACATGCGCAATCACTCTACCCTTATATGGGAAAGGGCATTATTGATTACCTAGGTCGATACTAGCTTGGAGCCTGCATTACTAGTGACGGGGGAGAGTTGGTGCTCTCTCTCGGGACGGGGTCGTGCCAGGTAGGGCAGCCATGACTGTCTTTACAGCACCGGACACACCGTTGGTACCCCGTGCTTGTGGTATGTGATGAATATGGGAGCGAGGCTCCACAACTTTATGATGTGAAATGTTAGGCACGGGGGTTACTACCAATCGAGTGGACTCCATGTTAGTGTCATCAAGGGAAAGGTAGTGATCGGGTGGTTACCCCGGGTACTTGAGGTACCGCGGGTCGTGGATGACACGGAAGTTCCCCGGATCTAGTGGGTACAGTCTGCAACCTCTGTAGAGTGTAAAACTATTCAAATAGTCGTGTCCACGGTCAAGGACAGTTGGGTAACCGCTCTTGGGCTACGTCCACTTGTTTACAAACCAAGCGTGTGTGTTGATAAAATGACTTGGGTCAAGTTAAGGGACTTGACATGATTGAGATGGGTTGGTGCCCACTCTATTTATGTTAGATGGGTTGGTGCCCACTCTATTTATGTTAGATGGGTTGGTGCCCACTCTATTTATGTTGATATCTGTAACCTGTCCTCATGGTTACTTAAATTCTCTTGATGCATGCCTTACACAGTTGTTGAACATGTCATTGCACTCAAAACTAGCTTTCTGCAAAAATTTACCTATATCATGCATTGTTGTATCTTGAACCAAAAACATGGGTTGCTTGCGAGTACATTCAAAGTACTCATTGGCTTGCCACTAGTTATTTAATTGACCAGGCATGGAAGAACCGTAGTTCGAAGAAGAGTTCTTTGGAGACGAACATGCGAACTAGGACGTTTCCCAGTCAGAATGCATGTAGGGTTAAGGCAGACGGCATGGGTTCTACTTATCAACGAAGATTTCCGCTGCTTGTGTTTCATTTGATGTTCAACCCTTAAGGCTTTATCAATGTAAGACTTGACCATAATGGTCATAATTTGTGTAAGACGGTATGTATGGATGTAAGACTCTTGTTATTCAGCTTCTGTGTGTTCAGTGAGCATTGATCTCTGGGATCACTGTACACGTGCATTCGGTGATCTCGACTAATGAGTCGGGGTCCCCACAGAGCTGGTATCAGAGCCATCCTGACTGTAGGAAGCCTTAGTTAGCATGGGCGTTAGTTAGCTTGAGACCATCTAAACTTCTCTTCTTTTCTGAAGCATACCCAACCCAAGATACATTTCCCTTATTGACCCCTCCCATTAAACCTTTGTAGATGGCTGCCGTACCCGAAGACTTCCTGACCACCAGATTTCCCGTGCTTCTCGAGGATAGCCTCAAGAAGTGCCAGTACCACCGAGCCCCCATTTTCACCTACCATGAGCATTGGATCAATGACACCGAGACGGAGTATCATGTGGAAGTGATTGTGAAGGCCAATGACTCTCCAACAAGCTGGTTCTTCGAGGGACCCCAGATGGCAACACTAGTTCTTGCCGTTGAGACGGCAACCCTCAAGGCACTCACCCGCCTCCGAGACCTTCTTCCAGAGATGGCAGACGAGTTGGCAACCCGCTTCTTGCCTTATCGGAAGGAAGGTGAGGATGAGAGCAGTGCACTAGCTCCACCATTAGAAGAAGGACTTCCACTCCGATTCCAGACCTACTTCAGCCTTTGTGCCGATAGTTTGGCGCAACACTTGGCCTCGGAATCAATGGAACTCCGAAAGGAACTTCATGAGACCAAGGCACTTCTTCGCCAAGCCCAAGAGAAGACGGATAGGATCAAGAGAACCACCACAGCAACACCGCATGAGCGCAAAGGAATACTGCAAGCTCTTCGCACCACCAGCAAAGCAACGCCGTGTTGAACTCCTCCACTCCTCCACCCCTTCAAGCAATGAAGAAAGCCGTGCTACTGATGATGAGGAGGAAGACCCAGAAGAGCCAGACTACGCGACCGAGTATTCCACCACTTAGGCATCATTCACAACTTGGATATGCCCGTTAGCAACCCCTACGGTAGGATAGGTCGTGTACCCCTATGCGAAGTCGAGTCCCTGTAATGGTTCATATGAAACCATGTAGTGTTGTGTTTGCTTTTAATGTGTTTGATGGACGTCGTGTTTTCCTTCGGGAACTTGTAAACGACTACATCACCCATTTGGATTTTAATGAATGTGTTTGGCCTTTGGCCCTTGCATGAAAACAATTAGTGTCATACCAACCCCCTTACTAGGCATCCCATCTATGTTGCTTCCCCCATATTTTCCCAATCATGAGACCTTGACCACTCCAACAGGATGCCTGTTGTAACACGTACTGGTACCTCTACCCAGCAGCAAGAAGCCGGAGGTTCTGCTGAAGCAGGAGTCAGCCAGGACCAAGCCCAAGGACAGACTCCACCCCCACCACCTCCTCCAATCATGGACATGGCTCAGCTTCTCCAAGCCTTCCGAGAGGAATGCCAAGCCAACACTGCAGCCCTCCAGGTGATTGCTCAAGCTGTCAATCGCCAGCCGGCGGGACACGGCAATGGACGGTCCACGTTGGTGGAGTTCAAGAAGCATGCACCACCCACCTTCATCGAGACTACTGAACCCCTGGATGCAGACGACTGGGTCCGCACCATTGAGGACTTGTTGGACCTAGTCGGCTGCACTGAAGACCGTGAGAGGGTAGCATATGCTGCCCACTGTCTCGGGTGAACTGCTAGAGCTTGGTGGGATGGATTCAAGGCCATGCATGCTGAGCAAAACATCACTTGGAATGACTTCAAGGTAGAATTCCGCAAGGCCCACATTCCTTCTGGAATCATGGCCATCAAGAAGCGTGAGTTCCGAGCCCTGAAGCAAGGTAGTAGCACTGTCAAGGAGTACATGCAGAAGTTCGGTGTTCTCTCAAGGTATGCCCCTGAGGATGTCAGCACTGATGCTGCCAAAAAGGAGTGCTTCATGGAAGGCCTTAACCAGACTCTGCAGTACTCTCTTGTTGTGTGTGATTGCCCGACCTTTCCTGATCTGGTGAACAAGGCACTCATGCTCGAGGACAAGCGACGTGCTTTGGATGATACCCATAAGCGCAAGATGATCAGCAAGGGTAGCTCCAGCAACCAGAAGCCTCGCCCGTGGCAGCCAGCCCCGGTCAAGCCAACCTATCAGCAGCCGCGAGCTCCTGCACCCCGCGCCAACTATCCACCTCAGCAGTATGCCAACGCCAGGCCAGCTTACAACAACCCCAATAACAATGCTGGCAGGAGCAGCAACCCCAACCAAGTCACTTGCTTTGGATGTGGACAGCCAGGACATTACTCCAAGAATTGCCCCAACAAGAAGCCCGACGCCCCGCGCCCCAATGCGCAGAACCCAGGACAAGGCCGTGGAATGCCACCAAGGAACCAAGCTCCCCGCAACCTGCCCAACAACGGCAAGGGTCGTGTGAATCATGTCACTGCAGAAGAAGCCCAGGAAGACCCGGACGTTGTGCTGGGTATGTTCCTTGTCAATTCAGCACCTGCAACTGTCTTGTTTGATTCTGGAGCCACGCATTGATTTTTCACCCAAAAGTTTGCATTAAAAAGTGGCATGACCCCTACACTCCTGTATAACCCTATGGTGGTACAAACCCCCGGAGCAGAGATGAGAGCCAAGATAGGATGTAAAGGAGTCGGGATTGTCATTCATGGGGTAGACTTCCTAGCAGACCTTATCATCTTAGGATCACAAGGCTTGGATGTGATCTTAGGAATGAATTGGCTCATCAAGCACCAAGGCTTGATCGATTGCGCCAACCGGACTGTCATTGTGACCAATGACCAAGGAGTCGAAGTTAAATTTGCCTCCAACCCCTCCTCTGCTCAAGCCAACCAAGTCAACTGTCTGACTGAAGTTGGATTGGAGCAAGTGCCGGTAGTATGCGAATACCCCGATGTCTTTCCTGATGAGCTACCGGGAATGCCTCCTGACCGAGACATTGAGTTCATCATCGAGCTCATACCCGGAGCGGGACCCATCTATAAGAAGCCTTATAGAATGGGATCAGAGGAGTTAGCAGAGTTGAAGAAGCAACTGGAAGAGCAGTTGAGGAAGGGATTTATCCGCCCTAGTGCCTCCCCTTGGGGATCGCCTGTTCTGTTTGTGGCAAAGAAGGACGGTACCATCCGCTTGTGCATTGACTACCGCTCCCTCAATGAAGTTACAATCAAGAACAAGTATCCACTTCCCAAGATTGAAGATCTGTTTGATCAACTCAATGGGGCCAAGGTGTTCTCCAAGATCGACCTCAGATCTGGGTACTACCAGCTGAAAATCAGACCCCAAGAAATCCCGAAGACGGCATTTGTAACCAGATATGGCCTGTATGAGTGCACGGTCATGTCCTTTGGATTGACCAATGCCCCAGCTTACTTCATGTATCTCATGAATAAGGTCTTCATGGAATATTTGGACAAGTTTGTTGTTGTCTTCATTGATGACATTCTTGTCTTCTCGAAGACGGAAGAAGAGCACGAGCAACACTTGAGGATGGTCCTAGACAAGCCTCGAGAGCACCAACTGTATGCCAAGTTCAGCAAGTGCAAATTTTGGCTGTGTGAAGTTCGATTCTTGGGTCATGTTATGACCGAAGAAGGATTGTCAGTCGATCCCGCTAAGATTGAAGCCGTGACTGAATGGCAATCCCCAAGCAATGTGAAGGAAGTCAGAAGCTTCCTCGGGCTCGCGGGATATTACCGCAAGTTTGTTGAAGGATTCTCAAGCATTGCCCGACCCATGACTCAGCTCTTGAAGAAGGACAAGAAGTTTGAATGGACGCCGAAGTGCGAAGAGAGCTTCCAGGAGCTGAAGAAGAGACTGACCACCGCCCCAGTTCTGGCCACACCAGATATACACAAGGAGTTTGTGATATATTGTGATGCGTCAAGAACCGGACTGGGAGGTGTTCTGATGCAAGAAGGCAGAGTCATAGCTTACCTTTCAAGGCAACTACGGCCTCATGAAGAGAACTATGCTACTCACGATCTCGAGTTAGCAGCCGTGGTTCATGCCCTGAAGACATGGCGACATTACCTCTTAGGGAAGCAGTGTGAGATATACACGGATCACAAAAGTCTGAAGTATATTTTCACTCAAAAGGAATTGAACATGAGGCAAAGAAGATGGCTAGAGTTGATCAAGGATTATGACCTTAGTGTTCAATACCACTCTGGGAAGGCTAATGTGGTAGCAGATGCATTAAGCAGGAAGGCTTGTTCCTTGAATGCTATGCTTAAGGACAAGCTACCCGCCCTGTATGAAGAACTTGAAAGCTTCGGGTTGGAACTGGTTGCACCAGGATTCTTGGCCAACCTCGAAGTTAGGCCTACCTTGATGGATGATATTAAGGAAGCTCAGAAGGGACACGAAAGTATTGAAGGCATCAAGAGGAAGATCAAGGCAGGCAAGGCCCCAGGATTCTCAGAGGATGAGCAAGGAATTGTGTGGTTTGGGAATCGCATTTGCGTGCCCAACAAGGTTGAGCTCAAGAATCTGATCTTGCAAGAAGCTCATGACACCCCGTATTCCATCCATCCTGGAGGAACCAAGATGTATCAAGACCTGAAGGAAAGATTTTGGTGGCACGGGATGAAAAGGGAGATTGCCACCTATGTTGCAAAGTGTGATGTATGCCAAAGAGTCAAGGCTGAATATCAGCGACCCGCTGGATTGCTCCAACCACTCAAGGTTCCCGAGTGGAAATGGGATAAAGTCGGAATGGACTTCATCACTGTATTACCTAGGTCAAATAAGGGACATGACTCCATCTGGGTCATAGTCGACCATTTGACCAAAGTAGCCCATTTCATTCCGGTCAAAACAACTTACAAGGGAAACCAGCTAGCAACTCTATACATCAACAGAATCGTAAGCCTTCATGGTGTTCCCAAGGAGATTGTGTCAAATCGAGGAACCCAGTTTACCTCAAGGTTCTGGAAGAAGTTCCAAGAGGCCATGGGGACCAAGTTGTCCTTCAGCACTGCTTTCCACCCACAAACCGGAGGTCAGATGGAACGAGTGAATCAGATACTCGAAGACATGCTCCGAGCCTGTGTCTTAGCATATGGAGCTAAGTGGGAAGATTGCCTCCCTTTTGTGGAATTCTCCTACAACAACAGTTACCAGTCAAGCCTTCAGATGGATCCATTTGAGGTTTTATATGGACGAAAATGTCGCACACCCCTCAATTGGTCAGAGACCGGAGAAGGACTTGTCTTTGGGCCCGATATCCCCCGTGAAGCAGAAGAGCAAGTCCAGCTTGTCAGAGAGCGTTTGAAGACTACCAAGTCAAGGCAGAAGAGTTATGCTGACTCACGTCGTAGAGACGTAGACTTCCGAGTTGGAGACCATGTCTATCTCCGGGTCACACCTCTCAAGGGAACCCAGTGCTTCCAAGTCAAAGGAAAGCTCGCCCCAAGATACATCGGCCCCTTCAAGATCACTGAACAACGAGGAGAAGTGGCTTACCAGTTGGAACTGCCACCTGAACTATCCGATGTGCACAACGTGTTCCACGTGTCACAACTCCGGAAGTGTCTCCAAGTTCCAGACAAGCCTGATCTTTACAAGGACGTCAATCACCAAGCCATTGACCTTCAGCCTGATTTGACTTACCGTGAGAGCCCCATCTGCATTCTGGATGAGGCTGAGCGACACACTCGAAGCTGCACCATCAAGTATTTCAAGGTCCAGTGGAGCAACCACACTGAAGCAGAAGCCACCTGGGAACGTGAAGACTACCTTAGATCCGAATTTCTGTATCTCTTTAAAGCCTAGTTTAGGAATCTCGGGGACGAGATTCTTGTAAGGGGGGTAGGTCTGTCACACCCTGCATTTTGTAACACTTCATTTGCATTAATAAAGCATGAAAATTTGGACCAACAAAAACTTTTGCATTATTTGGCTTTTATTTTGAAGTTGGTTTTCTCTATGTGGTTTTTCAAGTGCTCTTAATAGTCAACTACTCCACCTTCTATACTTCATCTCCTTGCCCCAAACTTCTGTCCAATGATCATGCCATGTGTATAGAGAAATATAGTATTTTCTTACAAAAATAATTTGGCCAAAAAGTATTTTCTGAAATTAGTTTTCCAAAAACCCTTGAATTAAGATTTGCACTGCAAGTACTTGATTTGAGGAGTGAAAAATCTTTCAAAAGGTATATTTGAAACCTATTAGATATAGGATACCCAGAAACCACAAAAATATATTTTTAAAAGCTATTTTACTATTTTATTTAAAAGCTTTTTCTTAAGGCCAGAAATGGTCTTTAATAGGGAAAAATTATTTTATTGTTTCAAAAATATTTGACAAAAATCAGGGAAACTCAGTGGACATGTATTTTCCATATATAAGAGCTTCAACATATGGATATGATCAAAATATTGGACAAAACCTCCCAAAACCATTCCTGCCTATTTCAAGGATTTGAGGTATTTCTACAGGAAATATTTTCATAAAAATCCAAGAGAAATCCAGCAAGTCACAAATGCATATTGTGATGATCTTGCAAAGCCTCATGTGAATTAAAGTCATTTTGGTTCACCAAAATGCCCCAAAACCCTCTCTGACCAGAATCAAATTTGATCAAGTTTGTACTACCAACTTTCTCCCCTTGACCTCAACTTTTGTGAGCATGTTCACATGACCAAATGAGGCCACTAAACCAAGTGGTGCATCAAGGAGAAGTGATATGCTCAACTAGATCTACTCAAGTCTATTTCTGCTCATTTCTAGGGTTTACAAAAGTTGCATTGGCAACTTTACCCAAATAAGCTCAAATTCTGTGGCACACCCTATTTCTAGGTGTCTTTCCATCCTGTTGAGTATAATGGCAATTGGAGTTCATTTTCTTGCCCAAAACATTATCAAACACCTTCTGACATTTTGCAAAAACCACTGTTTTGACCCCTTCCACTATTCTTGGTGAGCTCAAATTTTTACCACAGCTCCTCCTAGACCCCTTTCTCCTCCAGAAACAATGGAAAGTCCCCAGCTCAATAATCGAGGGGTGAAACCCCCCTCTTTCTCTCTCTGGACAGCCCACTTCTCCCTCTTCCTCACCTCCCTCCTCACTCCAATGGCCATCTATGGCATCCAATGCACCACCCCACTTATTTACTCCCTCCTAGACCAGCTAGACACTAGTGGGCACGCCCCTGCCCTTTAAACAATGCCATGGCAGCCATTTGCACGCTCTGGAGCGTGCTACAGTGCGCCCCCGCACTGTAACCGCCCCCTTCCAGCCGCTTCCGGCCACCTCGGGCCTTCCCCGCGCGCCTGCCGATGCGCCTCGCCGTCCGCGGCACGGTACACGGTCGGCCCCCTCCTCTCTCCACCTCCCCGCGCCTCCGCGCTAGCGAACAAGGGCCGCCCGAGCGCACCAGTGAGCGTGCTCACACGCGTGGTGCCTCTGGCCCCCTGCTCCCTCTCTCTCTTCTTCCCCTGGGCGTAGTCGACCCCCACGAACACCCCAGCACAACCAAGCAGGCCCCCGTGACCCGTGGCGACGGCAACAAGCTCGCCGGCGCACAGGTCCACGGTGGACCACCGTGCGGCTATATAAGGTCGCCCCGGGCCGCTCCAGTGGCATTCGCCTCCTTCTCAAACCTCCAGGAGCACGCCCGCACCACCCAATCACCCCCGGAGAGCCTCTGTGCTCGGGATCTACCGGAGCTCCGCCGCCTCGGGTCGCCGTCGATCTCAAGGTACGGGCTCCCTCCGCCCCTTCTCTCTCTCGATCTGGACTCTCCTCACCTCCCTGATCGTTTCCCCTCCGTTTCCCCTCTCCTTTGCAGCCGGAAACGACCGGAGCCATCGACACCCGAAGCTCCTCCGCCACGAACCTCGTCGCCGGCGAACCCCTGCACCCCGGCGACTAACTCCGGCACCACCCGAACGGCGACACGACGAGGAGTCCAGCGGTGCCATCAGCTCACCTCGCCGTGCCCGGAAATGTCGCCGGTGAGCTCGCCGCCCCTCTGACCCAGGGTTGACGACGATGGCCGTGGGGCCCGTCTGTCAGCCCCTCGCCATGACGCTTGGGCCCCGCCCATCAGGTTTGAACCTAGCGCGCGCGCGTGCCCCGGCGCGCTGGGCCGCCTCGCTGGCTGGGCCTGCTGCCCTGCGGCTGTTCTGGCCCAGTGGCACAGTGCCCTTTTCCATTTTCTTTTTCTGTCATTATCACAAAAATTCCACAGGATTAAATAATAATCCAAATGCAACAATTCCAATTCCTAAATTCCTAGAATATTGCAACCTATTTAATGGTGCAGCTTTCATTCAAATCCAACCAACTTTTATGTACTATTCAAATTTAAATTCAAATTTGAGTTGTTTAATCTCTGTTTGGGAATTCATATCCCCTCTTGTATAACTCCAAATTCAAAACTAATAATATTCCCCTTCTTAGTTTTCAACCTAGTATTTTACAAAAATGAGTTGACATTTTTCTGAGCACTTTGGTTTTTCCGTTGCCTTATTTTTCTCGTTATTATTTTTGCGACGATAGATTGCGTTGCTGACGAAGGAGTTGGACCAGAAGACTTTGAAGACCCAGAAGACTTTGTTGAGCCAGGCAAGCAGCCCTTTGACCATGTCTATGAAACCCTTTTTATGCATGTCATATAGCTCTTTATTATTGTTGCCTCGGAATCATGATGAGGTGGTACCCACGTTGATGATTTGCCACCGTTAATTCCTCGTTGATACTTGCATTGTGCATGACCCTACCTTCTTATGAGGGTTATGCCGGTGGGAGTAGATAGGATGCTAAAGTAGTGCTACGCAAAAAGGGACGGGAATATGCATGGTGATGGAGACAAAGTATTTTCAAAGGACTTTTTGAAAACCCCATCGGGTGCCACTTATGACCGGGGGAGATGATGGGTTGGGTAGCCACTTGATGACGAAGTGGTTTACCGAGGCAAGTGTGTGTTGTTTTCAAAACGGATTGGTTGAAGTTGCGACCGTTATTCCAACCTTACATGCGCAACCACTCTACCCTTATATGGGAAAGGGCATTATTGATTACCTTGGTCGATACTAGCTTGGAGCCCGCATTACTAGTGACGGGGGAGAGTTGGTGCTCTCTCTCGAGACGGGGTCGTGCCAGGTAGGGCGGCCATGACTGTCTTTACAGCACCGGACACACCATTGGTACCCCGTGCTTGTGGTATGTGATGAATATGGGAGCGAGGCTCCACAACTTTATGATGTGAAATGTTAGGCACGGGGGTTACTACCAATCGAGTGGACTCCATGTTAGTTTCGTCTAGGGAAAGGTAGTGATCGGGTGCTTACCCTGGGTACTTGAGGTACTGCGGGTCGTGGATGACACGGAAGTTCCCCGGATCTAGTGGGTACAGTGTGCAACCTTTGCAGAGTGTAAAACTATTCGAATAGCCGTGTCCACGGTCAAGGACAGTTGGGTAACCGCTCTTGGGCTACGTCCACTTGTTTACAAACCAAGCGTGTGTGTTGATAAAATGACTTGGGTCAAGTCAAGGGACTTGACATGATTGAGATGGGTTGGTGCCCACTCTATTTATGTTAGATGGGTTGGTGCCCACTCTATTTATGTTAGATGGGTTGGTGCCCACTCTATTTATGTTGATATTTGTAACCTGCCCTCATGGTTACTTGAATTCTCTTGATGCATGCCTTACACAGTCGTTGAACATGTCATTGCACTCAAAACTAGCTTTCTGCAAAAATTTACCTATATCATGCATTGTTGTATCTTGAACCAAAAACATGGGTTGCTTGCGAGTACATTCAAAGTACTCATTGGCTTGCCACTGGTTATTTAATTGACTAGGCATGGAAGAACCGGAGTTCGAAGAAGAGTTCTTTGGAGACGAACATGCGAACTAGGACGTTTCCCAGTCAGAATGCCTGTAGGGTTAAGGCAGATGGCATGGGTTCTACTTATCAACGAAGATTTCCGCTGCTTGTGTTTCATTTGATGTTCAGCCCTTAAGGCTTTATCAATGTAAGACTTGACCATAATGGTCATAATTTGTGTAAGACGGTATGTATGGATGTAAGACTCTTGTTATTCAGCTTCTGTGTGTTCAGTGAGCATTGATCTCTGGGATCACTGTACACGTGCATTCGGTGATCTCGACTCATGAGTCGGGGTCCCCACAACCTTTCCCTCTGTTAAGTTGGAGGGACAAGTAATAATGCTAAAAAAATAAGTTGGAGGGACGAAGCAACCATCATTTCACTCGTTGCTGAATCTGCTTCTCCCTCATCTTCTTTAACTTAACCATGTGTTGCTTCTGTCGTTGTTCTGCCTCATGTGGGACGCGGATCGGCTTGGTAAAGCATTGACATGTGGGACCGCATGTTAGCAAACCGCCAGGACAATGTCCTCCAAAAATAAGAAGCCTAATCCTAGACTTACAATGGGCTACGTAGCTGCTACGTATACTTTCCATCTAATCTATATATGCCCCCCTGATTTTCAGGTGGGATGGGCCTAATCCTCTCCTTTAATCCAATCAAATAGTCCCACATCACATCAGTTTGTAACTTTACGTAAACCATTACGTGGATGTAGGATTGCTCAAATAAGAAACCTCCCCCGCCATCCGCACGGCAAAATCACCTCCTTTTTACTAATCTTGATTCTATAATTTTTTAGATCAATATAATTGAGATTTTTATAGATAGCACACACGAGCAAAACCAAGTGGTACAGTTAAGGGCATCCACAGTGTGCAGCCAAATGTGAAAATAGCTTTTGGCATCATGGGAACCATTGTGGACGGTGTTGCCAAAGCCAAAAAGATGGAACCGAAGCTCCCTGATTGATTGATTGAAGGAATAGAAAAATGCAACGTCTCTCCTCTTTCTCCCATGCTTGGACGCATGTAGTACAGTATAGAGCATAGAGTCTACTCCCCTGTCCCTTCTATCACAAATCACAAAGCAGTGAGGCGTCAAATCACAAAAGCACGGACGAAGCAACCATCATTTCACTCTTCGTTGACTCCGCTTCTCCATCGTCTTCTTCGAGAAGCCATCTCACCGCACTAGTACTCCTAGTAGTACTATAAAAGGACTTCCTGGATGCAAATAAGGCGGTTGTCTTGGCTTGCAGGCGGCACTTGCGAACGACTTACCGTGGTCTCCCTCAATGGTGTTCTCCGTCGAACGCACTTCACCAAACCACCAAAAAAAGATATCGTCGACGTCATCGCAATGGGGAAGGAAGTCAAATATAGATACTGCCTCCATTGTTTTGTACACAAGGCCACTATATCAAAATTAGAATTTGCAAAGGGCCACTAACACAAATCGACGCAAAATTGATGGGGTTAGCAACCAAGGACATTAATATCCCCTGCATGCATGCGGAAGTGAGAAGGTTGGTTTGCATGACGCTGCATTAATCAAGCGATGAGGAGTGAGATGGTTAGCTCTTTGGTCTTTGGAGAAAAAAATACGCATTAATTGACACGTGAAATGAGGATTTGTATCGATTAAATCCCACGAAGGAAAACCCCGCCTTTCTTTTTTAACACTAGTACTCCTAGTACGTACGTACTTATCCTGTCTGGGTCTAGGCCTTGCATTGCCAAACTTTGCCACACATTTTTGCCAAGATTGCCTAAAGTTTTCAAAATGAGAAGGAGGTACACTTGCGCACGGCTGTCGTGGTCGCACCGCACCCTCACACGGTCGCTCCTGCACGCCGCGGTCGCACCGCACCCTCAGACAGTCGCTCCTGCACCCCGCAAACCCAACCAATGGAACGCAACCTCACTGACACGTGTTGTCGCATGTGAACAAACCAAACTCAGCCATCCTATCGCTGACACATAATTTTCGTTCATAGAGTATGTTTATCCAACCGCATGTTGGGGAGTATCTGTACGGCCCATGCGGTGGTCTATTGAAGAAGAAGAAGAGGTGAGGAAGAAGGAAAGAAGGGTTAAGAGACGTAGGATATTCATCCAACCACCTGAAATGGTATACTGACCCAAGTCAGGCGACTTGCATAACAAATATATGTTTTTACACAACAAAAGATCCATAAAAACAACAACATAAAGAAAAACTATCACTCCTCGCGGAAAGAGACGACCTCGTCGTCTTTGGCTGCCGGCGCGAACCAGCCATCGCTGCCGATGTGTGTCTCTGCACCGTGGTTGTCCTTGACCTCCAGCTACTCGTTCAAGCGGAGCGTGCGGGCGCTCTGCACGGACGAGAGCACAGCCCGGTTCAAGTCGAGGACGTCCGGTTCCGCCTGCAGGAGGGCCTCGATGGCAGCGGCATCCGCGTGCTCTGCGTCTAGTCGAGCCTCCGCCGTCCGGTTCAAGTCCAGGACGTCCGATTCCGCCTGCAGGAGGGCGTCGATGAGAGCGGCATCCGCGCGATCTGTGTCGAGTCGAGCCTCTGCTGCCCGGTTCAAGTCCAGGACGTCCGGTTCTGCCTGCAGGAGGGTCTCGATGGCAGCGGCAACCGCGCGCTCCGCCTCAAGTTGAGCCTCCACCGCCTGGTTCACATCCACGACATCCGGTTCCGCCTGCAGGAGAGCCTCGATGGCAGCGGCATGTGCGCACTCCGCGTCAAGTTGAGCCTCTGCCTCCCGGTCCTCCTTTAGTATCGCCATGTTGAACCGCTGGTCCGCCTGCACTATGGGGGACTCGGACGCCGGCACGAAGTCGACGTCCATCGTCTCATACCCATCGGGCGCCTTCTGCGCCGCGACCTCCGCCATGAACATTGGATCGGCTTCCTCCTCCTCGTAGCTTGGCTCCAGAGAACTCGGGGATTGGCCCGCCGCAAAGCCAGCTTGGAAATGGAGGTCTGTGGCGCCGACCGCCGCCACGATTTCTGCGCGGCGCTCCGGCGTCAGCATCTTGTAGTAAGTGATCTTGCGGCGCACCATGGCTTTCCGGCGAACTAGGGGACGCTTGATGCGGGCTAGGGGATCGAAAAGTAGGGGAATGGGCTGGAGATTTTGTGTGGTTTTAGGGCAGTGGATGGCGTAGGCCGAGCAGCGAAGGTTCTGTTGTGAATAGTGGTTCCGATGACGACCGGTCAATCGGTTTTGACTGTACATCGCTCTTGTCGCGTTCGCGTTGCAGCCCAGCACGCTGGACCCTCCATGTTGCTCACCGAATGGAACGCGCTTCGTCTTGCATTTTCGCTCGCTTGTGGGACCGTAGTTGAGAGCAAACCGACGTCCCTCCCCCTCCCCTGCCCGCGTCATTTATTATACCACCACTCCCTCCGTTTTATGCGGAGTAAATAAAAACAGAGGGAGTATACTACGGATGAGGATCCCCTGACGTGGCCGAACCCATTGAGTAACTAACATGCGGGGCCTAGCAAGCATGGGGTCCGCCGGTAAGTGACCAAAAGGGAGGGTAAGGCTGGGATACCTATGTCAGAGGATCCACTTCCACTATACTACTTTTACCAAATGTTAGAGTAATAATATATGACATGCGACTTACACAAATGTTAGAGTAATAATATATGACATGCAACTTACACAAAGCATGTAGGGTCTAATGCGTTTTTCGAGGCTAACTTTGACCAAATGTTCGAGTAATAATATATGACATGCAACTTACACAAAACATACGGTCAAATTCGTATGTGAAAGGAGTTTCCAATGATATAATTTTCACATTATACTTCTCATGTACTATTAATCTTGTCAATAGTCAAATTGGAAACCATCTCGAGTACAAATCTAGGAGTACGTACGAATCTAACAATATCGATTGGGCGTTGTTGAATGTTGATACCTTTTTTTATCAAAGTAGAGATACTTTGACTACACATAAAACTTATATGTAAACTAGAAAGGATAGGAGGGAGTATATTGTACGTTCAAAAACGAAACGAACATTGAATACCCTTTATATATGATTTGCGGATGCTATGATCACCAGTTCAAAATTTTGAATCCGCCTTAGGTATCACGTGCCCCCACTCGTTCCCTCTCGATTTCATCTCGGGGTCCGGAGATCTATTGAAAGAGGACTAGGGTGGGTACATGCGAATGATACTCGGCGGAATGTTCAAATGAGGCATGCGGGAGGATGGACTCGACTGGAGGGCGACATGATCGATGGAGAAGAGGGATGGAGAGGAATGAGAAATAAGCAAACGCCACATGATTATACTTGAATGGCTCAAATAAACAATAAGTTGTCTCGCTTGGCCTACATAGTGAAAGGCCTAATGCGCAACATGGAGCACAGACGCTCGAATGGCCGGGAAAACAGGGAAACCGACATGTGGGGCACACCCGTCGAGACGACGTAGCGCAGACTTGTCCAATGGAGGACCTGGCCCATGACCTCCTCGCCACCGACAACCGTTCATGTGGTTCGTTGGGGCCAACAATGGGGCGCAGCTCCAGCACCGCCTCTGGACACGGCGACCGCGGTGAGCGACACGCTCATATCATCGCTAGACACGGTCGGTTTCAGTGTGCCGAGGGTGGCGTTAGTGTTGTGGCACGACCAACGGTATGTTTGATTTGTGCCCAAGGTTGCCCCATCAAAGCATTGGGTAGCCAAATTTTTGGTTGAGGTATTGGTTGCCCATGATTTGGCCAACATTGGCAAGAAAAATGAACTAGAGTTGGCTAGAGTTCATTGGCATGCCAAAGAAATGGCAACCATCCAAACAAAGACCAATCTTTGGGTCATGACCAAAATTTTGGTTGAGGTATTGGTTGCCCATGATTTGGCCGACATTGGCAAGAAAAATGACATGCGGGGATCGCATGTGAGCAAAGGGCATCTCCAACGTTGCCACGACCGCAGCTGACTACCCTGGCACACCAAAACCCTCGTCCCTCGGGCCATCGCGCGGTGTGTTCCCAGCCGGCGCCAGCTGCCCGCATTCATGACGTCCATTGATATGTCGTCTTTAATAGGCTCGGTGCCCAAGGAACCAAAACCGGCGACTTAATGACGCACCCGGACACTTGGCCTCACCGGAATGCGCTACTTAAAGCAGCAACGCCCAGTTAACCTCCACACCATAGCGCATCGTCCTCCTACCTGGCACCACATCCGCCATGACCGCAAGTGCGAACGCTCTGCGGGAGAGCTTGTCTTCGGGGATCAAGCTCGAGGTCGCCGCCCTCGCTCAAGTCGCCTCTCGCGGCGCAATAGCGGCGTAGCCGGACGCGGGCACGACCGCACAAGCGGTGGCCACGCTGGCGGCCGATGACGGGAGCACCGTCAGCCACGCGTCCTACTTGCCATCGTCCAACGTCCGGCACCGCCGAGGTCGGGGACTCCTCCGAGGATGAGTAGGGCATGGGAGGCGGCAGGGCATGGTGTGCCAACTGGCCGGTCCGTATCCCGGGTTCTACTCTTCCTCGCCGGAGACCGCACCTTCACTTCACGGGTCTTGAACCCCGCCCCCGTACATAGAGATCGCAGATGGAGGACGTCGGTCGCCGCCATAGAATAGGTTTAGGGTCGGGTTTCTTTTATTTTTCTGTCCTATAAAAGTTTGAAATGTAATGAAAATCTTCCATGTTTGCATTAATCTCTGCCAGTGTATATGAACTTTACAATAATATACATATTGTAGGAGTACTAGCAAGATGCACGTGCGTTGCACGGAAGATCAAGATCTTGTGGGAGAAAAGGATGAACGAGGGAAAGCCTTATCTGCAAATGTGGAGAGGAGTGCGGGTAAATTGTCATAGTTTCCTTCCTATCCGTTAGATATAGATCGGACGGCCTATATTGCAGGATGACAGGCACACCACCATCACCAACTCTGCTTTTTATTGAACCAAGACAAATCTAACATGCGAAGTAAAATAAACACATAGGGTCTATACATACACAAATTATCTTAGGCACTCCAATAGTACGTCCACTACACATTCACGCATTTCACATCTTTCTACATCTACGGGAACCTACGAAAGGGTTAACGTAAATTGCCTCTCTCTCTCTCTCCTCCCCTGATTTTCATGGTGGTGGGCCCCTCCCTCCCCCAATCTAAAATCAACAGATCACACGTTTCACATTACATTAATTACATAACTGGGATTACGTAGGTGTAGCATTACTCGTCCTAAAAACCCAACTAAGCCAACCTCCCAGCATATCGCGCGGGAAAAGACCCGGTCGCACCGTTTTAGTCGGGATTACCGGATTACTAGTAGTAGTATTGATGGATCGCGCGAAGTAACAAATTTTTTTTTGAGGGGGCGAAGCACCTAGTTTAAAAGGAAAAAAGGCGGTACACTCACAGCACTCCTGTCGCGGTCGCATTGCACCCCACACACGTTCGGTCCTGCACACGGGTCACGCAAACGGAACGCGCTTCGGCTTGCCTCTTTACTGACGGGACTGCACTTGGAGAAACCGACCATGCACCAAACTCCCCCCGCCCACCGCACGAAAATCCTCCCCCCCCACAACCAAAAATTCCCCCCAAATCTGATTCAACTGCCCTTCGG
>NC_041383.1:596080163-596089170 GCF_002162155.2 Triticum dicoccoides
CTCCCCCTGTCCCCCTCCACTCCATTCGCTCCGCCAAAGCCGCCCTCCCCGCCGCGCCGATACGTTGGCACCGCAGTTCAGTGATCCTCTCGCTCCCACAGTACGCTCTCGTAGACTGCCGTCCTCTAGCCGCGCCGCCACGTCTGGCTACGTTCTTGTGGAGGCACACGGCGGTCAGCGCCGCCACCGCTGGCGATGTTCGTGTGGAGATGCACGGCGGTCAGCTTCTCCCACGGTACGCGCATTCTAGACTGAGGCCCCGTTCATGTCGGTGTAGCGTTGAATGTTAGCTGATAGACGCTGTTAATCTCACTGTTTGCCGAAGTAGTTTATTGTCAATATGCTCTGCTTAAGAAGCTTCCTTGCCCTGTTTTGCACTAAATCCGCTTAGCTGAGATGGCATGCCAAGGCCGATTAGTTTCTATAATATCCTGCCATATATTTATTGTGATGTAGATTGCCATGGTCTAGTAGCCAATCTGTTAGGTAAAATAGCTCTACACCATTTTATACTCGATCTTTGTTGCTGCGATGGCCTTCGATAGTTCGATGGCTATGTCCTCGGCCTCATTTTCTGCTGAAACAGCCTGCTATAATTTGGCACTCAAATCTGTTTGCTGAATTAGCTTTACATATATTTTGTTACTTAGATCTGCTCGTCCAAATATCTTGCCATAGCTTTAGACATCGACCTAGGTATTTTTTTTTGGACTTCATAAAAAAGCATATATGTTTTCCTTGTAATATCTAGTAGAAGAACTAATTTGTATGTCTAATAGATGGACGGGACTTGGATAACTTCTGCTCGAAGATTCTCCGCTGCATATGTCGAGGGGGTTGAAAACTTCATGAACTTTATCAGAGCTGAGTATGGTGGTCCGAAATCAGATGTGCTCTGCCCATGTAGCAGTTGTATGAATTCAGTTACAAGACCCCAGTCAACGGTGCAAAATCATCTACACTTGTATGGGATGTTGGTCACATATACTAGGTGGGTTCATCATGGTGAAGCTGTGAACGTCAATGTTATTGACTACGTGGAAGCAGCACATCACCATCTTGATCTGCCTGATGCTAAGGTGGAAGAGGAGGAGGAGGTGGTGGTGGCGGAGCCAGTGAGTTTGACCAACATTGAAACAATGCTATGAAATGCTCGTGCATTCCGTGAACTTTCACCTGCAGAAGAAAAACGGTGGGCCCGCATGTTGGAACAATGCAACGTTGTTGTCACCCCAGGAAATAAGCTGTCAATATTCTCAGTGGTCACCTTTCTTCAGGTGAAGACATCTGAGCGGATGACCAACAAATCATTCGATGCGATGTTGGCTGCTTTCCGCAAATCTTTCCCAGATGCGTCTGAGCTGCCACACACCTACAGTAAAATGAAGAATTTCCTTAGTGCAGTTGGAATTGGATATGATATGATCCATGTTTGTAAGAATAATTGTGTTCTGTTCCGGAAGGATTATGCCATCTTAATTGAATGCCCGAAATGCAAATCATCAAGATGGAAAGATGGTGATGCTGTGAAGAGGATTCCTCATAATGTTCTGAGACATTTTCCAATTACACCAAGATTACAGAGGTTGTTTCATGATGCTGAAACAAGAGAGGATGTACTGTGGCATTCTACGAACCAGGAGTATAGAGATCAGAATGTAATTAGCCATCCATCTCATGGTAGTGAGTGGAAAAGCTTCAATGATAAACACAAAGAGTTTGCTGCTGACCCGAGAAACATTAGACTTGGCTTAGCTTCAGATGGATTTAACCCATTTGGCCACCAGAGCGCCACATATAGCATGTGGCCAGTGCTTGTTATCCCTTACAACATGCCTCCAAATGTCTGCACCAAAGAATCAAACTACATGATGGCCTTGCTCATCCCAGGTCCAAAAAGTCCTGGAAAGGATTTTGATTTGTTCATGGAGCCTCTTGTGGAGGAACTTCAATATCTATGGAAGGGTGTTCTCACTCGAGACCTATATAGCAGCCCACTAGCTGATTTCTTTCTGCGTGCTGTTATAATTTGGTGCCTCCATGATTATCCGGCTTTGGGCACTATGTCAGGGCGAACGACACATGGTTACAATGCATGTGTTCGCTGTGACAGGAATCCGCTGTCATACGCCATACTTAGCAAGATCTGTTACATTGGACACCATCGTTTCCTTGCCAAGGATGAGCCGCATCCTAGAAAATACCGAAGACATGTGTTCAATGCAAAGCATGAAAACTGTGATGCGCCAAAGAGGCTCACTGCCGATGAGTTGCAAGTGGAATTAGAGAAGGTCAGGCATATTACACCAGGAAACCATCCTGGTAATGGTAGCGGGAAAAGGAAGCATGGCAGGGTAGAAGAGAGATTATTGTTTACCCGCAGGTCCACTTTGTGGGACTTGGAGTATTGGAAAGATTTGGATCTGCGGCATAATCATGATGTGATGCACATCGAGAAAAATATATGTGACAGCATTATCGGCACACTTCTTAATATTGAAGGCAAGCTGAAAGATACCTTAAAATCTAGGATTGATTTGACACACCTGGGTATCAGAAAGGATTTGCAGGTGCAAGATGAAGGTAAACCACGGGATATGGCACCAGTTGTGTACGTCTTGGACAAGGTAAAAAGAAAAGAATTCTGCGAGGTCCTCTCACGTGTGAGATTCCCACATGGATTTGCTTCCAACCCTGAAAGGAGAGTCAGTGCAAATGGAAACAAGGTACAAGGGTTGAAAACTCATGACTGCCATGTCCTACTTCAAAGGGTTTTACCTATTGTCCTTAGAGGATTGGGCCGCCCTGACTTATACAGAGCAGTTGCAGAGTTGGGACAATTCTTCAGGGAACTCCGCAGTAGGAATATCAGGATAGATCCTTTGGAGCGTCTTAGAGACAAGATACCAACTATCCTATGCGACCTTGAGACGATATATCCTCCAGCCTTCTTTGATGTGATGGTGCATTTGGATGTTCATCTACATGATGAGGCACTACTTGAGGTCCCGTACAGTATGGCTGGATGTACCCTATTGAAAGGCAGCTAGGCACTTTTAAGGTCTATGTTAGGAATAGAGCTAGACTCGAGGGTTCCATTGCAGAGGCCTACATTGCTACAGAAGCATTGACATTCTGCTCAAAATACATTGAAACAGCTGATCAGCTTAGCAAGGCGGTGGGTGAAGACAATCCCGGTCTCAATGTTTTCTATTATTCTGTTCGAGTTACAGGGAAGAGTCGACAAGAGGACAAACCTAAAGATTTGGACAAAATGGTTTGGTATGTGTTGAATAACTTTCCTAAGATACTACCTTATATCAAGTAAGTGCAGTACTGCAGCTTATACATTGTAATCTACTAAACTTGCAGCACATTCTTTTATATTTAGATGTTTGACGCGATCACTATGTTGTGCAGCATCTACAAAGAGGAGTTACTTCCGCAAAATCCAAGAAACATTGACAAACTGGTTATGGCAGGATTTGCGAAATGGTTCAAAAACCATGTAAGCTTTTGAAGTGCACTGTCAGCTTTTTTAATATATTGAGTACATAAGATGATCAGCTTGTCTATTTTCTAACCATAGGTTAAGAAGATGCGGGAGGATGGGCAGGCAGTTGATGATGTGTTGTTGGAGATGTGCGCTACAACACCCTTGCACGCGATGAAGGCAGGAAGACACAAAACAGTGCCATCATGAGCACGGATACGTATGACAAAGAGACAACTGAAATGTATGCTAACATAACAGACATTGTTTAGTTGCAGTATATCTCCAGTTTCGAGGATAATCGGTGTGTGGTTCTGTTGTGTTGTCATTGGTATAACCTATTTTTCAGGATCGCAAAACCCAGAGCTAATGATTATTTCAAATCCATCAATGTCAAGGCGGCGTACCTGACCAATGAGCCTTTTATTTTGGCAAATCAAGCAACACAGATATTTTTCTTGGAAGACACATTTGCACGTAGCGATGACTAGAGAGTATTGCAAAGGTTTGAGTAGAGGAATTCATTTAATGAAGTTGCACAACAAGATGATGCTTACACTGCTCCTGATGTACAAGATAACACAGATGTTCCTAATATCTTTGAGAACCATCACGTCAATGACGCCGGTGAAAAGATTGCCTATCGTGCTGTGGACATACAATAGTTGATCAAGAAGAAGCCAATGTTTGGGGACGTTGAGGACGAAGAAGAAGATGACACCGTGGGGAATTACGATTCAGACTGATACACATGGCGAAGATGTTGACGCTACTACTGCGGATGATGATTACATTGCTTTTGTCATATTTGCCTATCAAAAGACGTTTTTTTATCTACTATGTGAAATTGTGTTTGCTATGACAACTGAAACCTGATGAACATGTTGTTTAGTATTTTGCTGTGAGAACATCACTTGTTATGTATGCTGATTTGTGTTTGGTGATTGTATGACAACTAAAACATGATGACATTGTTGTCTAGTTGTACTCATATTTGGCTGTGAAACTTAAATTTGATGACATAGTTTGCTGTTGGACTGCAATTTGCTCGACGTCTTCGAATGAGAACAAAGCTGACCCGACAGGGCCTCTGCTATTTATTTATTTATATGAGAAAAAGGGGATACCCCCTGATTTCTGTTAATAGAAATCATTAGATGTTCACAACACTATGCCCAGCCTGCTACACAGGTTTCATTCATTACTAGTTTCAGCAAAGTGCTCATGTCGTAGCCACTGAGTACATCACGAGTGCTACATACACTACAAATAAAGAGATAATCATCCTACAGAGCACATGATTTTGCCCATTATCTTCACAAGCTCTTTCATCTCCTCATTGCTGTCAAGGTCGTTCAACAGTGGTTGCTTGGCCATGATCAGAGGAACTGCATCTTTAACCTTCTGCTCTGCATCTTCCTCTTCTGCCGTTCCTTCAGTTACTTGCCCAACACCCCAACCTGCTGGTATTGGGATTCCTCAGCTAACCAAATAATCAGCGTAGTTGCATTCCCCCACAGCAACAACTTCCCAGAAATACAAATCACACGAATCTTCCCTTTTCTGCACGAATCAAATTGGAAGATCATCAACCAAACTATTAAAAAAATCAGCAATTGAAAGCAGCAGAACAACACTTAAACATATTATTACCCCATGATTCGGGCATTTGTAGAAGAATCGGCCAGGGTTGCGGATTGTGGTTGAGACGCGACGGATGACTCTGCGTGATTTGCAGTAGTGGCACCACACCAAAGGCAGCGTGTTGCGATGAGCAATCGGCTGCGGTGCGCGTGCCGGCGGGGGTGTGATGAGACCCACAGGCGATGGTACGGGTGGCGACTTGGCGCATATCTGGTTGTTGCCTGCTGAAGAGCAGGTGGACGAGAAGCCAGCGGACATGGTTGCTGCGGCCAGAGCTTCTGATGCTAGGCAGAGTAAGTAGAGAAGAGGAGAAGCGAACGTTGGATATGTCAGTTTCATTATTTGCAGAGTAGCATAGCACCATATATAGTCATAGTCTAGGTTTGGATTCGAACCAGCTACAGGAACACATCTTTCTATTTTCTAAAACTCGGCAACGTCTCTTTACTAGTACACTAGCTTGTTCTGTACGCCTTCCCAAGTCTTTGATTTTCTTTCCCTTTTTTGCGAGGAAGGAAGGAGGACAAAATTGAGAGTTCCTGGGACTCGAACCCAAGACCTCTCGGTTGAAAACCAAGGGTGATAGTCACTTATGTGGCGAACATTCCCTGTGAGGAGGACGGCAGACGAACGCATTTTCCTCGTAGTTTTTTTCCAATATATAAGAAAGTATGCTACTTGGTGTCCGCTTAGTCAACGATTGTGCCAACCTTGACCGTTGGATTAACATTCAACGTCTGTCGCGTTTCTTCAGTCTCTTCTTCCTCAAGCCGCCAAAGCCAAACCAGCGCCGGCGGGACCGCCTGCTCCCGTCTCCCACGGCTGGCTGTGATCTTCCTCGGCTCCTGTTCGTTCCCGTCCAAGGCCTCACCATCGTCCTTCGCCTTGGTTCGCTCGCCGCGGCGCCGCCCTCCGGTGTTTTCAACATGGTCAACAACCGAGAGGAATAAGGAGATGACTGTACATGGTGAGGATGATAGTAGGGACCCAGCAGCGCCCGCAGTAATTTTGTTTTTTTGGGACGGAGAAGGGTATCAACTAGGTTATGCGGGACCCGTGGCCCGTCTAGGCCAGGCTTTTATTTCATATGTTTAGCACATGACCAGCCCAGTTTGTTTTTTCCTTTCTGAAAATGGCTAGCCAGCTATTTTGTTTTTTTGCAGAATAACCAACGTAGGACTACTTGCTTTTCTACGCCCTGCTGGGCCGGAAATCTTTCAAGACGAGGAGGGATGCATTTTGCCCAGAAAATGGGCTATAAGTAATAATAAATGGACTGTAAAATGAAAAACTACAGCAAACAGGCAATTAGTTCCAAAATACCATTTTCTTTCAGATTTATATTCTAAATTTCATTGTTTTTGTGCGGGTATAATTTCATTGAATTTAAATTAAGGTATATTTAGATTTAAAATTAATTTGAATCTGGCTAGAAATTTCGGGCTGTATGCTGTTTGGGACAGATTTGGAGGCTGACTTGTGGGTCTACTAGGTTGACGTGTACTTTGGCTTTGTCAACTTAGTCCACAAACGATTCTAGCAGCAGTGACCATTGGATGTTAATCCAACGGCCGTGCTGCTTCTTCAATATCTGATCTTCTTGCTCCAGCCACCCAAACCAGCTCCGGTGGGACTGCCTGCTCCCGCCTCTCGTGGCCGGCTGTGCTGCCGCACAGGCCGCACCGCCCCACCCTACTTCATTGCTGGCCAGGCCATTCCTCTACTCACCCACACCTCCTGTTTATTTTTGGCGACGGCAGCCGGACCAGTAAACCCTCGTACTCCCCACCGCGTGGGCAACCATTGTCGAGTCTTCCCCGGCTCCGTGGTGTTCCCTTCCTAGGCCTCGACGTCGTCCACCGCCATGGTGCTCTCGGCGCGGCCTGGTCAACATGGTCAACGAACGACATCCACCGGTCGTGGACTGTACGCGCAAAATAATGATTCATCCACCTGACAGCTGGGACCCACTGGAAGGGCCTCTGTATTTCGCAAAAAAATGTTCCCTCGTTGACATGTCAGACCCACCAGCTATATCTTCGCACGCAAGGAAGTGCCTCCTTATTACGCACAAAAAAATGAATACCCCCCTGCTAGTTGGGACCCACCATAGTGGGAGGATGACTTGTGGGCCAACTAAGTTGACGGGGACGGAGGGCTTTGTCAACTTAGTCAATATGAATGATTCTAGCTCAAGTGACCGTATGATGTCCATCCAACGGCTATAGTGCTTCTTCAACCTCTGGTCTTCTTGCTCAAGCCGCCCAAAGCAGCGCCGGTCGTGCCGCATGCTCCTATCTCCCGTGGCCGGCTGTGCTGCCGCGGAGGCCTCACCGCCCCCTACTATTCCCACCACTGTCCAGGCCCTGCGGCGACGGCAGCCTCACACCACAGCCGAACCAGTGAACCCTCATACTCCTCTCCGCGCGGGCTTCCACTACCGCGTCTTCCCCGGCTCCGCGTCGTCCCCTTCCTAGGCCTCGCCGTCGTCCACCGCCGTGGTGCTCTCGGCGCGGCCTGGTCAACGTGGTCAAGGAAGGACTTCCATCGGAAGTGGACTGTACGTGGAGAGGCTGACAGCTGGGTCCACGGCCGCAGCAAGGAAGTGCCTCCTTATTACGTGGAAAATAATGATTCCTCCACCTGACAACTGGGACTCACCGGACGGGCCACTGTATTTCACGAAAAAACATTTCCCCCTGACTGCTGGGACCCACCACCTACATCTTCGCACGCAAGGAAGTGCGTCTGGGCAAAAAAATGATTCGCCCCCTGACTGCTGGGACCCACCAGCTACATCTTCGCAAGCAAGGAAGTGCCTGACAGTCGGGACCCACCTGGTCGAAGCGTACATAGTGTTGTCATTCTGGTCGCGAACGTGTACGTACATATATACTGGTGGATGTAGAGGCGCGCACGTGTTGTAGTAGAGGCACATACGTGTCGTGGTAGAGGCGCGCACGTAGCATGTACACGTACGTATAGCGGCGAGGGTGCAAGAAAGAAAATACGGCCACGTATGTGTACATACGGGAGGGGTCTCGAACGCCTACTCGCGCATACGTACGGCCAGGACTCGTGTACATGGCTGGGTTGGAACGGAGAAATAGCGTCGTCGTCGTGTTCATGGGAAGGCAACGGAATGCGTCGTGTTCATGGGGAGGCAACGGAATGCGTTGTGTTCATTGGGAGGCAACAGAACGCGTGGGTGCCAACCGGTTGGGTCGGAACGGAATGCGTGGTCGTGTTCATCGGGAGGGCTTGGACGGAACAGGCGCTGGAAACGAGGCCTAGCGTACTGCAGAACGGAGGAAACGGCCTCGTGTTCGACCGGCCACATTCGAAACAGGATCATGTTCATCGGGAGGGGTCTGGTGTACCGCAAAACGGATGAAACACACCTCCTACGGTCGAAACGGGGGTCCTGTTGATCGGGAGGGGTGTGGCGTACCGCAAAACGGAGGAAACGGACCTCCTACGGTCGAAACGGAGGTCCTGTTGATCGGGAGGGGTGTGGCGTACCGCAAAACGGACGAAACGGACTTGTGTTGGAGCACTACGGTCGAAACGGGGGTCCTGTTCATCAGGAGGGGTGTGGCATACCGCAAAACGGGACTCCACGGGATACTGTTCATCTCCACTGTCGACCTCCTCCAGCCTCCACGGGCTACCGTCGACCTCCTCCAGCCTCCACGGGCTACCGTCGACCTCCTCCAGCCTCCACCGCGCGCTACTCCACTGGCTACTGTTCAACCACCCCTCCACCATCTACTGTTCATCTAGCCCTCCACACCAAAGGGTCCTGTTCAACTACCCCTCCAGGGGCACCCGTCCACCTTCTACTGTTCATCCAGCCCTCCACCACACCAA
>NC_041383.1:596089393-596104837 GCF_002162155.2 Triticum dicoccoides
GATCGGCTTCAGTTAGCAGCAGTAGCGAAGGAATCGCTCGATCGGGTTCAGTTAACAGCCATCGATCGATCGCTCGGGTTCAGTAACGCGTAGCCTGCATGCAGTGCAATCGCTCGGGTTCAGTTAGAGCGCAACGCCTCACTCGGGTTCAGTTAGAGCCAACGCCTCACACACACACGCGCGTATGTGTATGAGAGAAACATGCATCGCTCGGCCCCTGACCTCCCACCGTAACCGGAACTCCCCGAAATTTTCCTCCCCCTCGCTTCTACCGCGGGTTTTTCCGTCATGGACGGCCCAAAGAATGTCATGCAGCTACTTCTCCGGCCCTCCCAGGACGAAAAGCCCATTTTCTGTCATGATTTTTTGTCATAGAAGTAGGAGCCCACCACATCTATGATGATACCGGGTTTTGTCACAATTATTATCATAGAAGTGTCATATGTATGACAGAAAAAAATTTCGTTCGGCCCAAAATGTCACGGATGTGTCTTTTTTTGTAGTGAGTGTATTTACTCTTTTTGTACCTTTTGCCATCATGTTTCTTCAAATATCTAATGCATTGGCCTTGTCATACTGCAGGGGTTGGGACCATGCTTAGGATGCCTGTGGGCCCAACCAAGTCCTCAGTGTGATTTGCCGGCAAAACTTCCCGGGGTTTGTCACGTTTCCTAGTGAGGGTCAGCTTTCCAGAGTTAGGCTTGGGCTGGGAGCACTATTGGCTGCCCCGGCCCCGCCTAAGGAGACGATCGACGATGTTGAGTGCCACACGAGGGCCGACATGGTGATTAGAACGTTTTGGGTAATTTCTCCTTTACACAACCAAATGAGTCCCCATTCCTCCTTATTTTCTATCTCCTCCGGCTCGGAGTCGACTTCACCAGATTGGAAGACTAGTGGCGGATGATCCTTCTGAGCCATGGCATTGGTGGAGGTCTGTGGGAGGGGAATGAGAGGCTAACAGTAAGGCCGCCCATATTAAACTGCGACTCGGGCGCCATTAATGGAGAGGATGCGAGCAAGGCAGGCGGCCATGGAAGTCAAAGGGCTCACTTCCCAGTGAGTCCGCACGGTATACAGCTCGCACGCTTCCCGCTGAGCCTGCGCATTGGAGGACAACTTGCACGCCTCTCGGTCAGCCTGCGCTCGCACGCCTCCCGTTCAGTGAAGCAGCTGTCCGCACGGTACCTCCTAGACATCAAAAGGGTGACGCGTGGCGTCATATGAATGGTTAACAGAATACACATGATTTAAATTATACAAAACATTTGAGATGTTAAAGTGGCAGCTATTTGTTTAAAAATGTCTTTGTTGGGTGTTATTAGAGTGAGCCTTCTCTCAAAATTGACATGAAAAATAACACAGCATTTCGGGTGCCATTCCATGATAGCATGCCAAGTTTCATGAATTTCAGGTGAGTTTTGGGATTTACTAGAATTTAAAAACAAAGTATCTCAACATTTTGCCGGCAATCAACAGTGCCCTGGTGTTTGAAATTCATTCCCATTTCTTACATGGGATCTAAGCATGCACCCAAGGACACACATTTGATATGTCAACCCGTTCTTCTGCACTAGAGCATGTGCATGTAGTTCAAATTTGAATTATGCACATAAAATCCCTAGAAAACTCAGTTAATATATAAAAATGTACAAACGAACCCTGAAATTGCAAATTTTAACACGACACTTTTGTTGCTCTATGTTGCCACTAGGAAAAATTTGAAAATAGGAAGAGGCAACGAATATCTTTCCATACACCAAGGAGGCCCATTTCCTATCGGAACCATGAGGCTTGTTGTCAGAAGCTCTGGTATCTGAGAAGCTTATACCCAAACCTGCCCAAATGGGACAATTTTTTTACCACGGCATGTTGATGTTGTTCTATGATAGCATGCCAACTTTCATGAATTTCAAACAAGTTTTGGATTTATTAGAATTTGAAAACCATGCATCTCAATGTTTGCGGACGAGCGACGGTGGCAAGGTGTTTGACATTCATTCCCATTTCTTGCATGAAACCTAAGCATGCAGCGAAGGACACATATTTGATTTTTCAACCAATTTATATGCACTGGATCATGTGCATGTAGTTCAAATTTGAATTATGCACATAAAAGCATAGAACACTCAGTTAATGTATAAAATGTCTAGATGAACCCCGAAAATTTCAAAATTTAACACAACACTCCTGTTGTTCTATGTTGACACTAGAAAAAAATTGAAATCAAGAAGAGGCAACAAATATCGTTCCATCCAGAAAGGTGAAACGTTCCCTACCGTAACCATGAGGCTTGTTGTGAGAAGCTCTGGTCTGTGAGAAGCTTATACCCCAACCTGACCCAAATGGGATAATTTTTTTACCACGGCATGTTGATGCCGTTCCATGATAGCATGCCAAGTTTCATGAATTTAGGAAGAGTTTTGAATTTACTAGAATCTAAAAACCATGTATCCAATGTTTGCGGCCGAGCAATGGTGGCAAGGTGTTTGACATTCATTCCTATTTCTTGCACGGGCCCTAAGTATGCAGACACATATTTGATTTTTCAACCAATTTATCTGCACTGGAGCATGTGCCTCTAGTTCAAATTTGAATTATGCACATAATGTTGGGGAACGTAGTAATTTCAAAAAAATTCCTATGCACACGCAAGATCATGGTGATGCATAGCAACGAGAGGGGAGAGTGTCGTCTATGTACCCTCGTAGACCGTAAGCGGAAGCGTTATGACAACGTGATTGATGTAGTCATACGTCTTGATGATCCCACGATCCAAGTACCGAACGTACGGCACCTCCGAGTTCTGCACACGTTAAGCTCGACGATGTCCCACGAACTCACGATCCAACAGAGCTTCGCGAGAAAGTTCCGTCAGCACGACGGCGTGATAATGGTGTTGATGATGCTACCGACGCAGGGCTTCTCCTAAGCACCGCTACGGTATTACCAAGGTGGATTATGGTGGAGGGAGGCACCGCACATGGCTAAGAGAGATCAATGATCAACTTGTATGTCTTGGGGTGCCCCCCCTCGCCCCCGTATATAAAGGAGCTAGGGGGAGGCGGCCGTCCAAGGAGGAGGGCGCGCCAAGGTGGGAGTCCTACTCCCACCGGGAGTAGGACTCCTCCTTTCCTAGTAGGAGTAGGAGAAGGGGGAAGGAGGAGAGAGAGGGGAAGGAAAGGGCCCCCCCCTCCTTGTCCAATTCGGACTAGAGGGGGAGGGGGCGCGCTGCCTGCCCTGGCTGCCCCTCATCTTCTCCATTAAGGCCCAATAGGCCCATTATACTCCCCGGGGGGTTCCGGTAACCCCCGGTACTCCGGTATATGTCCAAACTTGCCCGGAACCCTTCCGAAGTCCAAACATAGTCACCCAATATATTGATCTTTATGTCTCGACCATTTCGAGACTCCTCGTCATGTCCGTGATCATATCTGGGACTCCGAACTACCTTCGGTACATCAAATCACATAAACTCATAATGTCGATCGTCACCGAACATTAAGCGTGCGGACCCTACGGGTTCGAGAACTATGTAGACATGACCGAGAAACGTCTCCGGTCAATAACCAATAGCGGAACCTAGATCCTCATATTAGCTCCTACATATTCTACGAAGATCTTTATCGGTCAAACCACATAACAACATACGTTGTTCCCTTTGTCATCGGTATGTTACTTGCCCGAGATTCGATCATCGGTATCTCAATACCTTGCTCAATCTCGTTACCGGCAAGTCTCTTTACTCATTCCGTAATGCATCATCCCGTAAATAAATCATTAGTCACATTTCTTGTAAGGCTTATAGTGATGTGCATTACCGAGAGGGACCAGAGATACCTCTCCGACAATCAGAGTGACAAATCCTAATCTCGATCTATGGCAACTTGCTACCTCTTGAGCATTGCGTTGGATTTCCTTGAAGAGGAAAGGGTGATGCAGCAGAGTAGATTAAGTATTTCCCTCAGTTTTTGAGAATCAAGGTAACAATCCAGTAGGAGGCTACACGCGAGTCCCTCGGACCTACACGAAACAAATAGCTCAACGTAACCAACGCGATTAGGGGTTGTCAATCCCTTCACGGTCACTTACGAGAGTGAGATCTGATAGAGATGATAGATAATATTTTGGGTATTTTTGATATAAAGATGCAAAGTAAAATAAAAGGCAAAATAAAAAGAAAAGCAATAATAAAGTGATGGAAGATTGATATGATGAGAATAGACCCGGGGGCCATAGATTTCACTAGTGGCTTCTCTCAAGAGCATAACACTACTAGGGAAAACCTTATACACAGAACTTTAGCAGTAGCGTGTGTCAAAAAAGCACGCTGGTGCTAAATAGCAGCAGCGAGCCTGTAGAAACCGCGCTGCAGATAGTGTCGTAGCAGTAGCGCGTCTCTCCGAAAACACGTTACTACTAAAATTCTCACGGCTTAGCCGATATGGTACACATAGTACTAGCGATCTACATGGAACCGCGCTACTACTACTTTCTTTGTAGCAGCGCGTTTTCCTCTAAACTCGCTACTACTAAATGATATAAAATTAAATGAAAAGCAAATAGAAAGGTAATTGAGAATGAAAGAAATAGAAGAAGGTGAAAGGAAAAAAATAAAATGTGAAGAAAAATAAGTGAAAAAGGGAAAAAGGAGAAAGTTGTAGCAGTAGCGCGTATCGCAGAACGCGTTGTAGCTAATGTAGCAGCAGCGTGTTTCTAGGAACGCGCTACTGCTACTTCTGACTTAACCACCGCGTTCGTCCTTCCCCACGGCCACTTCCCCCAAATATCACTACTCCGCTCTCACCGCCACCGTCGCCCGTCGGTCGCCGCGCGCTCTCCGCACACCCTCTACGCCGCCCCCGCCCCCGGATTCAACGCCGCCCCCGCCCCGACCTCAACGCCGCCCCGGACGCCGCCCCGGACCTCAACCCGCCCCGGACGCCGCCCCAAGCCCGACCTCAACGCCGCCTGCCCCTCTCTCGCCGGAGGCACCCGATCGAGGTGAGCACGCGTGCTCCTCCCCCTCCCCTACCTCTGCCTAGATAGAGTTCTTAAAATTTTAGTTGCATCAAATAGTTAGGGTTCATCTATGGGTGGAAATGAATTGGATACAGATGCGGCTGGGATTTTTTCTTAGGTGACGTTTTCTTAGATGATGAATAAACACTAGTGTAATGCATAATAAAACGAGTAAAATTTGACCTTCTTCTATTTAGTTAGTAAGAACTAGTTAGTAAGAACTAGGTACTAATTAGGTGATTTTTTAGTTAAAGCAATTTTTCCCGCCTCGACGTGGACGATGCCTATCCCGCATCCTCGTCGTCGAGTCGGCGGAGGACGACACCTGCTTGACCAGATCGGCCATGTCCGGGACTGGGCTCCGCTGGGGTGGTACTGGGAGGCGCTACCTACCGGGGGGCGCAGGTTGGTGAGGAGCCAGCCTGTCGTTGACCCGAACCTTCTTTGGTGGCGGTCGCGTGGGCCAGTGACGATCCAGAGGCTCGAGGACTCCGCGGGAGGTGGTGCGTCACCGTATCAGTGAGGAGGACACGCACGTCCGTCGCTACTTGTTTGTGTTGGAGCACAGGCCGTTCTCCAATACCTGGCAGGTTCTCCGGGGATCTCACTAGAGCTATGATCCCGTGATGGTGCCTTCTCTGTGGGTGTCCACCGCCCGCGCCGATACCCGTCGTGTGCTAGAGTTTTAGTTGCATTAGTGATGTTATATGTATGACACTATTCGTGATGTATTAGTGATAATATTCGACGATGTACTGACGCATGAGATGATCTACTTTTGCTTATTGAATGCATGCTAATTTGAGTCCTATAAGATATTTTGAAATGTATATCTTGTGTTGCTCAATATCCAAGTGGCCGGTCATGTTTGCAGGTTACACCTTCGATTGGCCAATGTTTTGCCGGAGTGTTGATTCATTTTCATTCCGGCAATTTTCAGGCGCTCGATATGTCCTATTTTAGCAAAGGTCATGCCGGATTTTTCCGTGAATTTTGGCATGACTTGTGCTAGAATATGTAGGAAATACCGAGTGCCCCAGATTTGTGTGTTGAGTATCTTGGTAGTTGTCTTTGATCGATTTTCAATTAATGTTTTAACTATGAACATAGGAAATGTTTGACGACGAGAAGGATTTTGGTATTTGCAAATACTGCGAAGACGAGCGCGGCCTGTGCGACGGAATCTTCCTAGATGATGATAGGCGCTTCAGCATCAAGCTGGATGAGAACTTCGAAGTGGATACAGTAAGTCACAACGACAAGTCTTTTTTCGTAATTAAGCATGACATCTGCTTCATTTGCTTCAACTTATTTTTTTTACTATTCTACTAGCGTATCCCCTTCCATGCAAGAGTTTTTGTATTGGATAAGATAGGTTTCAGTCATAGTATGGAGGAAAAGAAAGTTTGCTTGGAGACCGAGCATGGTTATATTTTCCATGCGAAGTTATACAATTCAGACGACTACACCTATTTTGGATGCCAAGCATGGCGAGCACTATGCACGACTTATGCATTTGAGCCTGATATGGTTATCACCTTTCATATTCGTCCGGAAGATGATATTGAAGGTAATACCGACATCTGGGTCGATGTGCAAAGGCCTCCAGTTATACCATTATGTAAGTTTCTCAACCATATTTATGTCTTTGATATTGTTTATTCAAAAATAGTTGACAATTAATTTGTATTGTCAGCTTATTTCCGTGCAAGCAAACATGTCCAGCGCTTGGTAGATAGGACCGTATACTGTCCTGGGGCTGAACTCAACTGCGAGGAGCTCAGTCATTATGTTTCATGGCTTGAGGATCTTGATACTGTCAAGACAAATTTTCTTCCTGCATTTAGAAATGTTAGTACTGAAAATGTGCGACCAATAGTGTTCGTAATGAACTACGGTCACATCTATTTAGGAAGGATGGTAAGATTTTTACTATTTGTCATCGGTGCATCTTTTCCATACATTATTTTTGAAGCTAAACTTCATTGCTAAGTATGTTACCGTACAATGTTCTTCAACAGGGACTCCCAATGAATGTTGTGCCTTATGGGATCGAGACTAAAGGTACCATGAGTATTATCAGCTTACGGCCAAGATATCCTACAGATTACTTTAGTGCATTCAAGATTAGCGACGGATGCTTAATAGTGCAAGACTGGACCAAATATGTGATGGGGGAGCACAGAGAAGTACTAGGGGGCAGCAAACTGATGCGCTACCCACGATTAGGAGACAGGTTCATCTGCATGCTCCAGTTTGATCGAGGAGGAGAGCTATATATGTTTTATGTTATTTTACCTAAGAGAGAGCAGCAGGAGTGATTAGCTAGCTAGAAATGAGTTTGAGGATGATGATGTGCTACACTATTACTATGATGATAAAATAGCTAGTGTTGGTGGTAATGACTATGATGATTATTATTAGCTAGTGTTAGTGCTGATTAAATAAATATTGTTGGTGGTAATGACTATGATGATGATTAAATAGCTTGTACTGGCGGATTAGATTCAAGTGGAGGTAACATGTTGTGCACATCGAAAGTACTACTAGTCCAAACTAGATCAAGTTTGGATTAGTAGTATACTTTTGACATGCACCACATATTGCCTCCACTTGAACCTAATCCGCCTTCATTTAATACACTGTTATGGACATAATGATGTAAACCTCATAACAGCTGGTATTGTACCAATATTTGTATGATGGCGCATAAATACACTAAAAATAAAAAATAAAAAAAATACTAGTAGCGATGGAAAGAAAACACGCTGCAAGTAGATACCTTAGCAGTAGCGCGGCAGTGTACAAGCACTACATCTATTTGTCCTAGCAGTAGCGCGTGATGGCACGCGTTACTGCTAAGCAATAGCTGTAGCGCCTTATTAGTAGCGCGGCCACCCACGCTACTAGTGGTCACAAAACACGCGCTACTGCTAGGGTTTTCCCTAGTAGTGTAAGTATTCTACAGTGGGTGAACAAATTACTGTTGAGCAACTGACAGAATTGAGCATAGTTATGAGAATATCTAGGTATGATCATATATATAGGCATCACGTCCGAGACAAGTAGACCGACTCCTGTGTGCATCTACTACTATTACTCCACTTATTGACCGCTATCTAGCATGCATCTAGAGTATTAAGTTCAAGAAAATAGAGTAACGCCTTAAGCAAGATGACATGATGTAGAGCGATAAATTCATGCAATATGATAAAAAAAACTATCTTGTTATCCTTGATGGCAACAATACAATACGTGCCTTGCTACCCCTACTGTCACTGGGAAAGGACACCGCATCTGATCGTGCCTTGCGGCGGTGGAATTAGGTTTTTGGCTCCGTATCTGATTGTTTGGGGGTACGTAGGTATATATAGGAGGAAGGAGTACGTCGGTGGAGCTTCGTGGGGCCCACGAGGGTGGGGGCGCGCCCCCCTACCTCGTGCCCACCTCGTGGTTTCCTTGACGTAGGATCCAAGTCTCCTGGATCATGTTCGGTGAGAGAATCACGTTCCCGAAGGTTTCATTCCGTTTGGACTCCGTTTGATATTCCGTTTCTTTGAAACACTGAAATAGGCAAAAAACAACAATTCTGGGGTGGGCCTCCGGTTAATAGGTTAGTCCCAAAAGTAATATAAAAGTGGAAAATAAAGCCAATATGGTCCAAAACAGTAGATAATATAGCATGGAGCAATCAAAAATTATAGATACATTGGAGACATATCAGGCATCCCCAAGCTTAATTCCTGCTCGTCCTCGAGTAGGTAAATGATAAAAAGAGAATTTTTGATGCGGAGTGCTACTTGGCATAATTTCAATGTAATTCTTCTTAATTGTGGGATGAATATTCAGATCCGAAAGATTCAAGACAAAAGTTCATATTGACATAAAAATAATAACACTTCAAGCATACTAACTAAGCAATTATGTCTTCTCAAAATAACATGGGAAGAATGCTCTCATCATGCACAACCCCGATGGGAAGCCAAGCAATTGTTTCAGACTTTAATAATCTCAAACTTTATAAACCTTCACGCAATACATGAGCAAAAGCCATGGATATAGCACTATGGGTGGAATAGAATATGATGATGGGGGTTATGTGGAGAAGACAAAAAGGAGAAGATCTCACATCAACGATGCTAATCAATGGGCTATGGAGATGCCCACTGATTGATGTTAGTGCAAGGAGTAGGGATTGCCAGGCAACGGATGCACTAGAGCTATAATTGTATGAAATCTCAACAAAAGAAACTAAGTGGGTGTGCATCCAACTTGCTTTCTCATGAAGACCTAGGGCATTTGAGGAAGCCCATCGTAAGAATATACAAGCCAAGTTCTATAATGAAAAATTCCCACTAGTATATGAAAGTGACAACATATGAGACTCTCTATATGAAGAACATGGTGCTACTTTGAAGCACAATATATGAGACTCGCTATATGAAGAACATGGTGCTACTTTGAAGCTCAAGTGTGGAAAAAAGGATAGTAACATTGCCCCATTTTTTAGGACAATGCTCTATGAAATGACGATCATCACACTTCTATTTATTTACAACTCAATGATTACAACTCCATACTAGAACATAGTATGACTCTATATGAATGCCTCCGACAGTGTACCGGGATATGCAATGAATGAAGAGTGATGTATGAAAGAATTATGAACGGTGGCTTTGCCACAAATACTATGTCAACTACATGATCATGCTAAGCAATATGACAATGATGAATGTGTCATGATGAACGGAATGGTGGAAAGTTGCATGGCAATACATCTCGGAATGGCTATGGAAATGCCATAATAGGTAGGCATGGTGGCTGTTTTGAGGAAGATATAAGGAGGTTTATGTGTGAAAGAGCGTATCATATCACGGGGTTTGGATGCACCGGCGAAGTTTGCACCAACTCTCAATGTGAGAAAGGGAAATGCACGGTACCGAAGAGGCTAGCAATGATGGAAGGGTGAGAGTGCGTATAATCCATGGACTCAACATTAGTCATGAAGAACTCATATACTTATAGCAAAAATCTACAAGCCATCAAAAACCAAAGTACTACGCGCATGCTCCTAGGGGGATAGATTGGTAGGAAAAGACCATCGCTCGTCCCCGAGCGCCACTCATAAGGAGGGCAATCAAATAACACCTCATGTTTGAAATTTGTTACATAACATTTACTATACGTGCATGCTACGGGACTTGCAAACTTCGACACAAGCATTTCTCAAATCCACAACTACTCAACTAGCACGACTTTGATATTATTGCCTCCATATCTCAAAACAATTATCAAGCATCAAACTTTTCTTAGTATTCAACGCACTCAAAAGAAAGTTTTACAATTCTTGAATACCAAGCATATTATTATTAAGCAAATTAACATGCTATTTATGACTCTCAAAATAATCTAAGTGAAGCATGAGAGATCAAAAGTTTCTATAAAACAAATCCACCACCGTGCTCTAAAACATATAAGTGAAGCACTAGAGCAAAACTATAAAGCTCAAAAGATATAAGTGAAGCACTATGAGCATTCTATCAAGTTCCAATTCATGTATGGCTCTCTCAAAAGGTGTATACAACAAGGATGATTTTTGTAAACTAAAAAGCAAAGACTCAAATCATACAAGACGCTCCAAGCAAAACGCATATCATGTGGTGAATAAAAATATAGCTCCAAGTAAAGTTACCGATGGAGGTAGAAGAAGGAGGGGATGCCTTCCGGGGCATCCCCAAGCTTTGACTTTTTGGTGTCCTTGGATTATATTAGGGGTGCCATGGGCATCCCCAAGCTTAGGCTCTTGCCACTCCTTGTTCCATAATCCATCAAAAAAAATTCACCCAAAACTTGAAAACTTCACAACACAAAACTCAACAGAAATCTCGTGAGCTCCGTTAGCAAAAGAAAACAAAAGACTATTTTAAGGTACTGTAATGAACTCATTCTTTATTTATATTGGTGTTAAACCTACTGTATTCCAACTTCTTTATGGTTTATAAACTATTTTACTAGCCATAGATTCATCAAAATAAGCAAACAACACGCGAAAAACAGAATCTGTCAAAAACAAAACAGTTTGTAGCAATCTGTAACTAACGCAAACTTCTGGAACTCCAAAAATTCAGCCAAAATAGGAAGACCTAGGCAATTTTTTAGTTGATAAGAATCAATGGGAATCAGTATTTTGTCACGTTCTGATAATTTTTAAAAATTGTTTTCGTTAACAAAAAGTTTCTGGAAATTACAGCAAGATCAAATATCTATCATCCAAGAAGATCCTATAGGTTTAACTTGGCACATATACTAATTAAAACATAAAACCACATCTAAACAGAAAGTAGATGGATTATTTATTACTAGGCAGCAAAGATAAATATTGTGTTGTCTCCCAACAAGCGCTTTTCTTTAAAGCCTTTTAGCTAGGCATTGATAATTTTAATGATGCTCACAAGAAAGATAATAATTGAAGCGCAAAGAGAGCATCATGAAGCACGTGACAAACACATCTAAATTTAACATAGTTCCTATGCATAGGCATCTTATAGGCAAACAAATTATCATAGCAAGCAAAAACTAGCATATGCAAAGAAGCGGAAAGGAATAATAGTAATCTCAACATAACGAGAGGTAATTTAGTAACATGAAAATTTCTATAACCATATTCTCCTCTCTCATAATACTTACATGTAGGATCATAAGAAAATTCAACAATATAGCTATCACATAACATATTCTCAACACGATCCATATGCATGCGAAGTTGACACTCTTCCAAAATAGTGGGATTATCATTAACTAAAGTCATGATTTCTCCAAGCCCACTTTTATCAAAAAATTCATAAGATTGAATGTTATCCAAATATGTGGGATCTAAAGTTGACACTCTTCCAAACCCACTTTCAGTATTATTGCAAACACTATTATCAATCTTATATTCATCATGGGCTTAAATAAATTTTCAAGATCATAAGAATCTCCCCAATCATGACTATTGGACATAGCAAAACTACCATCCCCAAGCTTAGGGTTTTGCATATTATTAGCATAATTTACATCAATAGAATTTATAATAAAATCATTGTAATCATGCTTTTTACTCAAAGATCTATCGTGAAGCACTTCATCACAATTTTCAGATTTACGGATTTCAGGCAAAAGCTTATAAAGATAATCTAGTGCATCCAAATCACTAGGAATTGGTTCATCATAATTGGATCTCTTAAAAAGATTGGCAAGCGGATGAGGATCCATAGATATTAGCTTCTCTGTTTAGGAATAAGTACTCAACTATTTTAACCAAGCGAGAAAACGAGCCAAGAAAGACATCAAGGCGAACGGAAAAGAGAGGGCGAATAAAACGGCAAGGGTGAAGTGGGGGAGAGGAAAACGAGAGGTAAATGGCAAATAATGTAATGCGAGAGATAAGGAATTGTGATGGGTACTTGGTATGGCACCAGAAATGGATCGTTGTGGGAGTCCAAATCTTGACTTGACTTTTTGCGTAATCCTTCCCCGGCAACCGCCCCAGAAATCTTCCTGCTACCTCTTGAGCACTGCGTTGGATTTCCTTGAAGAGGAAAGGGTGATGCGGCAGAGTAGAGTAAGTATTTCCCTCAGTTTTTGAGAACCAAGGTATCAATCCAGTAGGAGGCTACACGCGAGTCCCTCGTACCTACACAAAACAAATAGCTCAACGCAACCAACACGATTAGGGGTTGTCAATCCCTTCACGGTCACTTACGAGAGTGAGATCTGATAGAGATGATAGATAATATTTTTGGTATTTTTGATATAAAGATGCAAAGTAAAATAAAAGGCAAAATAAAAAGCAAAGCAATAATAAAGTGATGGAAGATTGATATGATGAGAATAGACTCGGGGGCCATAGATTTCACCAGTGGCTTCTGTCAAGAGCATAAGTATTCTACGGTGGGTGAACAAATTACTGTTGAGCAATTGACAGAATTGAGCATAGTTATGAGAATATCTAGGTATGATCATGTATATAGGCATCACGTCTGAGTCAAGTAGACCGACTCCTGCCTGCATCTACTACTATTACTCCACTCATCGACCGCTATCCAGCATGCATCTAGAGTATTAAGCTCAAGAAAACAGAGTAACGCCTTAAGCAAGATGACATGATGTAGAGGGATAAATTCATGCAATATGATAAAAAACATCTTGTTATCCTCGATGGCAACAATACAATACGTGCCTTGCTGCCCCTACTGTCACTGGGAAAGGACACCACCAGATTGAACCCCAAGCTAAGCACTTCTCCCATTGCAAGAAAAACCAATCTAGTAGGCCAAACCAAACTGATAATTCAAAGAGACTTGCAAAGATAACCAATCATACATAAACGAATTCAGAGAAGATTCAAATATTGTTCATAGATAATCTTCATCATAAACCCACAATTCATCAGTCTCAACAAACACACCGCAAAAAGAAGATTCTATCGAATAGATCTCCCCGAGAGAGGGGGAGAACATTGTATTGAGATCCAAAAAGAGAGAAGAAGCCATCTAGCTACTAACTCTGGACCCGAAGGTCTGAGGTAAACTACTCACACTTCATCAGAGAGGCTATGGTGATGATGTAGAAGCCCTCCATGGTGGATTCCCCTTCCGGCGGAGCTCCGGAACAGGCCCCAAGATGGGATCTTGTGGTACAGAAGGTTGTGGCGGTGGAATTAGGTTTTTGGCTCCGTATCTGATCGTTTGGGGGTACGTAGGTATATATAGGAGGAAGGACTACATCGGTGGAGCTTCATGGGGCCCACGAGGGTGGTGGCACGCCTAGGGGGTAGGGCGCGCCCCCCTACCTTGTGCCCACCTCATGGCTTCCTTGACGTAGGGTCCAAGTCTCCTGGATCATGTTCGGTGAGAAAATCACGTTCCCCAAGGTTTCATTCCGTTTGGACTCCGTTTGATATTCCGTTTCTTCGAAACACTGAAATAGGCAAAAAACAACAATTATGGGCTGGGCCTCCGGTTAATAGGTTAGTCCCAAAAGTAATATAATAGTGGAAAATAAGCCCAGTATGGTCCAAAACAGTAGATAATCTAGCATGGAGCAATCAAGAAATAGATACGTTGGAGATGTATCACAACTCAACAAGTACCATTGGAGACACATGTAGCACACAAAGTGTTCCTCCGGTAATCGGGAGTTGCATAGTCTCATAGTCATAGGAACATGTATAAGTCATGAAGAAAGCAATAGTAGTAAACTAAAGCGACCAAGTGCTAAGCTAACGGAATGGGTCAAGTCAATCACATCATTCTCCTAATGATGTGATCCCATTAATCAAATGACAACTCATGTCTATGGCTAGGAAACTCAACCATCTTTAATCAACGAGCTAGTCAAGTAGAGGCATACTAGTGACACTATGTTTGTCTATATATTCACGCAGGTATTATGTTTCCAGTTAATACAATTCTAGCATGAATAATAAACATTTATCATGATATGAGGAAATAAATAATAACTTTATTATTGCCTCTAGGGCATATTTCCTTCAGTCTCCCACTTGCACTAGAGTCAATAATCTAGATTACACAGTAATGATTCTAACACCCATGGAGTCTTGGTGTTGATCATGTTTTGCTTGTGGAAGAGGCTTAATCAACGGGTCTGCAACATTCAGATCCGTATGTATTTTGCAAATCTCTATGTCTCCCTCCTTAACTAGATCGCGGATGGAATTGAAGCGTCTCTTGATGTGCTTGGTTCTCTTGTGAAATCTGGATTCCTTCACCAAGGCAATTGCACTAGTATTGTCACAAAAGATTTTTCATTGGACCCAATGCACTAGGTATGAAACCTAGATCGGATATGAACTCCTTCATCCAGACTCCTTCATTTGCTGCTTCCGAAGCAGCTATGTACTCCGCTTCACACGTAGATCCTGCCATGACGCTTTTTTTAGAACTCTTTGTCACCTCCATAAACGAGAAACATATCCTTAGTCCTTTTCAGGTATTTCAGGATGTTCTTGACCGCTGCCCAGTGATCCACTCCTGGATTACTTTGGTACCTCCCTGCTAAACTAATAGCAAGGCGCACATCAGGTCTGGTACACAACATTTCATACATGATAGAGCCTATGGCTGAAGCATAGGGAACATCTTCCATTTTCTCTCTATCTTCTGCACTGGTCGGGCATTGAGTCTGACTCAACTTCACAACTTGCACTACAAAAAAAGACACATCCATGACATTTTGGGCCGAACGACAATTTTTTCTGTCATACATATGACACTTCTATGACGATAATTGTGACAAGACCCGGTATCATCATAGATGTGGTGGGATCCTACTTATATGACAAAAAATCATGATAGAAAATGGGATTCTCATCCTGGGCGGGCTGGAGACGCAGCTGCATGACATTCTTTGGGCCGTCCA
>NC_041383.1:596105127-596141909 GCF_002162155.2 Triticum dicoccoides
GCTACGTGTTACTAAACCCGAGCGATCGATCGATGGCTGTTAACTGAACCCGATGGAGCGATTTCTTCGCTACTGCTGCTAGTGAGCGTTGCGGGGGGGGGGAGGGGTGGATGAACAGTGAGCGGTGGCGTAGCCTCTAGATGAACAGGAACCCGTGGTGTGGAGGGCTGGATCAACAGTACACGGTGGAGGGGTGGCCGTGGAGGGGTGGTTGAACAGGACCCCGTGGTGTGGAGGGCTGGATGAATAGTAGACGGTGGAGGGGTGCCCGTGGAGAGGGGTGGTTGAACAGTAACCGGTGGAGTAGCGCGCGGTGGAGGCTGGATGAACAGGAGCCCGTGAAGGCTGGAGGAGGTCGACGGTGGAGATGAACAGTATCCCGTGGAGTCCCGTTTTGAAGTACGCCACACCCCTCCCCCTCCCCCATTTCGACCATAGCGCTCCAACACAAGTCCGTTTCGTCCGTTTTGCGGTACGCCACACCCCTCCCGATCAACAGGACCCCCGTTTCGACCGTGGGAGGTCTGTTTCCTCCGTTTTGCGGTACGCCACACCCCTCCCGATCAACAGGACCCACGTTTCGACCGTAGGAGGTCTGTTTCCTCCGTTTTGTGGTAAGCCAGGCCCCTTCCGATCAACAGGACCCCGTTTCGAACGTGGCCGGTCGAACACAAGGCTATTTCCTCTGTTGTGCGGTACGCCAGGCCTCGTTTCCATCGCCTGTTCCGTCCAAGCCCTCCCGATGAACACGACCACGCATTCCGTTCTGACCCAGCCGGTTGGCTCCCCATGAACACGACGATGACGCTGTTTCTCCGTTCTGACCTAGCCATGTACGTATGCGCGAGTAGGCATTCGAGACCCTGCCCGTATGTATGTACGTGGCCATATTTTCTTTCTTGCACCCTCACCGCTGTACGTATGTGTACATGCTACATGCGCGCCTCTACTACGACACGTGCGCGCCTCTCCATCTACGACACGTGCGCGCCTCTCCATCTACGACACGTGCGCGCCTCTACATCGACCAGTATGTACGTACACGTTCACGACCAGAATGACACCGCTATGTATGCTTCGACCAGGTGGGTCCCGACTGTCAGTCACTTCCTTGCGTGCGAAGATGTAGCTGGTGGGTCCCAGTAGTCAGGGGGCGAATCGTTTTGGTTTTTTTGCCCAGACGCACTTCCTTGCATGCGAAGATGTAGCTGGTGGGTCCCAGCAGTCAGGGGGAAACGTTTTTTTCGTGAAATACAGTGGCCCGTCCGGTGGGTCCCAGCTGTTAGGTGGAGGAATCATTATTTTCCGCGTAATAATGAGGCACTTCCTTGTTGCGGCCGTGGACCCAGCTGTCAGTCTCTCCACATATAGTCCACGTCCGATGGAAGTCGTTCCTTGACCATGTTGACCACGCTGCGCCGAGAGCACCAGGGCGGTGGACGACGATGAGGCCTAGGAAGGGGACGACGGGGAGCCAGGGAAGACGTGGCAGTGGAAGCCCGCGCGGAGAGGAGTACGAGGGTTCACTGGTTCGGCTGCGGTGTGAGGCTGCCGTTGCCGCAGGGCCTGGCCAGCGGTGGGAATAATAGGGGGCGGTGAGGCCTCCGCGGCAGCACAGCCGGCCACGGGAGGCAGGAGCATGCGGCACGACCGGCGCTGCTTTGGGCGGCTGGAGCAAGAAGACCAGAGGTTGAAGAAGCACTATGGCCGTTGGATGGACATCGTACGGTCACTGGAGCTAGAATCATTCATATTGACTAAAGTTGACAAAGGCCCCCGTCCCAGTCAACTTAGTAGGCCCACAAGTCAGCCTCCAACCATGGTGGGTCCCAGCTAGCAAGGGGAGTATTCATTTTTTTGTGCGTAATAAGGAGGCACTTCCGGTGGGTCGAGCTGACAGCGCGGGGAATGTTTTTTTGCGAAATACGCTGGCCCGTCCGGTGGGTCCCAGCAGGCAGGGGGGAAACATTTTTTTCACGAAATAAGGTGGCTCATCCAGTGGGTCCCTTGTGTCAGGTGGAGGAATAATTATTTTGTGCGTAATAAGGAGGCACTTCCTTGCGGCCGCCTGGACCCAGCTGTCAGCCTCTCCATGTACAGTACTCTTCCGATGGAAGTCGGTCGTTGACCACGTTGACCACGCCACGCCGAGAGCACCAGGGCGATGGTCTGGACGACGGCGAGGCCTAGGAAGGGGACGACGCGGAGCCGGGGAAGACGTAGCAGTGGTAGCCCGCGCGAAGAGGAGTACGAGGGTTCACTGGTTCGGCTGCGGCATGAGGCTGCCATTGCCGCAGAATAACAGGGTGTGTGGGTGAGTAGAGGGATACCCTGGGCCAGCGGTGGGAGTAGTAGGGGCGGTGAGGCCTCCGCGGCATCACAGCTGGCCACGAGAGGCAGGAGCACGCGACACGACCGGCGCTGCTTTGGGCGGCCGGAGCAAGAAGACCAGAGGTTGAAGAAGCACTATGGCCGTTGGATGGACATCGTACGGTCACTGGAGCTAGAATCGTTCATATTGACTAAGTTGACAAAGCCCTCCGTCCCCGTCAACTTAGTTGGCCCACAAGTCATCCTCCCACTATGGTGGGTCCCATCTAGCAGGGTGAGTATTCATTTTTTTTGTGCGTAATAAGGAGGCACTTCCTTGTGTGCGAAGATATAGTTGGTGGGTCTGACATGTCAGCGGGGGGAACGTTTTTTTCGCGAAATACACAGGCCCTTTCGGTGGGTCCCAGCTGTCAGGTGGAGGAATCATTATTTTGCCCGTACAGTCCACGGCCGATGGATGTCGTTCGTTGACCACGTTGACTAGGCCGCGCCGAGAGCACCATGGCGGTGGACGACGGCGAGGCCTAGGAAGGGAACGACATGGAGCCGGGGAAGACTCGGCAATGGTTGCCCACGCGATGGGGAGTATGAGGGTTTAGTGGTCCGTCTGCCGTCGCCGGAAAATAACAGGAGGTGTGGGTGAGTAGAGGAATGGCCTGGCCAGCAATGAAGTAGGGTGGGGCGGTGCGGCCTGTGCGGCAGCACAGCCGGCCACGGGAGGCGGGAGCAAGCAGTCCCACCGGAGCTGGTTTGGGCGGCTGGAGCAAGAAGATCAAATATTGAAGAAGCAGTACGACCGTTGGATTAACATCCAACGGTCACTGCTGCTAGAATCGTTTGTGGACTAAGTTTTTTTTAGAAGGTGGACTAAGTTGACAAAGCCAAAGTACACGTCTACCTAGTAGACCCACAAGTCAGCCTCCAAATCTGTCCCAAACAGCATACAACCCGAAATTTCTAGCCGAATTCAAATTAATTTTAAATCTAAATATACCTTAATTTAAATTCAATGAAATTTTACCCGCACAAAAACAATGAAATTTAAAATATCAAAATATGAAAGAAAACTATATTTGGGAACTAATTGCCTGTTTGCTGTATTTTTTTCATTTTACAGCCCATTTATTATTACTTATAGCCCATTTCTTATTACTTATAGCCCATTTTCTGGGCAAAATGCATCCCTCCTCGTCTTGAAAGCTTTTCGGCCCAGCAGGGCGTAAAACAGCAAGTAGGCCTACGTTGGTTATTCTCCAAAAAACAAAATAGCTGGCTAGCCATTTTTCAAAAAGGAAAAAAACAAACTAGGTTGGTCATGTGCTAAACATATGAAATAAAAGCCTGGGCTAGACGGGCCACGGATCCCGCACAACCCAGTTGACACCCTTCTCCATCCCAAAAAAACAAAATTATTGCGCGCGCTGCTGGGTCCCTACGGTCATCCTCACCATGTACACTCATCTCCTTATTCCTCTCGGTTGTTGACCATGTTGACAACACCGGAGGGCGGCCCCCGCGGCGAGCACGGAGGACGATGGTGAGGCCTCGGACGGGAACGAACAGGAGCCGGGGAAGATCACAGCCAGCCGTGGGAGGCGGGAGCAGGCGGTCCCGCCGGCGCTGGTTTGGCTTTGGCGGCTCGAGGAAGAACAGACTGAAGAAACGCGATAGACGTTGAATGTCAATCGAATGGTCAAAGTTGGCACAATCGTTTTTTAACTAAGCGGACACCAAGTAGCATACTTTTTTATATATAGGAAGAAAACAACGAGGAAAATGCATTCGTCTACCGTCCTCCTCACAGGGACCGAGAGGTCTTGGTGAGGGAGTCCTGGACTAGGGGGTGTCCGGACAGCCGGACTATCATTATCCGCCGGACTCCAAGACTACGAAGATACAAGATTGAAGACTCCGTCCCGTGTCCGGATGGGACTTTCCTTGGCGTGGAAGGCAAGCTTGGCAATACGGATACGTAGATCTCCTACCATTGTAACCGACTCTGTGTAAGCCTAGCCTCCTCCGGTGTCTATATAAACCGGAGGGCTTTAGTCCGTAGGACAACATACATTACAACAATCATACCATAGGCTAGCTTCTAGGATTTAGCCTCCTTGATCTCGTGGTAGATCCACTCTTGTAATACCCATATCATCAATATTAATCAAGCAGGACGTAGGGTTTTACCTCCATCGAGAGGGCCCGAACCTGGGTAAAAACATCGTGTCCCTTGTCTCCTGTTACCATCCGCCTAGACGCACAGTTCGGGACCCCCTACCCGAGATCCGCCGGTTTTGACACCGACATTGGTGCTTTCATTGAGAGTTCCTCTGTGTCGTCACCGATAGGCTTGATGGAATCTTCAACCAACAACGCTGTCCAGGGCGAGACTTTTCTCCCCGGACAGATCTTCGTATTCGGCGGCTTCGCACTGCGGGCCAATTCACTTGGCCATCTGGAGCAGATCGAAAGCTACGCCCCTGGCCGTCAGGTCAGATTCGGAAGCTTAAACTTCACGGCCGATGTCCGCGGAGACTTGATCTTCGACGGACTCGAGCCACAGCCAAGCGCGCCGCACTGTGACGACGGGCATGATCTAGCTCTGCCACCGAACAGTGCCTTGGGGGCCGCACACGGGTCCGCTTCGGCCATTAGCCAGGAGCCGATCGCCCATATCGAGGGCCGGTGGATAGACGCCGCCCTGGGGGCTCCAACATCCACGGCGATGGAGCCGAACACTAATCTTGTTCCCCGCGAAACTCGTGATTCCGAGGCGCCGGACTCCTCGCCGGACTCCGAACCTCCCGCGCCCCTACCAATCGATCCGGATTGGGCACCGGTTATGGAATTCACCGCCGCGGACATCTTCCAATACTCTCCTTTTGGCGATATCTTGAATGCACTAAAGCATCTCTCGTTATCAGGAGAGTCCTGGCCGGATTATGGCCGGGATGGTTGGGGTACGGACGACGAAGAAATTCAGAGCCCACCCACCACCCACTTTGTAGCCACTGTCGACGATCTAACCGACATGCTAGACTACGACTCCGAAGACATCGACGCCATAGACAACGATGCCGGAGACGAACAGGAACCAGCGCCCACAGGGCACTGGAAGGCCACCTCGTCATATGATGTATACATGGTGGATACCCCAAAAGATGGGGACGGCGAAGAAACGGCGGAGGCAGATCCCTTAAAGAAATAGCCCAAGCGCCGGCGTCAGCGGTGCCGCTCTAAATCCCGCCACAGCAAGAATAGAGATTCCGGCACAGGAGATAACAATACCCCAGAGAGTGCCGAAGACAATCCCCTCCAGCAAGACTCAGCGCAGGAGGATGGAGAAGCAAGCCCTCACGAGAGGGCGGCAGACGAAGAGGTTGAGGATCATAACTATGTACCTCCCTCCGAAGACGAAGCAAGCCTCAACGACGACGAACTCGTCGTGCCCGAGGACCCCGTCAAACAAGAGCGTTTTAAGCGCAGGCTCATCGCCACAGCAAGAAGCCTGAAGAAGGAAAAGCGGAAGCTCAAAACAGCGGAAGACACGCTCAGAATGAGATGGAGCAAAGTGCTCGAAACCGCAGATAAATACGGCAATAGCCACCAATCGAAGGGCTACCCGAAGCGTAATGTAACGCCCCGAGCCCGATGCTCGAGAAGACTTCCAGCTATTCCGAGTTTTGCAGTGTGTTTTATTTGCTTGTTGCATTGTATCATGTCATCTCTTGCATTGCATCATGTCATCATGCCATCATATCATTAATTTTTATAACTCTTCTAAATAAATCGTATGGATTTTTTCGATCCATTTAAATCGAGGGAATTCACTTGTGATTTCTCTTTATAACATATTAAAGCCTCTCAATATTATTAGAGAGCTACAGTAAATATTCCATTTTTGGAATTAACCATAACCCACTTGCAAAATATCCCATGCCTTTGTTATCTCAATTCTTGGTCTCCAACCTTGCCATAATTTCTTTCATCATTTTCCGGAGCTCCACCAAAAATCCGAACATTTTTGGATCTTCCTTTTACCAAGTCCTAGTTCAAACCCATTTGAATTAAATTCAAATGAGTTTGAATTTAAATCTTTCAATCGTGGCCTTTCTATTTTCTTGGAACAAGCGCATTTTTGCGAGTCCGGGAAAATTATCCCCATGCGCAAATCTTTCCCTAACCCTCTCTTTCTTTTCCTCTCTCTATTTCTTTTCTGATAGAGATTAGTGAGAGAGAGAGCCCAGCCCAGCTGCCCAGCCAGGCCTCTGGCCACTTCTTTCTCCACTAGGTCGGCCTCCCAAAGCCCAGCCTCCCTTCCTAACCCTAGCCTGATCCCCTCGTAGTTGCCGCGTTCCCCCCTTGCTTTTGTTGACCGTTCCGAGACCAATCTTGTTCTTCGTTTTCCCTCTTGCCTAAACGGGAGTCTCTTTGCACAGTGCATCGACCCCTTGCCCGTGTCCGAAACTTCCCCGAACCCGACCCGGGCTTTCATTACCGATGGGTTCAGATCATCCCCAAACGTCTATAAAATATCTCCGTTTTATTATTCGGGCTATCTAACCTATTTATTTACGACCGCCCGATTATAATCGTACGGACCGGATTAGTCCCTACCTAGTCCCCTGCCTATATAATCAGACCAAATCCCTAATTTCTAGGGATCCTCCCGAGCGCCGCCACTCTTCCTGTCTCCTCCTCATCGGGATCCTCCCGATCCAAAAAATCCCCTCGCAGCCCGCTTCTCTCCAGATCTGCCCGTCGATCCACCTCGCGAGCAGCGCTCGTCCGCCGTGCCTCCAGCTCCTCCCGAGCAAGGGCCTCGCGCTCCTGGAGCCCTGTATCCTCTCGTTCCTGGGAGAGGAGCCTTCCCGAGCTTCTCCTCAACCCCGCCGGCCGACGAGGCCATGGCCGAGGCCACCGGAGCAAGCCATCGCCGGCTACCAGTGGAACCCCGCGTCCCCTCTCTACCCTCCTTCCCTCGTTCTTCCTCCTCCCTCTGTATTCATCTCTCTCTCAGGGATCTCTCTCTCTGCCTTGGACAGGAACCGCCCGCTCTCTTTCTTCTCAGGGAACTCGCCGGAGCTCCCATGGCCGACGCCTCGAAGCTGCAGCGCCGCCGTCGAGTCGCCATGGCCTCGAACTCTGTCGCCTCCACGCCGCCCTGCCCTTTCCCGTCCGCCACCAAGACCGGCTGGATCCGGACGAACTCGAGCTCCACCGCCCGGATGCATGCCTCCCCTGCCGTCAGCCTTCGCGTCTGCTTCCTCTTCATCACGCCAGCGCCGCCCTCGTCGACCCCGTCGCCTCCTCTGCTTCAGGTCCGCGCGCCGCCATCCCTGCTTCGCCGGACCTCCCTCCGCACCTCCCCAAGTGGCGCCCTTGCCTGCCGGAGTTCCTGCTGCCGCCGTCGTTGTTCGAGGCCAGCGCCTCGCCTCTGTGTTGAACCCCCCCAACGAGCGCTGCCGCCGCGCGTTGACCCGCGCCTGGGTCGCGTCCAGCAAGACCCAGCGCCCCTACAGCCGGCCCAATGTGAGCAGCCGCCCAGCCCATCCTCTCTGTTGGCCCAACTTGCACCAGATTCGGCCTGCCATGTTTTTTTTCTACTCTGAACGAATTTGTCTATTATTTCAGAGACTGCAGTTTTACAGTTTGGACCCTAAACTTCATGCTTTTAATAACTCATCAACCGTGCATCACATGTAAAAACTTAATATATGAAAGTTGCTTAGAATTTTGTGTAGATTAATAATATGCTGTTTTTCATCCATGTTAAAAAGGTTTAACTTGCTGTTTGAATTAATTTGCATAAATGCCATGTTAAAACGATTTATTTCATAACTAATGAACAGTAATTCGGATTTTAATAAACTTTATATGTAAATGGGGTAGAAAAATGCATAGATTAACATGGTGCACTTTATTTTGCTGTTTAATAACTCTAAAATATGTTTTAGGGCAGAACAGTACCAAATTCGAAATATGCATATCAGGATTTTCCGGAATTGTTGTTTGTTGTTTCCGGCCTCATTTAAATTGCCTAGATAGGTAGTTTTATTATGCTTCACCCCTTGCCATGTTTAATAACATTTAATATTATTGTGTACCTAAACCGAGAGAGAACTAAATAATTGATGTGGTGTTTCGTCAATATGCAACTCGTTGCATATTGGGCTCCATTTAACTTGTAGTTTTGTTTGTGCATATTGCCATGCCATGCTATTTAAACCGGGCATGCATCATACTTGTTTGCGCATCATGCCATGTTTATGTGATGGTTGTTTACTATGTTGTTTGTTTCTTTCCGGGTTGCTTCTCTCGTTAGCTTCGGTTTCGTTCCGGAGTTGTGAGGATTCATTCGACTTCGTCCGTTTGTCTTCTTCATGGACTCTTTCTTCTTCCTTGCGGGATCTCAGGCAAGATGATCATACCCTCGAAATCACTACTATCTTTGCTATGCTAGTTTGCTCGCTCTTTTGCTATGCCAATGCTACGATGCCTACCATTTGCTTGTCAGCCTCCCAAATTGCCATGTCAAACCTCTAACCCACCATGTCCTAGCAAACCGTTGATTGGCTATGTTACCGCTTTGCTCAGCCCCTCTTATAGCATTGTTAGTTGCAGGGGAAGCTTGAAGTTTGTTCCTTGTTGGAACATGGAGATGTTGTTCCTTGTTGGAACATGTTTACTTGTTGGGATATCACAATATCTCTTATTTAATTAATGCATCTATATACTTGGTAAAGGGGGGAAGGCTCGGCCTTATGCCTGGTGTTTTGTTCCACTCTTGCCGCCCTAGTTTTCCGTCATATCGGTGTTATGTTCCCGGATTTTGCGTTCCTTACACGGTTGGGCTATAATGGGAACCCCTTGACAGTTCGCCTTAAGTAAAGCTCCTCCAGAAATGCCCAACATTGGTTTTACCATTTGCACTAACAACCTACCACCTTCCCTTGGGTTCTGTAGACTCAAGGGTCATCTTTATTCTAACCCCCCCGGGCCAGTGCTCCTCTGAGTGTTGGTCCGAACTGAGCTGCCTACGGGGCCACCTCGGGGAAACTTGAGGGTTGGTTTTACTCGTAGCTAGACTCATCTGAGTGTGCCCTGAGAAAGAGATATGTGCAGCTCCTATCGGGATTTGTCGGCACATTCTGGCGGTGTTGCTGGTTTAGTTTTACCCTGTCGAAACGTCTTGTTGTACCGGGATACAGAGTCTGATCGGAGTGTCCCGGGTGGAGGTCTATTCCTTCGTTGACCGCGAGAGCTTGTCATGGGCTAAGTTGGGACACCCCTGCAGGGATTTGAACTTTCGAAAGCCGTGCCCACGGTTATGTGGCAGATGGGAATTTGTTAACGTCCGGTTGTAGAAAACCCGAAGTTGACCTTATTTTAAAATACATCAACCGTGTCTGTAACCGTGATGGTCTCTTTCCGGCGGAGTCCGGGAAGTGAACACGGTGTTGGAGTTATGTTTGACGTAAGTAGTTTCAGGATCACTTCTTGATCGCTACTAGCTTCACGACCGTGCCTGCTTCTCTTCTCGCTCTCTTTTGCGATTGTAGCCACCATATATGCTAGTCGCTTGCTGCAGCTCCACCTCATTACTCCATCCTTCCTATAAGCTTAAATAGTCTTGATCTCGCGGGTCGAGATTGCTGAGTCCCCGTGGCTCACAGATACTTCCAAAACCAGTTTGCAGGTGCCTATGTTACCGAGCAGGTGACGCAACCAAGCTCAAGGAGGAGCTCGATGAAGATCTTGCCCTTTGTGTTGTTTCGTTCTAGTTGTTCAGTGGTGGAGCCCAGTTGGGGTCGATCGGGGACCTTTGTCGCATTTGGGGTTCTTCTTTTATTTTGGTTCCGTAGTCGGACCTTGATTGTATCTGGATGATGTAATACTTTATTCATGTAATTGTGTGAAGTGGCGATTGTAAGCCAACTATGTATCTCTTTCCCTGATGTATTACATGGGTTGTGTGAAGATTACCTCACTTGCGACATTGCTTTCAATGCGGTTATGCCTCTAAGTCGTGCTTCGACACGTGGGAGATATAGCCGCATCGAGGGCATTATAAGTTGGTAATCAGAGCCTTCCCCGACCTTAGGAGCCCCACTGCTTGATCGTTTTTAGCGGCCGAGTTGTGTCTAGAAAAATGTTTTGAGTCATTTAGGATTATATATATCGGAGAGTTAGGAATTCTTTTTACTCCCCAGTCTCTTCATCGCTCTGGTAAGGCATCCTGACGTAGAGTTTTGACTCTTCTCTTCTCAAATTTCACTAAAAAAAATTTTAGGATCACGCGGGTATCTTGGAATCGTTCTGATGGTTTTATGATGAGAACATTGTCTTGGTGCCTCCTGTCAGGGGTTTAGTGGAAGTGTCCCGGGGAGTTGAGCTCTGAGGTGTTGTCGTCATAATTTTATCGTTGCAGTTCTGGAATACCTGAGTTTAGTACACCGACATCGAAAATCTCTTTTATGTAGTTCGTTGGTGAGATAACCCCGATAACCCAGTACTGAGGTGAGTACGGGAGTATTGCCATAACTTGTATAACGGATGCTTTTCGAAGGTTGAGGTAGATGATTTCCGAAGGTTTCTTGGTTATGTGTTGAAGGATGGATACAGCTGGATGTAGGACTTGTTAGTTTGGGTGAGATATTATGCTTCCCCTGTATCCCCAACACCTGATTGCATAACCGGAAAATTTCGGGAGTTTCATAGGTGGGAATTCAAGTAGCTCTTAGGATATCTTTCTGACGGATGTATGATATGAAATTGGGGTTCGACGTCTAGTGGTCCGCCTATTCACGGTTGGTTTTACAGTGGTCTCGTTGTGTCTTAAAGAGTCCTTGGCTATGCCGACTCGGGGACACTTCGTATGTCATGTGCACTGCCTTGTACATGATGGTGCTGTACGATCGAGCCCGTGTAGGCCCCACCACGAAAACTTCGGACGAAATATCTATCATATGTTTGTTCCGGCTTATTCTGCAAGCCAGTCCTTTGTTTTTTTTTGTTTTGAGTTGCGGTATTCGAGTTGCTTCAATGTCAAGTGTTGATTCCATACCTTTCCAAAATGGTGTTCTCATACTCCGATGTGAATACCAATCCTTCTCGACAGTCGAGATTGTCATGTCAATCCTTTTCAACTGGCGTGTTTCTCTTCAAGTGGATCCGATCACTTCAACATCAGCAAGACCAATTATCATTTCTTCTCAACGGTGTTTGTTTCATCCGTCTCCAAGTTGCCTTTGTTCTTTCCCACCCACCCACCCTTTTTCCTCAAGGACTAAGATTTCTTTACCAAGTATCCTTTTATTTTTGTGAAGTTTCTCCATTCTTTTCCGTCAATGTTCTTACCCGGTGGTTCTCAAGAAGATGTTCTACTAGTTCGTCATTCCTCATTCCTTTCTCTTCTCCGGTGGATTCAAGTCAAGTTTTGTTGATCATACCTTTTTCCTCATTTCAATGTCTTCTCATACCGGTGCACCTCATTATCATTCTACTTCTCGCTATTTGTTATTCCGGAGTGCTCAAGATATCTCAAAGATTCGTGTTTCCACTCTGCATTCGTTCAAGCTCTTTCGAGATTGGTATCTCATTCAAGTCATTTAATTCAACCGGTGCAACATCTCTTTTAAATCTTTTCAACGGTGTTCTTTTGAGTGGGCCCTAACCCACAGGTCTTTTCCCAGGATCTTACCTGACTCTTCTATTTTCCCAGAGCTATCCTAAATTCTTCTCCAAGTTTGACGTAAGAATGAGTTATCATCAGTCAAATGCTTTTCTCCAAGATCTTTCAAATTCTTTTCATAGTTGGCTCAACCTCTTCGCTTTTGATTCTTCCGGTGTGCCTCAATAATTCTTGGTGGTGTTTCTCGTTGTCATTCTCATCATTTGAAGATCGAAGAAGAGTTTCTCTTTAATCTTGCTCTGTTCTCTTCAAGATTCATGGTGCTAGCTTGTTGCCATCCTCTCATAATTGTTTTCGATTGTGAGAATCTTTTTCACCCATCAGGAGATATTCAAGAGTCTTCTCAGTTTGTCATCCGGAGTCCATCAATTCAGGTTTATTCATTCTCAGCTGTCAGTTATCATTCTCCTATCTTGCCGGTGCATCAATCGAATATTATCTAATCAGCTCGGGATCTCTGCGTTCACTTGTATCTAAATTCTCTCAAGTATCTTGGTTCATTTTATAATTCTTCCCGGTGTTTCTTTATCTTTTCTTCGTTCATTTTCAATTCTTACGGTGGTTCGTTCAAGAGTTCTCTTCCTTGGTTATCATTCATTCTTTCATTGTTTCAATCCCACCGGTGGTTCCATCTATACCTTCTCAAGTTTGCGCTATATCTCTCTTAATCCTTTCTACGAGAATAAGTAGTATGCCAAATCCGTTGCTTGTCATCAATTTATATTGGTGAAGGATACACATAACATAATTCTTATTCTTGTTTCATCCAAGTGATTAATTCCTTCTTTCGGAGTTTGTTCATGATGAATAAATTCTCGGTTTCAGTTGTTTCATCTTTTCTTTTCCCGGAGTTCCAAGCTCTCATCATCACGAAGATCCATCTAAATCATTGCAAGGCTTCACCTTGTGTTTTCAACTTCTCTTTCTTTTATCATCCTTTTCTAACCGGAGTTCTTCATGGAGGCTCTACATGGTGCTTCGTCAAGGATTCTTTTCATTCTTCAATTGTTCATCAAGTTTTCTCTCGAAGCTAAGATCCGCCAAGCTATACTCAAAAAATAAACATGGTGCCCAACACATGTTTTGTTTTGAGGAGTTCAAGTATTCTTCATCTTGCATTCCGAAGTGCAATTCTTTCGACCTTATCTTTTCAGGTGGTGTTATGTCATTTTGACAGTTTCATTCATGTTTCATGATTCACATGTTGTCAAGAATGAGGTATTTTAAATCCATCAATCTCTTCGTTGGATTTATCTTGTGTCATGTTTTCACCTAAAGCTTTCCCTAAGGAAAGTTGCTATTATGGTGCTTATCAATGATCCAAGTTTTCTCCTATCCTCTTGGTCAAAGAAGTTTTTCATCGCCTTGGTGCTCTCACTCAAATCAATGGTTTTCTTTAGTGGCCATTTGTCACCTCATAATGTTGAGATGTTTCAATAAATCCACTACAAGCTTATTCTTTTCGTTGTTGGTTTTCTAACAACTCCGTTCAATCCTTCTTTTTAAGGAGGCTCTTTCAAATTCAATTGTGATAGAAGTTGTTATTCTCTTCTCTGTTCTCTCGATTTCACTCTTTCATTTGTCCCGAAGGCATTGTGATGTTTTCTTTGACCCATTATATCATTTTGGAGATCATGTTCTTTTCCTTACTTATCCATTTAACCGAAGTGTCGTGTTTTCATTCGAGTTCTCTAATTTTATCAAGTTTCCCTCCTTCCTCAACTGGAGAGCTATATGAAATCTTTCTTACCCCTTGTGCCATTCTTTCAATAGTTCCGGAGGCAGTGTGTTGTTCATTTCATCAAGTATCCTCTCATCTTGTCAAGTTCATGTTCTATTCCTTCCATGTTCAACCGGAGTGCTGCCCGAATTCTTCCCCTCTCATCATGTTTTAACCAGAGTGGTTCCAATTCCTTCTTGTCCATTGTACTCGTCATTCATAGCTTTGCAACCTCCAAGGTTCACATGGTGTTCCTTGTTTCTCTTTTCTACCGCAGTGCTCTCAATTGTGTTTAACTCCGTTGTGTTCTTTCTTTCAACTTTTCAACCTCTCAAGGTTCTTTGGTTTCACTCATTGGTCGAAGAAGCAACATAGTTTTACCTCCTCTCTTCCTCTTCCGTTTCTCTCCGGTGCCATCCTAGATCTCGGGACGAGACCCCCTCGTAGTGGTGGAGTGTTGTAACGCCCCGAGCCCGATGCTCGAGAAGACTTCCAGCTATTCCGAGTTTCGCAGTGTGTTTTATTTGCTTGTTGCATTGCATCATGTCATCTCTTGCATTGCATCATGTCATCATGCCATCATATCATTAATTTTTATAACTCTTCTAAATAAATCGTATGGATTTTTTTCGATCCATTTAAATCGAGGGAATTCACTTGTGATTTCTCTTTATAACATATTAAAGCCTCTCAATATTATTAGAGAGCTACAGTAAATATTCCATTTTTGGAATTAACCATAACCCACTTGCAAAATATCCCATGCCTTTGTTATCTCAATTCTTGGTCTCCAACCTTGCCATAATTTCTTTCATCATTTTCCGGAGCTCCACCAAAAATCCGAACATTTTTGGACCTTCCTTTTACCAAGTCCTAGTTCAAACCCATTTGAATTAAATTCAAATTCAAATGAGTTTGAATTTAAATCTTTCAATTGTGGCCTTTCTATTTTCTTGGAACAAGCGCATTTTTGTGAGTCCGGGAAAATTATCCCCATGCGCAAATCTTTCCCTAACCCTCTCTTTCTTTTCCTCTCTCTATTTCTTTTCTGATAGAGATTAGTGAGAGAGAGAGAGAGCCCAGCCCAGCTGCCCAGCCAGGCCTCTGGCCACTTCTTTCTCCACTAGGTCGGCCTCCCAAAGCCCAGCCTCCCTTCCTAACCCTAGCCTGATCCCCTCGTAGTTGCCGCGTTCCCCCCCTTGCTTTTGTTGACTGTTCCGAGACCAATCTTGTTCTCCGTTTTCCCTCTTGCCTAAATGGGAGTCTCTTTGCACAGTGCATCGACCCCTTGCCCATGTCCGAAACTTCCCCGAACCCGACCCGGGCTTTCATTACCGATGGGTTCAGATCATCCCCAAACGTCTATAAAATATCTCCGTTTTATTATTCGGGCTATCTAACCTATTTATTTACGACCGCCCGATTATAATCGGACGGACCAGATTAGTCCCTACCTAGTCCCCTGCCTATATAATCAGACCAAATCCCTAATTTCTAGGGATCCTCCCGAGCGCCGCCACTCTTCCTGTCTCCTCCTCATCGGGATCCTCCCGATCCAAAAAACTCCCCTCGCAGCCCGCTTCTCTCCAGATCTGCCCGTCGATCCACCTCGCGAGCAGCGCTCGTCCGCCGCGCCTCCAGCTCCTCCCGAGCAAGGGCCTGGCGCTCCTGGAGCCCTGTATCCTCTCGTTCCTGGGAGAGGAGCCCTCCCGAGCTTCTCCTCAACCCCGCCGGCCGACGAGGCTATGGCCGAGGCCACCGGAGCAAGCCATCGTCGGCTACCAGTGGAACCCCGCGTCCCCTCTCTACCCTCCTTCCCTCGTTCTTCCTCCTCCCTCTGTATTCATCTCTCTCTCAGGGATCTCTCTCTCTCTGCCTTGGACAGGAACCGCCCGCTCTCCTTCTTCTCAGGGAACTCACCGGAGTTGCCATGGCCGACGCCTCGAAGCTGCAGCGCCGCCGTCGAGTCGCCATGGCCTCGAACTCTGTCGCCTCCGCGCCGCCTGCCCTTTCCCGTCCGCCACCAAGACCGGCCGGATCCGGACGAACTCGAGCTCCACCGCCCGGATGCATGCCTCCCCTGCCGTCAGCCTTCGCGTCTGCTTCCTCTTCATCACGCCAGCGCCGCCCTCGTCGACCCCGTCGCCTCCTCTGCTTCAGGTCCGCGCGCCGCCATCCCTGCTTCGCCGGACCTCCCTCCGCGCCTCCCCAAGTGGCGCCCTTGCCTGCCGAAGTTCCTGTTCCGCGGTCGTCGTTCGAGGCCAGCGCCTCGCCTCTGCTTCGAACCCCCCCAACGAGCGCTGCCGCCGCACGTTGACCCGCGCCTGGGTCGCGTCCAGCAAGACCCAGCGCCCCTACAGCCGGCCCAATGTGAGCAGCCGCCCAACCCATCCTCTCTGTTGGCCCAACTTGCACCAGATTCGGCCTGCCATGTTTTTTTTCTGCTCTGAACGAATTTGTCTATTATTTCAGAGACTGTAGTTTTACAGTTTGGACCCTAAACTTCATGCTTTTAATAACTCAACAACCGTGCATCACATGTAAAAACTTAATATATGAAAGTTGCTTAGAATTTTGTGTAGATTAATAATATGCTGTTTTTCATCCATGTTAAAAAGGTTTAACTTGCTGTTTGAATTAATTTGCATAAATGCCATGTTAAAACGATTTATTTCATAACTAATTAACCGTAATTCGGATTTTAATAAACTTTATATGTAAATGGGGTAGAAAAATGCATAGATTAACATGGTGCACTTTATTTTGCTGTTTAATAACTCTAAAATATGTTTTAGGGCAGAACAGTACCAAATTCGAAATATGCATATCAGGATTTTCCGGAATTGTTGTTTGTTGTTTCCGGCCTCATTTAAATTGCCTAGATAGGTAGTTTTATTATGCTTCACCCCTTGCCATGTTTAATAACATTTAATATTATTGTGTACCTAAACCGAGAGAGAACTAAATAATTGATGTGGTGTTTCGTCAATATGCAACTCGTTGCATATTGGGCTCCATTTAACTTGTAGTTTTGTTTGTGCATATTGCCATGCCATGCTATTTAAACCGGGCATGCATCATACTTGTTTGCGCATCATGCCATGTTTATGTGATGGTTGTTTACTATGTTGTTTGTTTCTTTCCGGGTTGCTTCTCTCGTTAGCTTCGGTTTCGTTCCGGAGTTGTGAGGATTCGTTCGACTTCGTCCGTTTGTCTTCTTCATGGACTCTTTCTTCTTCCTTGCGGGATCTCAGGCAAGATGATCATACCCTCGAAATCACTACTATCTTTGCTATGCTAGTTTGCTCGCTCTTTTGCTATGCCAATGCTACGATGCCTACCATTTGCTTGTCAGCCTCCCAAATTGCCATGTCAAACCTCTAACCCACCATGTCCTAGCAAACCGTTGATTGGCTATGTTACCGCTTTGCTCAGCCCCTCTTATAGCATTGTTAGTTGCAGGTGAAGATTGAAGTTTGTTCCTTGTTGGAACATGTTTACTTGTTGGGATATCACAATATCTCTTATTTAATTAATGCATCTATATACTTGGTAAAGGGTGGAACGCTCGGCCTTATGCCTGGTGTTTTGTTCCACTCTTGCCGCCCTAGTTTTCCGTCATATCGGTGTTATGTTTCCGGATTTTGCGTTCCTTACACGGTTGGGCTATAATGGGACCCCTTGACAGTTCGCCTTAAGTAAAGCTCCTCCAGCAATGCCCAACATTGGTTTTACCATTTGCACTAACAACCTACCACCTTCCCTTGGGTTCTGCAGACTCAAGGGTCATCTTTATTCTAACCCCCCCGGGCCAGTGCTCCTCTGAGTGTTGGTCCGAACTGAGCTGCCTGCGGGGCCACCTCGGGGAAACTTGAGGGTTGGTTTTACTCGTAGCTAGACTCATCTGAGTGTGCCCTGAGAAAGAGATATGTGCAGCTCCTATCGGGATTTGTCGGCACATTCGGGCGGTGTTGCTGGTTTAGTTTTACCCTGTCGAAACGTCTTGTTGTACCGGGATACCGAGTCTGATCGGAGTGTCCCGGGTGGAGGTCTATTCCTTCATTGACCGCGAGAGCTTGTCATGGGCTAAGTTGGGACACCCCTGCAGGGATTTGAACTTTCGAAAGCCGTGCCCGCGGTTATGTGGCAGATGGGAATTTGTTAACGTCCGGTTGTAGAAAACCCGAAGTTGACCTTATTTTAAAATACATCAACCGTGTCTGTAACCGTGATGGTCTCTTTCCGGCGGAGTCCGGGAAGTGAACACGGTGTTGGAGTTATGTTTGACGTAAGTAGTTTCAGGATCACTTCTTGATCGCTACTAGCTTCACGACCGTGCCTTGCTTCTCTTCTCGCTCTCTTTTGCGATTGTAGTTATGCTAGTCGCTTGCTGCAGCTCCACCTCATTACTCCATCCTTCCTATAAGCTTAAATAGTCTTGATCTCGCGGGTCGAGATTGCTGAGTCCCCGTGGCTCACAGATACTTCCAAAACCAGTTTGCAGGTGCCTATGTTACCGAGCAGGTGACGCAACCAAGCTCAAGGAGGAGCTCGATGAAGATCTTGCCCTTTGTGTTGTTTCGTTCTAGTTGTTCAGTGGTGGAGCCCAGTTGGGGTCGATCGGGGACCTTTGTCGCATTTGGGGTTCTTCTTTTATTTTGGTTCCATAGTTGGACCTTGATTGTATCTGGATGATGTAATGCTTTATTCATGTAATTGTGTGAAGTGGCGATTGTAAGCCAACTATGTATCTCTTTCCCTGATGTATTACATGGGTTGTGTGAAGATTACCTCACTTGCGACATTGCTTTCAATGCGGTTATGCCTCTAAGTCGTGCTTCGACACGTGGGAGATATAGCCGCATCGAGGGCGTTATACGTAAGCTGCTACCAGAATTCGACGAGGAGGCCATAGAGCCTCCACCGTCAAATGGCCCAGCCAGGTCCATCTACGGACCCAAAAAGAAGGCCCCAGGAAGCAAGGTAACACGTCAAGTGTCCGATGATAGCGGCACACACAAGTACAGGGGCGCCGCACACCCACTATGTTTTACCGATGAGGTGCTGGACCATGAATTCCCAGCAGGATTTAAACCCATAAACATAGAGGCCTATGATGGAACAACAAACCCTGGAGTCTGGATAGAAGATTATATACTACATATACACATGGCCAGAGGAGACGATCTCCACGCCATAAAATATCTACCCCTCAAGCTCAAAGGGCCAGCCCGTCATTGGTTCAAAAGCCTCCCAGAAAACACTGTTGGAAGTTGGGAAGAGCTCGAGGACGCGTTTAGAGCGAATTTTCAAGGGACTTATGTCCGTCCTCTGGATGCAGATGATCTAAGTCATATAACTCAACAGCCCGGAGAGTCAGCGCGGAAATTCTGGAATAGGTTTCTTACCAAAAAGAACCAAATAGTCGACTGTCCGGACGCCGAAGCCTTAGCACCTTTCAAGCACAATGTCCGAGACGAATGGCTCGCCAGGCACCTCGGTCAAGAGAAACCGAGGACAATGTCCGCACTAACAAGCCTCATGACACGCTCCTGTGCGGGAGAGGATAGCTGGCTAGCAAGAAGCAGTACCAGCGACCCAAGTACATCCGAGATAAGAGATGGAAACGGAAAATCACGGCGCAGAAAAGAGCAGCGCCGGAATAAAGAGAAAAGCCCAAAGAGCACGGCAGTCAACGCCGGATTCAAAAGCTCGCGGCCCAACAACAAAACACAGCCTCTCAAGGATGACAGTGACGAATTGTCCAACTTAAACAAGATTTTGGGTCGGATATGTCAAATCCATAGTACCCCCGGAAGGCCTGCAAATCACACCCACAGGGATTGTTGGGTTTTTAAACAGTCCGGCCGACTAAATGTCGAACACAAGGGGCTCGACGCGTCAAGCGAAGAAGATAAACCCCAACAGCAGAGCACCGGAAAACAAAAGACTTTCCCACAAGGGGTCAAAGCAGTAAACTCACTTCATGTGATAATACGGAAAAATAGTGCGGCACTTCCTAAAAAGAGCTTCGTGCGGTCCAAACCAGCAAACCATAGAGATTGGATATCAAAGCCAATCACTTTCGACCACCTGGACTACTCCAGGAGCGTTCGAAACGCGGGACGGACTCCCCTGATATTGAATCCCATAATAGACGGATTACAATTTACTAATGTCCTAATGGACGGAGGCAGCGACTTAAACCTGCTGTATTCAAAAACAATCCAAAGGATGGGGATAAACCCTGCCAAAATCTGACACAGCCGTACTTCTTTCAAAGGAGTGACGCCAGGCCCTTACGCCAAGTGCACAGGCTCCATATTACTAGAAGTCGGGTTCGGATCACCGAACAATTTTCGACGAGAAAAATTAATTTTTCATATCGTCCTATTTGAAAGTGAATATCAAGCACTCTTGGGACGAAAGGCTTTTGTCCGCTTCAACGCCATACCGTATTACGCGTCTCTTACACTCAAGATGCCCGGTCCGCGTGGCGTCATTTTAGTGCGAGGGTCACTTAAAGACCCCGGACTCGGATAGACGAATCCGGCTTCAGTAGGCTAGGGGCTCCCTAGCCGTATACCTCTTCACATGAGGCTGTGCGCACAAACAACTGCGGGTTCATGCAAACCCCGCTTTAATTATTTATATTTCTTCTTTTACACATATTTTTCGCAAGATTTATTTTTAAACTAAACGTTCCTCTCTTTTTACAGATGAACAACGTGCATGCCCGTCCAGAATAAACGGCACAACGGAGACACAGGCGCAGACGTGCAGTAGGGACCCGTTGTGAGAATTCTTTTCAGATTAAGACCCTGCGTAAACCTTTTTTACTGTCTCTTGTTGTTATTCTCCCTTGGTTCCTTCCTATAGACAAAGCGGAGCCTGACGTTTTGGCATCGGCCGCGTCAGCAGACCATGCCCGTACCTGGACACTAGGGGCTTAGGGCATCTCTGCCCATTATTATAAAGACCGAACACCTTAGGGAGTGTTCGGCGTCTCGAGTTAGGCGTTATATGCATCAGCTCCGAATCATGTCTTTGGTCAAATGTTGGGTTTGCCCGGCTCCTGTGTTTTGTTGCCTGACGTTCCGTATCACCGGCTAACGCGGCACCAGGAGAACTACTGCGATTGTGCCCCAGTTCGGCTGGGCGAGCACCTCAGTAGAGAAAGCCGAAAACTGACTGTCATGATACAGCGAGAGACTGGTCAACCACTCGATCGACCACCGGAATGTTTAGAATTCCCCGCTTTGACGAAGGACCGTTTCCCGGTCAGGCACATATGCACCCCGAATTCGGAGATGTGCGGTGCCACCAGGGGCTATATCGTAGCCCCACCCTCGAGCTCCACTGGCTAAGTGAAAGTGATAAAGCATTATAGTCCGGATTGCCTAGTTCGCTACGCTACCACCTCCTTAAACAGGACCGAGACGTCGGATTAAGTGTGAAAACACGCTATTTTTGCGAACACCCCGCACCCTGTGCGTGGGGGCTGAAGCCGAAGACTGCAATCTTTCAAGTTATACAAATGTATACGTAAACGGCCGCACAGGAGAAGTTTTACTACTTGGGATGCACAAGTATAAAAAGCAGTTGTAATATAATCATAGATTTACAAGCTAATACGTTCATTTGAACGTGATATTTTTCGAGCACTACGACTCTATTACACGAGCGCCACGCATAACTTCCCCGAAGTAGTGCTCGGCAGGGAGCCGGCTTTCATCCGAACCCTGGGCGGCAACAGCGGTGGCATCCATCTCCAGACAATGTGCCTTCACACGGGCAAGAGCCATCCGCGCGCCCTCGATGCAGGCCGACCGCTTCATGTCCTTTATATGCGGCACCGCTCCAAGGAATTGCTGCAATTGTTGGGGAACGTAGCAGAAATTCAAAAAATTTCCTACGTAACACGAAGATCTATCTATGGAGAGACCAGCAACGAGTAGAAAGGAGAGTGCATCTACATACCCTTGTAGATCGCTAAGCGGAAGCGTTCAAGTGAACGGGGTTGATGGAGTCGTACTCGTCGTGATTCAGATCACCGATGATCCTAGTGCCGAACGGACGGCACCTCCGCGTTCAACACACGTACAGCTCGATGATGTCTCCCACGCCTTGATCCAGCAAGGAGAGAGGGAGAGGTTGAGGAAGACTCCATCCAGCAGCAGCACAACGGCGTGGTGGTGATGGAGGAGTGTGGCAATCCTGCAGGGCTTCGCCAAGCACCTACGGGAGAGGAGGAGGTGTCACGGGAGGGAGGGAGGCGCCAAGGGCTCAGGTCTGGATGCCCTCCCTCCCCTCCACTATATATAGGGGCAGGGGAGAAGGGGGAGGCGCAGCCTTGCCCCCTACTCCAAGAAAGGGGTGCGGCTAAGGAAGGGGGGAGGAGTCCATCCTCCCCAAGGCACCTCGGAGGTGCCTTCCCCCTTTAGGACTCTCCCCTTTTCCTTTATCTTGGCGCATGGGCCTCTAGGGGCTGGTGCCCTTGGCCCATGTAGGCCAAGGCGCACCCCCTACAGCCCATGTGGCCCCCCGGGGCAGGTGGCCCCACCCGGTGGGCCCCCGGGACCCTTCCGGTGGTCCCGGTACAATACCGATGACCCCGAAACTTGTCCCGATGGCCGAAACAGGACTTCCTATATATAAATCTTTACCTCCGGACCATTCCGGAACTCCTCGTGACGTCCGGGATCTCATCAGGGACTCCGAACAACATTCGGTAACCACATACAAACTTCCTTTATAACCCTAGCGTCATCGAACCTTAAGTGTGTAGACCCTACGGGTTCGGGAGACATGCAGACATGACCGAGATGTTCTCCGGTCAATAACCAACAGCGGGATCTGGATACCCATGTTGGATCCCACATGCTTCACGATGATCTCATCGGATGAACCACGATGTCAAGGACTTAATCAATCCCGTATACAATTCCCTTTGTCTAGCGGTATAGTACTTGCCCGAGATTCGATCGTCGGTATACCGATACCTTGTTCTATCTCGTTACCGGCAAGTCTCTTTACTCGTTCCATAACACATCATCCCGTGATCAACCCCTTGGTCACATTGTGCACATTATGATGATATCCTACCGAGTGGGCCCAGAGATACCTCTCCGTTTACACGGAGTGACAAAATCCCAATCTCGATTCGTGCCAACCCAACAGACACTTTCAGAGATACCCGTAGTGTACCTTTATAGCCACCCAGTTACGTTGTGACGTTTGGCACACCCAAAGCACTCCTACGGTATCCGGGAGTTGCACAATCTCATGGTCTAAGGAAATGATACTTGACATTAGAAAAGCTTTAGCATACGAACTACATGATCTTGTGCTAGGCTTAGGATTGGGTCTTGTCCATCACATCATTCTCCTAATGATGTGATCCCGTTATCAACGACATCCAATGTCCATGGTCAGGAAACCGTAACCATCTATTGATTAACGAGCTAGTCAACTAGAGGCTTACTAGGGACATGGTGTTGTCTATGTATCCACACATGTATCTGAGTTTCCCATCAATACAATTCTAGCATGGATAATAAACGATTATCATGAACAAGGAAATATAATAATAATCAATTTATTATTGCCTCTAGGGCATATTTCCAACAGTCTCCCACTTGCACTAGAGTCAATAATCTAGTTCACATCGATATGTGATTAACACTCAAGGTCACATCCCCATGTGACTAACACCCAAAGAGTTTACTAGAGTCAATAATCTAGTTCACATTTACCATGTGATTAACACTCGATGAGTTCTGGGTTTGATCATGTTATGCTTGTGAGAGAGGTTATAGTCAACGGGTCTGAACCTTTCAGATCCGTGTGTGCTTTACAAATCTCTATGTCATCTCCTAGATGCAGCTACCACGTTCTATTTGGAGCTATTCCAAATAACTGTTCTACTTGGAGCTATTCTAAATTGTTGCTCCATTATATGTATCCGGTATCTCTACTCAGAGCTATCCGGATAGGTGTTAAGCTTGCATCGACGTAACCCTTTACGACGAACTCTTTTACCACCTCCATAATTGAGAAAATTCCTTAGTCCACTAGTTACTAAGGATAACTTTGACCGCTGTCCTGTGATCCATTCTTGGATCACTCTTGTACCCCTTGACTGACTCATGGTAAAGCACACTTCAGGTGCGGTACACAGCATAGCATACTGTAGAGCCTATGTCTTAAGCATAGGGGACGACCTTCGTTCCTTTCTCTCTATTCTGCCATGGTCGAGCTTTAATTCTTAACTTCATACCTTACAACTCAGGCAAGAACTCCTTCTTTGACTGATCCATCTTGAACACCTTCAAGATCACGTCAAGGAATGTGCTCATTTGAAAGTACTATTAAGCGTTTTGATCTATCCTTATAGATCTTGATGCTCAATGTTCAAGTAGCTTAATCCAGGTTTTCCATTGAAAACACTTTCCAAATAACCCTATATGCTTTCCAGAAATTCTATGTCATTTCTGATCATTAATATGTCAACAACATATACTTATCAGAAATTCTATAGTGTTCCCACTCACTTCTTTGGAAATACAAGTTTCTCATAAACTTTGTATACACCCAAAATCTTTGATCATCATCAAAGCATACATTCCAACTCCGAGATGCTCACTCCAGTCCTCAGAAGGATTGCTGGAGCTTTGCATACTTATTAGCATATTTCAGGATAGACAAAACCTTCCGGTTGTATCACATACAACCTTTCCTCAAGAATCGTCGAGGAAACAATGTTTTGACATCCTATCTGCAAGATTTCATAAATAATGCAGTAATTGCTAATATAATTCCAACAAACTCTTAGCATCGCTACGAGTGAGAAAGTCTCATCGTAGTCAACTCCTTGAACTTGTCGAAAAACATCTTAACGACAAGTCGAGCTTTCTCAATGGTGACACTTACCATCATTGTCTGTCTTCCTTTTAAAATCCATCTGCACTCAACAGCCTTACGACCATCGAGTTGTTCTGCCAAAGTCTACACTTTGTTTTCATACATGGATCCTATCTCGGATTTTATGGCTTCTAACCATTTGTCAGAATTTGGGCCCACCATCACTTCTCCATAGCTCGTAGGTTCATTGTTGTCGAGCAACATGACCTTCAAGACAGGATTACTGTACCACTCTGAAGTAGTACGTATCCTTGTCACCCTACGAGGTTCGGTAGTGACTTGATCCGAAACTTCATGATCACTATCATAAGCTTCCACTTCAATTGGTGTAGGTGCCACAGGAACAACTTCCTGTGCCCTGCTACACACTTGTCGAAGTGACGGTTCAATAACCTCATCAAGTCTCCACCATCCTCCCACTCAATTCTTTCGAGAGAAACTTTACCTCGAGAAAGGACCCGATTCTAGAAACAATCCCTTATTGCTTTCGAATCTGAGACAGGAGGTATACCCAACTGTTTTGGGTGTCCTATGAAGATGCATTTATCCGCTTTGGGTTCGAGCTTATCAGCCTGAAACCTTTCCACATAAGCATCGCAGCCCCAAACTTCTAAGAAATGACAGCTTAGGTTTCTCTAAACCATAATTCATACGGTGTCATCTCAAGGAATTACGTGGTGCCCTATTTAAAGTGAATGTGGTTGTCTCAAATGCCTAACCCATAAACTATAGTGGTACTTCGATAAGAGACATCATGGTATCCATCATATCCAATAGGGTGCAGTTATGATGTTCGGACACACCATCACACTATGGTGTTCCAGGCTGTATTAGTTGTGAAACTATTTCCACAATGTATTAATTATGTGCCAAACTCGTAATTCAGATATTCATCTCTATGATCATATCATAGATATTTTATCCTCTTGTCACGATGATCTTTCAACTTCACCCTGAAATTACTTGAACCTTTCAATAATTCAGACTCATGATTCATCAAGTAAATGTACTCAACATCCACTCAAATTATCTGTGAAGTAAGAACATAACAATATCCACTACATGCCTCAGCACTCATTGGACTGTACACATCAAAATGTATTACTTCCAACAAGTTGCTTTCTAGTTCCATTTTACTGAAAACTAGGCTTTTCAGTCATCTTGCCCATGTGGTATGATTTGCATGTCCCAAGTGATTCAAAATCAAGTGAGTCAAAACGGTCCATTTACATGGAGTTTCTTCATGCATATACACCAATAGACATGGTTCGCATGTCTCAAACTTTTCAAAAACGAGTGAGCCCAAAGATCCATCAATATGGAGCTTCTTCATGCGTTTTATACCGATATGACTTACGTGGCAGTGCCACAAGTAGGTGGTACTATCATTACTATCTTTTGGCATGAACATGTGTATCACTACGATCGAGATTTAATAAACCATTCATTTTAGGTGTAAGACCATTGAAGGTATTATTCAAATAAACAGAGTAACCATTATTCTCCTTAAATGAATAACCGTATTGCGATAGACGTAATCCAATCATGTATATGCTCAACGCAAACACCAAATAACAATTATTTAGGTTTAACACCAATCTCTTTGGTAGAGGGAGCGTGCGATGCTTGATCATATCAAGCTTGGAAAAACTTCCAACACATATCGTCAGCTCACCTTTAGCTAGTCTCCGTTTATTCCGTAGCCTTTTGTTTCGAGTTACTAACACTTAGCAACCGAACCGGTATCTAATACCCTGGTGCTACTAGGAGTACTAGCAAAGTACACATTAACACAATGTATATCCAATATACTTCTATCGACCTTGCCAGCCTTCTTATCTACCAAGTATCTAGGGTAATTCTGCTCTAGTGGTTGTTCCCCTTATTACAGAAGCACTTAGTCTCGGGTTTGGGTTTTAACCTTGGGTTTCTTCACTTGAGCAGCAGCTGAATTGCCGTTTCATGAAGTATCCCTTTGTTCCCTTGCCCTTCTTGAAACTAGTGGTTTCACCAACCATCAACAATTGATGCTCCTTCTTGATTTCTACTTTCGCGGTGTCAAACATCGCGAATACCTCAAGGATCATCATATCTATCCCTGATATGTTATAGTTCATCACGAAGCTCTAGCAGCTTGGTGGCAATGACTTTGGAGAAACATCACTATCTCATTTGGAAGATCAACTCCCACTCGATTCAAGTGATTGTTGCACTCAGACAATCTGAGCACAAGCTCAACGATTGAGCTTTTCTCCCTTAGTTTGTAGGCTAAGAAAATTGTCGGAGGTCTTATACCTCTTGACATGGGCACGAGCCTGAAATCCCAATTTCAGCCCTCAAAACATCTCATATGTTTCGCGACGTTTCAAAAAATGTCTTTGGTGCCTCAACTCTACACCGTTTAACTGAACTATCACGTAGTTATCAAAACGTGTATGTCAGATGTTCGCAACAACCACAGACAACGTTCGAGGTTCAGCACACTGAGCGGTGCATTAAGGACATAAGCCTTCTATGAAGCAATGAGGACAATCCTCAGTTTACGGACCTAGTCCGCATAATTGCTACTATCAACTTTCAACTAATTTTTTTCTCTAGGAACATATCTAAACAGTAGAACTATAGCGTGAGCTACGACATAATTTGCAAAAATCTTTTGACTATGTTCAGGATAATTAAGTTCATCTTATGAACTCCCACTCAGATAGACATCCCTCTGGTCATCTAAGTGATCACATGATCCGAGTCAAACTAGGTCGTGTCCGATCATCACGTGAGACGGACTAGTCATCATCGGTGAACATCTTCATGTTGATCGTATCTTCTATACGACTCATGTTCGACCTTTCGGTCTCCGTGTTCCGAGGCCATGTCTGTACATGCTAGGCTCGTCAAGTTAACCCTAAGTGTTTCGCGTGTGTAAATCTGTCTTACACCCGTTGTATGTGAACGTTAGAATCTAACACCCGATCATCACGTGGTGCTTCGAAACACGAACTGTCGCAACGGTGCACAGTTAGGGGAGAACACTTCTTGAAATTGTTGTAAGGGATCATCTTATTTACTACCGTCGTTCTAAGCAAATAAGATGTATAAACATGATAAACATCACATGCAATCAAATAGTGCCATGATATGGCCATCATCACTTTGCTCCTTTTGATCTCCATCTTCGGGGCTCCATGATCATCATCGTCACCGGCATGACACCATGATCTCCATCATCATGATCTCCATCATCGTGTCTTCATGAAGTTGCCTCGCCAACTATTACTTCTACTACTATGGCTAACGGTTAGCAATAAAGTAAAGTAATTACATGACGTTTAAGTTGACACGTAGGTCACAAATAAATAAAGACAACTCCTATGGCTCCTGCCGGTTGTCATACTCATCGACATGCAAGTCGTGATTCCTATTACAAGAACATGATCAATCTCATACATCACATATATCATTCATCACATCCTTTGTGGCCATATCACATCACATAGCATACCCTGCAAAAACAAGTTAGACGTCCTCTAATTGTTGTTTGCATGTTTTACGTGGCTGCTATGGGTTTCTAGCAAGAACGTTTCTTACCTACGCATGAACCACAACGTGATATGCCAATTGCTATTTACCCTTCATAAGGACCCTTTTCATCGAATCCGATCCGACTAAAGTGGGAGAGACAGACACCCGCCAGCCACCTTATGCAACTAGTGCATGTTTGTCGGTGGAACCGATCTCACGTAAGCGTACGTGTAAGGTTGGTCCGGGCCGCTTCATCCCACGATGCCGCCGAATCAAGATAAGACTAGTAACGGCAAGCATATTGAACAATATCGACGCCCACAACTACTTTGTGTTCTACTCGTGCAAAGAATCTACGCAATAGACCTAGCTCATGATGTCACTGTTGGGGAACGTAGCAGAAATTCAAAAAATTTCCTACGTAACACCAAGATCTATCTATGGAGAGACCAGCAACGAGTAGAAAGGAGAGTGCATCTACATACCCTTGTAGATCGCTAAGCGGAAGCGTTCAAGTGAACGGGGTTGATGGAGTCGCACTCGTCGTGATTCAGATCACCGATGATCCTAGTGCCGAACGGACGGCACCTCCGCGTTCAACACACGTACAGCTCGATGATGTCTCCCACGCCTTGATCCAGCAAGGAGAGAGGGAGAGGTTGAGGAAGACTCCATCCAGCAGCAGCACAACGGCGTGGTGGTGATGGAGGAGTGTGGCAATCCTGCAGGGCTTCGCCAAGCACCTACGGGAGAGGAGGAGGTGTCACGGGAGGGAGGGAGGCGCCAAGGGCTCAGGTCTGGATGCCCTCCCTCCCCTCCACTATATATAGGGGCAGGGGAGAAGGGGGAGGCGCAGCCTTGCCCCCTACTCCAAGAAAGGGGTGCGCCTAAGGAAGGGGGGAGGAGTCCATCCTCCCCAAGGCACCTCGGAGGTGCCTTCCCCCTTTAGGACTCTCCCCTTTTCCTTTATCTTGGCGCATGGGCCTCTAGGGGCTGGTGCCCTTGGCCCATGTAGGCCAAGGCGCACCCCCTACAGCCCATGTGGCCCCCCGGGGCAGGTGGCCCCACCCGGTGGGCCCCCGGGACCCTTCCGGTGGTCCCGGTACAATACCGATGACCCCGAAACTTGTCCCGATGGCCGAAATAGGACTTCCTATATATAAATCTTTACCTCCGGACCATTCCGGAACTCCTCGTGACGTCCGGGATCTCATCCGGGACTCCGAACAACATTCGGTAACCACATACAAACTTCCTTTATAACCCTAGCGTCATCGAACCTTAAGTGTGTAGACCCTACGGGTTCGGGAGACATGCAGACATGACCGAGATGTTCTCCGGTCAATAATCAACAGCGGGATCTGGATACCCATGTTGGCTCTCACATGCTTCACGATGATCTCATCGGATGAACCACGATGTCAAGGACTTAATCAATCCCGTATACAATTCCCTTTGTCTAGCGGTATAGTACTTGCCCGAGATTCGATCGTCGGTATACCGATACCTTGTTCAATCTCGTTACCGGCAAGTCTCTTTACTCGTTCCGTAACACATCATCCCGTGATCAACCCCTTGGTCACATTGTGCACATTATGATGATGTCCTACCGAGTGGGCCCAGAGATACCTCTCTGTTTACATGGAGTGACAAAATCCCAATCTCGATTCGTGCCAACCCAACAGACACTTTCAGAGATACCCGTAGTGTACCTTTATAGCCACCCAGTTACGTTGTGACGTTTGGCACACCCAAAGCACTCCTACGGTATCCGGGAGTTGCACAATCTCATGGTCTAAGGAAATGATACTTGACATTAGAAAAGCTTTAGCATACGAACTACATGATCTTGTGCTAGGCTTAGGATTGGGTCTTGTCCATCACATCATTCTCCTAATGATGTGATCCCGTTATCAACGACATCCAATGTCCATGGTCAGGAAACCGTAACCATCTATTGATTAACGAGCTAGTCAACTAGAGGCTTACTAGGGACATGGTGTTGTCTATGTATCCACACATGTATCTGAGTTTCCTATCAATACAATTCTAGCATGGATAATAAACGATTATCATGAACAAGGAAATATAATAATAATCAATTTATTATTGCCTCTAGGGCATATTTCCAACAGCAATAAGCTGAAGTAGCTCGTTGCCTTGGACCTCTCTGGCCAAACATGGGCCACGATGTCAGTCATGGCAAGTCCGGATAATCTATTTAGCTCGGCCCATTCGGCCAACCGGTCTGTCAACGGAAGTGAGTGATCCGGACTGTGGAATTGAGACCAATATAGCTCTTCCGTCTCGTGATCCCCCTGGCTCCGGAAGTGCTTAACGGCATCGGCCGCACTGGCAGCTAAGTCCATATACGGATCCTCCGGACTCCACAGCCGCTCAAATTGAGCATACTTTCCATCCATAAACCGGCGACGCAGCAGAAAAGGCTTGCCAGCCACGATCTCTCCGGCCTGGCGCAGTTCCTCCTTCATAGCCCGCATTGCAGAGCGGGCATCCTTGGCTTCGGCGGTGGCCTTCTTCAGGTCTTCCCGCTCCGATAAGCGCTCCTTTTCAAGAGCCTCATTGCGGTCGGCAGCATCCTTTAATTTCAGGGACAATTTGGCTACCTCTGCCCTGCTTCGGCAGTGCGCAGCCCTTTCGGCTTTCAATTCCTCGGCTGCCCTCGAGGCAGCCGCATCAGTCCTTCGGGCTTGCTCCTTAGCTCGAGCAAGTTCGGCCCGAAGGTTCTCCACAGCAGCAGCACCGTCTGTACAACAGCATAAAATTTATCAGAGGAGGGCTTTGACCCCCTTAAATAAAGCGACCGCGGAGAATTTATTTACCTTGCGACTCGTCAAGTCGCCGATTGACAAGTGCGATGTTTGCATCCGCCATGTCAAGTTGCCGACTTAACTCGGCAAACTCATTAGTCCGGCTGGCCCTCGGACTATCCGCCACCTGCATAGGAACAGTGGTATTCATTACTTGAGATTTCGATCCTCAGCACGCTGTCGTTCCCGACAACCTACCGAGTCCCAGGGGCTACTATCTATACAGGGCGCATTTTTATGTGCAAAACTGCTAAAAGACAAAAGGATGCGTCATTCTTGCATACCTCAAATCCCGCTAGCAAACTCATGGCGGCATTACGCAATCCGCTCTCGGCGGACGAAATCCTTCCAACCACCCTACGCATCAACGCACGGTGATCTTCTGAAATGGACGCCCTCTCAAGCAGATTCTTCAGTTCTCCCGGCCGGATACTAGTGGGTGCCGAGCTCTCTGGCCCCTCCGGACTCGGGGATACCCTCCGTGACGATACTTCAGGCTCGCCCGCCTTATCTGACGGCGCCGCAGACGGAGGCGTTTCGCTCTCCATCATCTCCGGAAGAAGGTCCCCCGAAGATGAACTCATCTGAGAAGGATGCAGATCCGAACTGCAAATATAAATATTTCGGTTACCCACAGAAGCACAAATGAAGGTATTTCCGTACTAATTAACTCCCTCTTTCATACTCACGGCTCGCTAGAGGGCCGATCCTTTGGCGATGATTGCGCGTCCGGATTCTCTCCGGACGCCGGACCCCCCGGGGAAGATCTCTTCCCACGTTTAGGGGCTTTGGCCTCCGGATCTTTGGAGGCGGTCCTCTTCTCCCCCTGAAGGGAGGGGTTCTTGGATCCCCCCTCTTCAGTCGCCCCTTTGGGCGAAATATTAGCTCCTCTATTTTCCCCTTCGCCCCCTTCTGTGGGCGCGACCTCCGACATTCTGACTATCACGGGCTCCAGTGCGGTCTCTGGGAGGGGGGCCGGACACCTTATCAGCCTTGATCGCGCCACCCATTCCTGTGAAAAGTAACGGGTCAGGAGGCGAACTCTAGAGAGGCATATAAACAGAATGTCCGGACTCTGAGCTTTTTACCTGAGTATCCGGGCGATTGCGGCTTAGACCTGCGTCCTCGGCTAATTCCGGACACGCCACCTGCGGTCCGAAGAACAACTTGTACATCTCCACGGGTGTCGCACCCATAAAGTATTGGAGAATCCGAGGTCCCTCCGGATTGAACTCCCATAGACGGAGAGGACGGCGTTTGCAGCGCAGAAGATGCCTGATTAGCATAACCTGCATCACCTTGATCAGGTCGATCTCCCTCGCATGGAGGTCTCGAATCCGGCCCTGCAGTGAGGGCATGTCTTCGGACGGCCCCCAATTGAGCCCTTGGTTGACCCACGACATCAGCTGGCGTGGAGGTCCCACGCGGAATAAAGGCGGCGGCTTTTGCCTGCTGCCCTTTGGAGCGGTGATATAGAACCACTCCTGCTGCCACAATCCAAGTTCCTCTTGGAAGGAACCTTCAGGCCACGGGGCATCGGCCTTTTTGCTTATGGCCGCCCCGCCGCACTCCGCTTGACGCCCCCCGATCATCTTCGGATCCACTTTGAAGGTCTTCAGCCACAGGCCGAAGTGGGGAGTGACGCGGAGGAAGGCTTTGCAGACGATAATGAATGCGGAGGTATGGAGGATTGACTCTGGAGCCAAGTCGTGAAAGTCCAGCCCATAGTAGAACAGGAGCCCTCTCACGAAGGGGTCCGCCGGGAAGCCTAAACCCCGACGGAGGTGGGATACGAAGACGACGTATTCACCGGGCTCGGGGGCGGGCACGGCCTGCCCTTGGGCAGGCAACCTGTGCGAAACCTCGTAGGCCAGGTACTTGGCTTCACGTAACTTCAATATGTCCTCCTCCGTGACAGAGGAGGGGATCCACCGGCCCTGGAGGTCGAAGCCGGACATGGTTGAGGATCCGAAATGCTCGAATCTGAGGCTCTGGGTGTTGGAACTGGGAGCGGGGAAGAGATTCGATGCGAGATTGAAGAACAAGGACGAGCCTTGGTCCTCTTATAAAGGGGGTGAAATACCAAGGGCCGTCTCCGTGACCGTTTGGGATTCGCCTTCGATAGAGGAGGCGTGGCGAAGGGAACGGTTGGGTTACCCACGCACGTATTGATGAGAATCCCAGAATAAGGGGAACATGATCTCTGCTTCGACAAGACGTGCCAAGGAAACCGCTTCGCTAAAGAGTGCTGAGGTGGTATGGTAAAAAACGATTCAAACAAAGGCTTGGTAGCAGTGTGATGTCATGCTGCGTAATACGTCAGTAGATTGAACTAAGTGTACATTTTATTCTCTCTACGGTGGAATGTGGAATTTATTTTGCAGAGCCGGACACTATCCTGGTGTTCATGATCTTCTCTGGATTATTCAAGGGAGGAACCCGCCTTGCAATGCCGAACATTATGCGCGCCGGACTTATCGTCATTGAAGCCTGGTTCAGGGGCTACTGAGGGAGTCCTGGACTAGGGGGTGTCCGGATAGCCGGACTATCATTATCCGCCGGACTCCAAGACTACGAAGATACAAGATTGAAGACTCCGTCCCGTGTCCGGATGGGACTTTCCTTGGCGTGGAAGGCAAGCTTGGCAATACAGATATGTAGATCTCCTACCATTGTAACCGACTCTGTGTAACCCTAGCCTCCTCCGGTGTCTATATAAACCGAAGGGCTTTAGTCCGTAGGACAACATACATTACAACAATCATACCATAGGCTAGCTTCTAGGGTTTAGCCTCCTTGATCTCATGGTAGATCCACTCTTGTAATACCCATATCATCAATATTAATCAAGCAGGACGTAGGGTTTTACCTCCATTGAGAGGGCCCGAACCTGGGTAAAAACATCGTGTCCCTTGTCTCCTGTTACCATCCGCCTAGACGCACAGTTCCGGACCCCCTACCCGAGATCCGCCGGTTTTGACACCGACACTTGGGTTCGAGTCCGAGGAACTCTCAATTTGGTCCTCCTTCCTTCCTCGCAAAAAAAGGGAAAGAAAATCAAAGACTTGGGAAGGCGTACAGAACAAGCTAGTGTACCAGTAAAGAGACGTTGTCGAGTTTTAGAAAAAAGAAAGACTGGTTCGAATCCAAACCTAGACTCTGACTATATATGGTGCTATGCTACTCTGCAAGTAATGAAACTGACATATCCAACGTTCGCTTCTCCTCTTCTCTACTTACTCTACCTAGCATCAGAAGCTCTGGCCGCAGCAACCATGTCCACTGGCTGCTTGTCCACCTGCTCTTCAGCAGGCAACAACCAGATATGCGCCAAGTCGCCACCCGTACCATCGCCTGTGGGTCTCATCACACCCCCGCCGGCACGCGCACCGCAGCCGATTGCTCATCGCAACCTGCTGCCGTTGGTGTGGTGCCACTGCTGCAAATCACGCAGAGTCATCCGTCGCGTCTCAACCACAATCCGCAACCCTGGCCGAGTCTTCTACAAATGCCCGAATCATGGGGTAATAATATGTTTAAGTGTTGTTCTGCTGCTTTCAGTTGCTGATTTTTCTAATAGTTTTGTTGATGATCTTCCAATTTGATTCATGCAGAAAAGGGAAGATTCGTGTGATTTGTATTTCTGGGAAGTTGCTGATGTGGGGGAATGCAACTACGCTGATTATTTGGTTAGCCGAGGAATCCCAATACCAGCAGGTTGGGGTGTTGGACAAGTAACTAAAGGAACGGCAGAAGAGGAAGATGCAGAGCAGAAGGTTAAAGACGCAGTTCCTTTGATCATGGCCAAGCACCAGCTGCTGAATGGCCTTAACAGCAATGAGGAGATGAAAGAGCTTGTGAAGATAATGGGAAAAATCGATGTGCTCTATAGGATGATTGTCTCTTTATTTGTAGTGTATGTAGCACTCGTGATGTAGTCAGTGGCTACGACATGAGCACTTTGCTGAAATATTAATGAATGAAACCTGTGTAGCAGGCTGGGCGTAGTGTTGTGAACATCTAATGATTTCTACTACACTCTGTTTGGATGTTGATATTGAGGGTCGTGGAATTGAATTGGCCCCAATATCAAATCTGCTTGACTTTGATATTGACATTGAACCCGAATTCTGTTGTTTGGATGTGCACAGAATTGCCACTTGGAATTTGGATGAGAGCCTCAATTCTGAAGCTTGTTTGGATGGTCATCCTCTACATTGGAATTGCTCATTTGTCATATGATGAAAATTGAACTTCCATGTAATGTTTGAAACTAAAATATATGCAATCTTCATTTATTTTTGAATGACTATATACAAAGAATACAATCTACAATTATAAACAAGATGCACTTACCCAAAAACAACAATTATACAACACTTATTTGATAGCAGCACATATACAGCAGCAGCAGCACATATATATCAGCAGCAGCACTTATACATGATCAGCAGCACTTATACAGCAGTAGCAGCAGCAGTTATATGTAGCAGCACATATATATAGCAGAACATATACAGCAGCAGCAGCACTTATACAGCAGCAGCAGCACTTACACAGCAGCAACATCAACATTTGTACAACAGCAGTAATACAACAAGAACAGCAGGACTTATAGATCAACACCATTTAGCTAACAACAAGACATAACATGCGAAATTCAAGTCTGATACAATAACATAAGAAATTCAAGTGCGATGAAATGAAGCACATAGTACATGTGTTTTTCATCATTACAATAGCATAGTAACTTCAAACTAGTCAAACGTTGTTCTTCTCATTGAGCATCAACAACCATTCCTTCCTAAACTCCATGGGTAACTCCATAAGCGGGAACAGAAACATCTACATGACAGACATCTAATGCTCCTAGTGCACCACCAAACCACTTCCATTTGTAATCATCGGGAGGTTGAACATTAGCATCTGGAAGCTTAATGAACTCCCCATGCATAGATAGAATGGCTCTTAACACTTCGGAAAAGTGAGTACTTATAGTTCCCAAAGACCGCTTGTATGTGCCTCGAAGCAACCTCATTTTCAGACCATGACCCACTACTAACAAGAACATGGCAACCTTTTCTTCCACAACCACATACACACTATCAACTACACCACACCTCTCACGCAACATGGTGCACAAATCATGGAAATTTCTTTTTGTTAAACGTAGCTGATCATAGCATGCCACTTCTGAGCCATCATAAATATCTTTCAACAAATACTTCCTAAGTGTGTGCTTGTGCTCATCATCACTAAAACTACCTAATCCACGAGGTGCTCTCTGTGAAATAAGGTATGCCATTCCAAGAAGTACCGATTCGAAGTAAAGTTCTGTCAAGATTATCCTTTTCCTCTTTCTCGTTTTGTTCTCTTCAGTTATGTATGAAATCATGTCTACTTGATCTGATAGTATGGAACTACACAATAATTTAGTTATCAGCCATCAATCATTTATACAGCTTTTCAATCAATAAAACTGAGCATTTTATGAAGCAAACATCAAACAATAAATTAGCAAATCAAGTTGCAGCTATGAAGACCTGCTATGAACAGCACATCAAGTTGCAGCTATGAACAGCAATACAAATCTACAATTTCTAATCTTTGAGAAGACAAACATCTAAACAGATCTAGATCAACAACACACACACACCTATGAACATCACATACCTTGAATCGGGCTGCTGAGAAGGATCCATTCACCCACCAAGTGACCTGCAAGAGATAGAGAAATTGGGGATCAAAGAAGATTTCTAGGGTTCTA
>NC_041383.1:596142065-596151472 GCF_002162155.2 Triticum dicoccoides
CAGGGGGGGAGGAGGGGGCGCTTGCCACGATGGGCAAAAGACAGCCCCAGCCGCCGCCGCCATGGGGAGGGAGCACTTTGGCCGCCATGGCTAGTGAGATGGGGGAGGGGGTTGAGGATTGGCATGGGGAGGGAGCAGGACGGGGATGACAAGGGGGGAGAGGGGAGGGGGAGGGATCTCACCTGCGCCGCCGCTGGCGTTCCTCAATCGCACCGTCGCTCGCGCCTCTTGCCTTTCCTCGAGCGGGAACGAAGAGGTATGTTGGCGGGGAGGGGCTCTGGCTAGCGAATACAAGGCAATATCGAGCGCTGGGGGTCTGAATTGGAGAAAGGCAGGCATGCAATTTGCCGTGGTCGGGCCGATATTCGAGCTCATTTCCAATCCCGAATGCCACAGCCATCCAGACAATGACATTCGAGCCAGACCAATGCCAATATCTAATTCTAAGGCCCAATATCAACATCCAAACAAGGTGCTAACGGAAATCAGGGGGTATCCCCTTTTGCTCATATAAATAAATAGATAGCAGAGGCCATGTCGGGTCAGCTTTGTTCTCATTCGAAGACGTCGAGCAAATTGCAGTCCAACAGCAAACTATGTCATCAAATTCAAGTTTCACAGCCAAATATGAGTACAACTAAACAACAATGTCATCATGTTTTAGTTGTCATACAATCACCAAACACAAATCAGCATACATAACAAGTGAGGTTCTCACAGCAAAATACTAAACAACATGTTCATTAGGTTTCAGTTGTCATAGCAAACACAATTTCACATAGTAGATAAAAAACATCTTCTGACAGGCAAATACGACAAAAGCAATGTAATCATCATCCGCAGCAGCAGCGTCAACATCTTCGCCATGTGTATTAGTCTGAATCGTAATTCCCCACGGTGTCATCTTCTTCTTCGTCCTCAACATCCTCGAACGTTGGCTTCTTCTTGATCAACTCTTGTATGTCCACAGCACGACAGCCAATCTTTTCGCTGGCGTCATTGACATGATGGTTCTCAAAGATATTAGGAACATCTATGTTATCTTGTACATCAGGAGCAGTGTAAGCATCATCTTGTTGTGCAACTTCATTAAATGAATTCCTCTGCTCAAACCTTTGCAATACTCTCCAGTCATCTCTACGTGCAAATGTGTCTTCCAAGGAAAATATCTGTGTTGCTTGATTTGCCAAAATAAAAGGCTCGTTGGTCTGGTACGCCGCCTTGACATTGATGGATTTGAAATAATCATCAGCTCTGGGTTTTGCGATCATGGAAAACAGGTTATACCAATGACAGCACAACAGAACCACACATTGATGATCCTCGAAACTGGAGATATACTACAACTGAAAAATGTCTGTTATGTTAGCATACATTTCAGTTGTCTCTTTGTCATATGTATCCGTGCTCATGATGGCACTGTTTTGTGTCTTCCTACCTTCGTCTCGTGCAAGGGTGTTGTAGCGCACATCTCCAACAATGCAAGATTCATAATGTCTTACCCGAGTATCAGGACCCATTGCTAATGAGTAAAGGGCATCATCAACTGCCTGCCCATCCTCCCGCATCTTCTTAACCTATGGTTAGAAAATAGACAAGCTGATCATCTTGTGTACTCAATATATTAAAAAAACTGACAGTGCACTTCAAAAGCTTACATGGTTCTTGAAACATTTCACAAATCCTGCCATAACTAATTTGTCAATGTTTCTTGGATTTTGCGGCAGTAACTCCTCTTTGTACATGCTGCACAACATAGTGATCACGTCAAACATCTAAATATATAAGAATGTGCTGCAAGTTTAGTAGATTACGATGTATAAGCTGCAGTACTGCTCTTACTTGATATAAGGTAGTATCTCACGACAGTTATTCAACACATACCAAACCATTTTTCCAAATCTTTAGGTTTGTCCTCTTGTCGACTCTTCCCTGTAACTCAAATAGAATAATCGAAAACATTGAGCCCGGGATTGTCTTCACCCACCTCTTTGCTAAGCTGATCAGCTGTTTCAATGTATTCTGAGCAGAATATCAATGCTTCTGTAGCAATGTAGGCCTCTGCAATGGAACCCTTGGGTCTAGCTCTGTTCCTAACATAGCCCTTGAAAGTGCCTAGCTGCCTTTCAATAGGGTACATCTAGCCATACTGTACTGGACCTCTAAGTAGTGCCTCATCAGGTAGATGAACAGCCAAATGCACCATCACATCAAAGAAGGCCGGAGGATATATCTTCTCAAGGTCGCATAGGATAGTTGGTATCTTGTCTCTAAGACGCTCCAAAGCATCTATCCTGATATTTCTACTGCAGAGTTCCCAGAAGAATTGTCCCAACTCTACAACTGCTCTGTATAAGTCAGGGCGGCCCAATCCTCTAAGGATAACAGGTAAAACCCTTTGAAGTAGGACGTGGCAGTCATGAGTTTTCAACCCTTGTACCTTGTTTCCATCTGCACTGACTCTCCTTTCAGGGTTGGAAGCAAATCCATGTGGGAATCTCACACGTGACAGGACCTCGCAGAATTCTTTTCTTTTTACCTTGTCCAAGACGTACACAGCTGGTGCCATATCACGTGGTTTACCTTCATCTTGCACCTGCAAATCCTTTCTGATACCCAGGTGTGTCAAATCAATCCTAGATTTTAAGGTATCTTTTGTCTTGCCTTCAATGTTAAGAAGTGTGCCGATAATGCTGTCACATATATTTTTCTCGATGTGCATCACATCAAGATTATGCCGCAGATCCAAATCTTTCCAATACTCCAAGTCCCACAAAGTGGACCTGCGGGTAAACAATAATCTCTCTTCTACCGTGCTATGCTTCCTTTTCCTGCTACCATTACCAGGATGGTTTCCTGGTGTAATATGCCTGACCTTCTCTAATTCCACTTGCAACTCATCGGCGGTGAGCCTCTTTGGCGCATCACGGTTTTCATGCTTTGCATTGAACACATGTCTTTGGTATTTTCTAGGATGCGGCTTGTCCTTGGCAAGGAAACGGCGGTGTCCAATGTAATAGATCTTGCTAAGTATTGCGTATGACAGTGGATTCCTGTCACAGCGAACACATGCATTGTAACCATGTGTCGTTCGCCCGGACATAGTGCCCAAAGCCGGATAATCATGGATGCACCAAATTACAACAGCACGTAGAAAGAAATTAGCTGGTGGGCTGCTATATAGGTCTCGAGTGAGAACACCCTTCCATAGCTGTTGAAGTTCCTCCACAAGAGGCTCCATGAAAAAATCAAAATCCTTTCCAGGACTTTTTGGACCTGGGATGAGCAAGGCCATCATGTAGTTTGATTCTTTGTTGCAGACATTTGGAGGCATGTTGTAAGGGATAACTAGCACTGGCCACATGCTATATGTGGCGCTCTGGTGGCCAAATGGGTTAAATCCATCTGAAGCTAAGCCAAGTCTAATGTTTCTCGGGTCAGCAACAAACTCTTTGTGTTTATCATTGAAGCTTTTCCACTCACTACCATGAGATGGATGGATCATTACATTCTGATCTCTGTACTCCTGGTTCCTAGAATGCCACAGTACATCCTCTCTTGTTTCAGCATCATGAAACAACCTCTGCAATCTTGGTGTAATTGGAAAATGTCTCAGAACATTATGAGGAACCCTCTTCACAGCATCGCCATCTTTCCATCTTGATGATTTGCATTTCGGGCATTCACTTAAGTTGGCATAATCCTTCCGGAACAGAACACAATTATTCTTACAAACATGGATCATATCATATCCAATTCCAACTGCACGAAGGAAATTCTTCATTTTACTGTAGGTGTGTGGCAGCTCAGACGCATCTGGGAAAGATTTGCGGAAAGCAGCCAACATTGCATCGAATGATTTGTTGGTTATCCGCTCAGATATCTTCACCTGAAGAAAGGTGACCATAGCTGAGAATACTAACAGCTTATTTCCTGGGGTGACAGCAACGTTGCATTGTTCCAACATGCGGGCCCACCGTTTTTCTTCTGTAGGTGAAAGTTCACGGAATGCACGAGCATTTCGTAGCATTGTTTCAATGTTGGTCAAACTCATTGGCTCTGACACCACCACCTCCTCCTCCTCTTCCACTTGAGCATCAGGCAGATCAAGATGGTGATCTGCTGCTTCCACGTAGTCAATAACATTGACGTTCAAAGCTTCACCATGATGAACCCACCTAGTATATGTGACCGACATCCCATACAAGTGTAGATGATTTTGCACAGTTAACTGGGGTCTTGTAACTGAATTCATACAACTGCTACATGGGCAGAGCACATCTGATTTCGGACCACCGTACTCAGCTCTGATAAAGTTCATGAAGTTTTCAACCCCCTCGACATATGCAGCGGAGAATCTTTGAGCAGAAGTTATCCAAGTCCTGTCCATCTATTAGACATACAAATTAGTTCTTCTACTAGATATTACAGGAAAAACATATATGCTTTTTTATGAAGTCCAGAAAAAAAATACCTAGGTCGATGTCTAAAGCTATGGAAAGATATTTGGACGAGCAGATCTAAGTAACGAAATATATGTAAAGCTAATCAGCAAATAGATTTGAGTGCTAAATTATGGCAGGCTGTTTCAGCAGTTAATGAGCCCGAGCACACAGCCATCGAACTATCGAAGGCCATCGCAGCAACAAAGATCGAGTGTAAAACGGTGTAGAGCTATTTCACCTAACAGATTGGCTACTAGACCATGGCAATCTACGTCACAATAAATATATGGCAGGATATTTTAGCAACTAATCGGCCTTGGCATGCCATCTCAGCTAAGCAGATTGAGTGTAGAACAGGGCAAGGAAGCTTCTTAAGCAGAGCATATTGACAGTAAACTACTTCGGCAAACAGTGAGATTAACAGCGTCCATCAGCTAACATTCAGCGCTACACCGACATGAACGGGGCCTCGGTCTAGAATGCGCGTACAGTGGGAGAAGCTGACCGCCATGCGTCTCCACACGAACGTCGCCAGCGGTGGCGGTGCTGACCACCGTGCGCCTCCACAAGAACGTAGCCAGAGGTGGCGCCGCGGCTAGAGGACGGCAGTCTACGAGAGCGTACTGTGGGAGCGAGAGGATCACCATGCGTCCCCTCGACGAACTGTGGCGCCGACGTATTGGCACGGTGGGGAGGGAGGCTTTGGCAGAGCGAATGGAGTGGAGGGGGGATGGGGGGAGGGGGGTTTGGGGAATATTTGGCCGAAGGGTGGTTGAATCGAATTTGGGGCGAATTTTTGTGTGTGGGGGGAGGATTTTCGCGCGGTGGGCGGGGGCAGTTTGGCGCATGGTCGGTTTCTCCAAGTGCAGTCCCTCGTGTCAGTGAAGAGGCAAGCCGAAGCGCGTTCCGTTTGCGTGAGCCATGTGCAGGACCGAACGTGTGTGGGGTGCAATGCGACCACGACAGGAGTGCTGTGAGTGTACCGCCTTTTTTCCTTTTAAACTAGGTGCTTTGCCCCCTCAAAAAAAATGTTGCTTCGCGCGATCCATCGATACTACAACTAGTAATCCGGTAATCCCGACTAAAACGGCGCGGCCGTGTCTTTTCTTGCGCGATATGCTGGAAGGTTGGCTTAGTTGGGTTTTTTAGATTTGTCTCGGTTCAATAAAAAGCAGAGTTGGTGATGATGGTGTGCCTGTCATCCTGCAATATAGGCCGTCCGATCTATATCTAATGGATAGGAAGGAAACTATGACAATTTACCCGCACTCCTCTCCACATTTGCAGATAAGGCTTTCCCTCGTTCATCCTTTTCTCCCACAAGATCTTGATCTTCCGTGCACTAGTACTCCTACAACATGTATATTATTGTGAAAGTTCATATACACCGGCCGAGATTAATGCAAACACGGCAGATTTTCATTACATTTCAAACTTTCATAAGACAAAAAAATAAAAGAAACCCGACCCTAAACCTATTCTACGGCGGCGACCGACGTCCTCCATCTGCGATCTCTATGTACAGGGGCGGGGTTCAAGACCCGTGAAGTGAAGGTGCGGTCTCGGGCGAGGAAGAGTAGAACACGAGATACGGACCGCCCAGTTGGCACACCATGCCATGCCGCCTCCCATGCCCTACTCATCCTCGGAGGAGTCCCCGACCTCGGCGGTGCCGGACGTTGGACGGCGGCAAGTAGGACGCGTGGCTGACGGTACTCCCATCGTCGGCCGCCAGCGTGGCCACCGCTTGTGCGGTCGCGTCCGCGTCCGGCTATGCCGCTATTGCGTCACGAGAGGCGACTTGAGCGAGGGCAGCGACCTCGAGCTTCATCCCCGAAGACAAGCTCTCCCACAGAGCGTTCGCACTTGCGATCATGGCGGATGTGGTGTCAGGTAGGAGGACGATGCGCTATTGTGTGGAGGTTAGCTGGGTGTTGCCGCTTTAAGTAGCGCATTCCAGTGAGGCCAAGCATCCGGGTGCGTCATTAAGTCATCGGAGTTGGTTCCTCGGGCACCGAGCCTCTTAACGACGACATACGAACGGACGGCATGAATGCGGGCAGCTGGCGCCGGCTGGGAACGCACCGCGCGACGGCGCGAGGGACGAGGGCTTTGGTGTGCCAGGGTAGTCAGCTGCGTTCGTGGCAATGTTGGAGATGCCCCTTGCTCAAATACGATCCCCGCATGTCATTGAAAAAGCAAGACGACCCGGCATGGTCTCAGGTCCAGGGGATGCAGTTGGCCGCGCTACACCACTCCGCGGATGCGTCGCGGCGCCCCATGCATCCGTGACGAGCTGGGTGTTGGGGTGTGTTTGGATTGTGGCCAAAGTGCACCTTACCAAAATTTTGGTCATGACCCAAAGATTGGTCTTTGTTTGGATGGTTGCCATTTCTTTGGCATGCCAATGAACTCTAGCCAACTCTAGTTCATTTTTCTTGCCAATGTCGGACAAATCATGGGCAACCAGTACCTCAACCAAAATTTTGGCTACCCAATGCTTTGATGGGGCAACCTTGGGCACAAACGAAACATACCGTTGGTCGTGCCACAGCACAAACGCCACCCTCGGCACACTGAAACCGACCGTGTCTATCGACGATATGAGCGTGTCGCTCACCGCGGTCGCCGTGTCCAGAGGCGGTGTTGGAGCTGCGCCCCGTTGTTGGTCCCAAATACCCACATGAACGGTTGTCGGTGGCGAGGAGGTCGTGGGCCAGCACCTCCAATGGACTAGTCTACGCTACGTCGTCCTGACGGGTGTTCCCCACATGTCGGTTTCCCTGTTTTACCGGCCATATTCGAGCGTCAGTGCTCCGCGTTGCACATTAGGCCTTTTACTATGTAGGCCAAGCGAGACAACTTATTGTTTATTTGAGCCATTCAAGTGTAATCATGTGGCGTTTGCTTATTTCTCATTCCTCTTTAACCCTCTTCTCCATCGATCATGTCACCCTCCAGTCGAGTCCATCCTCCCGCATGCCTCATTTGAACATTTCGCCGAGTATCATTCGCATGTACCCACCCTAGTCCTCTTTGAACAGATCTCCGGACCCCGAGATGAAATCGAGAGGGAATGAGTGGGGGCACATGATACCTAAGGCGGATTCAAAATTTTGAACCGGTGATCATAGCATCCGCAAATCATATATAATGGGTATTCAATGTTTGTTTCATTTTTGAACGTACAATATACTCCCTCCTATCCTTTCTACCTTACATATAAGTTTTATGTGTAGTCAAAGTATCTCTACTATGATAAAAAAAAGGTATCAACATTCAACAACGCCCAATCAATATTGTTAGATTCGTACGTACTCCTAGATTTGTACTCGAGATGGTTTCCAATTTGACTATTGACAAAATTAATAGTACTCCTTTCACATAGGTGAGTAAGTCATCTTAGGTTGTGTACCGTGACCAAGGAGGAGGGGAAAACGAGAGACATTAATGTTTATTTTCTAATTAGTAGTATTGCATGCAATGAACTAACCACTGCATGTCATGTTTGATAGTCTCAGGTCATTAAAAGCATGCACACCCTCATCTCTTATTGGTTCATATGTCAAGAAACAAGAAACGAGGTAGAAGTTAATGCACCGCGCCTACGTGTTTTGGGATTATTTGGTTTTCGTAAGATGACTTACACACCTAGACGGAGGGAGTACATGAGATGTATAATGTGAAAATTATATCATTGGAAACTCCTTTCGCATACGAAATTGACCATATGCTTTGTGTAAGTTGCATGTCATATATTATTACTCTAACATTTGGTCAAAGTTAGCCTCAAAAAACGCAATAGACCATGTATGCTTTGTGTAAGTTGCATGTCATATATTATTACTCTAACATTTGTGTAAGTTGCATGTCATATATTATTACTCTAACATTTGGTCAGAGTATGGTGGAAGTGGATCCTCTGACGTAGGTATCCCTGCCTTACCCTCCCTTTCGGTCACTTACTGGCGGACCCCATGCTTGCTAGGCCCCGCATGTCAGTTACTCAATGGGTTCGACCACGTCAGGGGATCCTCATCCGTAGTATACTCCCTCTGTTTTTATTTACTCCACATAAAACGGAGGGAGTAGTGGTATAATAAATGACGCGGGCGGGGGAGGGGGAGGGACGTTGGTTTGCTCTCAACTGTGGTCCCACAAGCACGCGAAAATGCAAGACGAAGCGCGTTCCATTCAGTGAGCAACGTGGAGGGTCCAGCGTGCCGGGCTGCAACGCGAACGCGACAAGAGCGATGTACAGTCAAAACCGATTGACCGGTCGTCACTGGAACCACTATTCACACCAGAACCTTCGCTGCTCGGCCTACGCCAGCCACTGCCCTAAAACCACACCAAATGTCCAGCCCATTCCCCCACCTTTCGATCCTCTAGCCCGCATCAAGCGTCCCCTAGTTCGCCGGAAAGCCATGGTGCGCCGCAAGATCACTTACTACAAGATGATGACGCTGGAGCGCCGCGCAGAAATCGCGGCGGCGGTCGGCGCCATAGACCTCCGTTCCCAAGCTCGCTTTGCGGCGGGCCAATCCCCGAGTTCTCTGGAGCCAAGCTACGAGGAGGAGGAAGCTGATCCAATGTTCACTGCGGAGGTCGTGGCGCAGAAGGCCCCCGATGGGTATGAGACGATGGACGTCAACTTCGTGCCGGCGTCCGAGTCCCCCATGGTGCAGGCGGACCAGCGGTTCAACATGGCGATACTAAAGGAGGACCGGGAGGCAGAGGCTCAACTCGACGCGGAGCGCGCGCATGCCGCTGCCATCGAGGCTCTCCTGCAGGCGGAACCGGATGTCGTGGATGTGAACCGGGCGGCGGAGGCTCAACTTGAGGCGGAGCGCGCGGATGCCGCTGCCATCGAGGCCCTCCTGCAGGCGGAACCGGACGTCCTGGACATGAACCGGGCGGCAAAGGCTCGACTCGACGCAGAGGGCGCGGATGCCGCTCTCA
>NC_041383.1:596151851-596233340 GCF_002162155.2 Triticum dicoccoides
GAAGTCCTGGACTTGAACCGGGCGGCAGAGGCTCGACTCGACGCGGAGCGCGCGGATGCCGCTCTCATCGACGCCCTCCTGCAGGCGGAACCGGAAGTCTTGGACTTGAACCGGGCGGCGGAGGCACGACTCAATGCGGAGCGCGCGGATGCCACTACCATCGAGGCCCTCCTGCAGTCGGAACCGGACATCCTCGACTTGAACAGGGCTGTGCTCTCGTCCGTGCAGAGTGCCCGCACGCTCCGCTTGAACGAGTAGCTGGAGGCCGAGGACAACCACGGTGCGGAGACACACGTCGGCAGCGACGGCTGGTTCGCGCCAGCAGCCAAAGACGACAAGGCCGTCTCTTTCCGCGAGCAGTGATAGTTTTTCTTTATGTTGTTGTTTTTATTATTATGGTTCGTTTGCTGTGTAAAAACATACTATTTTTTATGCAAGTCACCTGAGTCTACCATTTCAGGCGGTTGGATGAATATCCTACGTCTCCTAACCCTTCTTTCCTTCTTCCTCACCTCTTCTTCTTCCCCAACAGACCACCACACGGGCCGTACGGATACTCCGGTTGGATAAACATACTCTATGAACGAAAATTACGTGTCAGCAATAGGATGGCTGAGTTTGGTTTGTTCACATGCGACAGCACGTGTCAGTGAGGGTGTGTTCCCTTGGTTGGGTTTGCGGCGTGCAGGAGCGAAGTGTGAGGGTGCGGTGCGACCGCGGCGTGTAGGAGCGACCATGTGAGGGTGCGGTGCGACCGTGATAGCCGTGCACAAGTGTACCTCCTCCTCATTTTGAAAACTTTAGGCAAGCTTGGCAAAAATGTGTGGCGAAGTTTGGCAATGCAAGGCCTAGACCCAAACAGGATAAGTACGTACTACCTCTGTCCGGGATTATTGGTCCCCATTCTATTTCGTGCCAAATTTTGACCATAGATTAAACTAAGAAAATGTTCACACATGTCACCAAACATTATATTTTTCAAAACTATGTTCAAATATGAATCCAATGAGACAATTTTTCTTGACATGCATTAACATTTTGTTAGTTAAATCTTTAGTCAAAATTTGGCACAAACTATAAAAGGGACCTATAAACCAGGACGGAGGTAGTACGTACTAGGAGTACTAGTGTTAAAAAAGAAAGGCGGGGTTTTCCTTCGATACAAATCCTCGTTTCACGTGTCAATTAATGCGTATTTTTTTTCTCGAAAGACCAAAGAGCTAACCATCTCACTGCTGATCACTTGATTAATGCAGCGCCATGCAAACGAACCTTCTCACTTCCGCATGCATGCAGGGGATATTAATATCCTTGGTTGCTAACCCCATCAATTTTGCCTCGATTAGTGTTAGTGGCCCTTTGCAAATTGTAATTTTGATATACTGGCCTTGTGTACAAAAAAATGGAGGTAGTAACTATATTTGAATTCCTTGCCCATTGCAGTGACATCGACGACTTTTTTTTGTGGTTTGGCGAAGTGAGTTCGACGGAGAACACCATTGAGGGAGACCACGGTAAGTCGTTCGCAATTGCCGCCTGCAAGCCAAGACAACCGCCTTATTTGCATCTAGGAAGTCCTTTACTAGTACTACTACTAGGAGTACTAGTGTGGTGAGATGGTTTCTCGAAGAAGACGATGGAGAAGCGGAGTCAGCGAAGAGTGAAATGATAGTTGCTTCGTCCGTGCTTTGTGATTTGACGCCTCACTGCTTTGTGATTTGTGATAGAAGGGACAGGGGAGTAGACTCTGTGCTCTATACTGTACTACTCCCACGTGCATCCAAGCATGGGAGAAAGAGGAGAGACGTTGCATTTTTCTATTCCTTCAATCAATCAATCAGGGAGCTTCGGTTCCATCTTTTTGGCTTTGGCAACGCCGTCCACAATGGTTCCCACGATGCCAAAAGCTATTTTCACATTTGGCTACACATTGTGGATGCCCTTAACCGTACCACTTGGTTTTGCTCCTGTGTGCTATCTATACAAATCTCAATTATATTGATCTAAAAAATTATAGAATCAAAGATTAGTAAAATGGAGGTGATTTTGCCGCGCGGATGGCGGGGGAGGTTTCTTATTTTCGAAGGACATTGTCCTGGCAGTTTGCTAACATGCGGTCCCACATGTCAGTGCTTTACCAAGCTGATCCGCATCCCACATGAGGCAGAACAACGGCAGAAGCAACACGTGGTTAAGTTGAAGAAGCTGAGGGAGAAGCGACCAAGCTGATCCGCGTCCCACATGAGGTAGAACAACGGCAGAAGCAACACATGGTTAAGTTGAAGAAGATGAGGGAGAAGCGGATTCAACAACGGGTGAAATGATGGTTGCTTCATCCCTCCAATTTCTTTTTTAGCATTATTACTTCATCCCTCCAACTTAACTGCGGGAAAGGTGCAGCATTGTGATTTGACGCCTCATTCTCATTACTACGCCGGCGCCATGACTGGGGTGCTTCACCCCGGTTGCTCTGCACTGTATTCCGGTATGGCACGTGGACCCAGTAGCTTGATGTCCCACATGTCGGCGAAAGGGACTAGAAGATTTATGAAAGCGAGTGCTCCACTCTTACGATGGAGGAGTAGACGACACGACGGCCCAGTGAACTGTCACTTGTACTGTATAGTACTACAGTTTTGTTGTTTCGCACGATCCATCGATACAAACCCGATTAAACAGGAAAGGGCTGGACTTTTCCCGCGCGGTAGATGATATTGGCCATACATTTCAAAGGCAATTTTAATGTATGCAAACTGAATAATTATCAGTAACAATATGATATCTAGTAAAACTAAAAACACATATGATTTATTGTGTTAGAGTGTAGTAGTAGTGCTGTATTGAATAGTTGTTAGACATAACATGCGAGAACGTGTAGAGATGTAGTTTTGGAGGGCCTACAGAGAGAAAAGCATAGTACGGTCACCGAACTTCAGAATAAGCTGATTACGGTCACTATATACGTTTTGCGGTGATTATCCGATCACTTGCTCACAGTTCAGCATCGGATTGCACTCTGTTGACCGGCCAAATAGTCTGCGTGGCGCCATGTTGACTAGTTAAATTGACCATGTTCCTTGTGGGTCCCACCTGTGAGCTCGCATAGGGAAAAGGTCAGATAAACACAAATTTACACAGGCGCGACAAGGCTCCAACCCGTGCGCGGGAATCACCTGGTTGTGTATGTGTCTGTCAGGTCCTGATGTGTGCGCATGCACGTGTACGTTGAGCACTTGAGCGTGAGAGTGTGTGTTGGTCATGTGGTGTACTGGTGTGTGCATGCATGCGTGCGTGTGTGCGTGTGAGTGTTGCATGCGTGCGTGGCTGCGTGTGTATGTGTGAGTGTTGCGTGCGTGCATGGGTGCATGTGTTTGTGTGAGTGTTGCGTGGATGGAGTTTGTGTTCATGCGTGTGTGTGTGTATAATCACCACACCAGCTCCTGTGTGTTAAAACAGACGACTCAGCATACCAATACAAGGCCACCTTGTCCGCTGTGCCCGCGGTCATGACTTCGCACCACCGTCAAAATATTTTTTTGTCGTTTGTTTTCATTCTTACTAGCAAGATGCCCGTGCGTTGCACGTAACATCAAGATGCATTTCTATGACTTGTTTATCTTGTGAGAGAAAAGGATGAACGAGGTAAGGCCTTATTTGCAAATGTGGAGAGGTGTGTGGGTACCTTTTTGCAAAAGTGCCATAGTTTCTTTCCTATCCGTCAGATATAAATCAGACGGCCTATATTGCAGGATGGCAGGCACACCATCATCACCAACTCTGTTTTTTATAAGAGTGTATTTCATGTATTTTATAATAGTGTAGATGTAGAGTAGATACAAGTCGATAGGTGGGCACGATGTTAGTGAGATAATGTGATTCAACACTAGATTAGGTGCCACGTGGAGCGTTCAACTGGTCAACTAGTCATGTCAAGAGCAAATACAAAGTTGTACAGTGAGCCTGTGACTGTATAATAACCACTAAACGTAAACGGTGACTGTAATTAGTGGATTATGAAGTCCAATGTATGTATCGTGCTTTCACTTCAAATACAATGATCGTCATTGCATATATCGCGAGAGAAAGATGAAACACGCGTGAATTTTTTGGGGGCTTACTTTTAGAGGACATGGAGATAGTTTTGTGTGCATACGTGAAAGGGGCGTACAGGGGGGTATGCGATGGAGAGAGAGATGCTCTTTGTTTCTCTTTATTATGACTAACTTTGTATATAGTATAAAAATATACAAATTCACAGTGCGGAATAAATATCATTGTGGGCACAATGCAATGCAAATTAGCGTTCGTACTCCTCCATATAACTTTGTAATGTTGTATATCTGTAGGAACTCTAAAATAATTTTTTGGCCACACTTTATTCAAAAGGAATGTTGTATGCGAAATAAACGTGAAGAGAGGGCTTTTTAGATCAATGGGGTACGTGATGTAACATGTGTGAATGTGTAGTTGATGCATTTGGCGGGGCCTAGAGAGGTATGTGTGTGTATTACGTATTCGAGAGAGGCATGGATAGAGGGGCCGACGGGGGGGTGGGAGAGATAGCACGAGAAATGAGGGTGGTCTAGAGAGAGAGAGATGAATATGACGTCAAGACAAGAGATTCCATTCCCTTGAGTGTGTATATGCAAGGGGGGAGGGAATATAGGCACCAGGAGAATTTTTCTGTGTGTGTGGTGTTTGTGTTGGTATGTGTGGGTGTGAGAAGATAATGAGACGTGGGGGCAGAGGGTGTGTCACCGCGTGAGGTCTGGTGGGTCGAGGTGAGGCCCTTTGTTCGGTTCCGTCCTGTGCCACATTGGTCCGCCCATGACACATTTAGGAAGACCCATGGATGACTAGTTGTACAAGACAAAGATAGCAGAATTGTGAAGGACTCTGTGTCCACTGACAAAGCCGGCTAGGATTTGTAACCCTAGGTTCTCGGACTAAGGTAACCCCTCTATCTCTGATATTACTATTCATCCAACCTAACTTTAAGGGGCATCCTACAGAATGCTCTGCTAGAATCATACTCGTCGATTAGGAAGAGAGGTGTGAGATAATGCGTGAGAGACAGGCGTAAAGATAATGTGCGTACATGAGACACGTAGGCAGGTCCATGTATATAGAAAGGGTCGATGAGGATTGTGCGTGTGTATGTTTGCGAGAGGAAGAGTGCTTGTGATAAAGGTTAGTGAAAATAGTTGTAAATGGTTATGAGAGGGAGGGAGGGTTATATCTAGAGAATGTGTGCGAGAAAGACACCTCGGGAGAGAGTGTGTGAGCATGTGTGAGAGACCACCGTTGGAGAGTGAAACTACATGTAAAAGACTGCTCTACACATTGATTAAAGATATAAATTGTATCCAAATATTAGGATGGGATCATGATATTTGCAATTCGCGTAAGGAGCGGTCATTGATCCATCAGACATCTAGATTCTATCGAATTTGAGCATGTCTATGTTATTATTCGACACAATTGATCCACATAGTTAGTATTTTGAACTCCAGACAATGCATCGCTTTAGCAATCGAATATAAACGTGAGTATAGTTCATGTTGTGTGTGTAAAGCACATTATACATACGAAAGTTACACAATGGACATTTATAAATAGCTACCTATGAACTAGTATACATTTGAATTCAACCTAAGGTGGTTTAAAAAAATCGAATTCAACATGAAGTCCATTCAATTATTTGAATTTGATATCATGGCATTTGTAAACCATACCTAAACTATGGGGGTACCAATCTTTGCTCTGATTGTGTAGATAATAGCATATGTAGTCGTGTACAAAATAGATTCAAATTTAGCTCCTCCATTCCAAAATAATCGTATTTATAGGATTTTCAAGTGTCAAAATTTAAAAGGAAGCGGATAATTTAATGAGGTTTTCAAACATACAAGGTCAAATATAACGTTGTCTATTTAGGTCAATCCTCATAGTTCAAGAGTACTCTAAACGTGAATGCTTGTGTTTCAAATTTTCGAACGAAGCGCCAAAAGAGCCTCTACTCGCCCGAAACCGCGTGAGACCAATGTTTGGTTGTACAAGGAAATTACTTTTCTAATAACTCCAACCTGTGAAACCTACCGGCCCAACGTCCAAAGTTCTAAACCGAGGTAGGTTTGTAGCTTCATCTAGACGCCACGCAACCGCCTCTGAAAAACATTCATACACAATGGCCGCCTAAGCACACATGCGCGCGGCCGAAATCGCTCCCGCCCACTATTTGGGACACCTGGGATTACCATCCAACCTCCGACCCGCAGTAGGTCCGAAATTTAAGAGGGGGCAAAGTTTGTACTTTCCCCAAATTTCAAACAAGCGCATCCCATCTTCTGTTCAAAAAAGCCAAAAACAAGCGCGTCCCAGACCGAAACATGGTTCCCCCCACCCGTCCGATTCCCCATTCGTACTCCATGGGCACCAAAACTACCTCTCCACCAGCCGCGAAACCCCGGCGTCCTTCGTCCGCCACCCCATCCTACCCATCAACCGCCGCCCTCCTCCATCACGCCGGAGCCGATACCCCGATGTCGTCGTCCACCGCAACCTCAACCGCAACGCCCTCCATGGCTAGTAGTTGAAGCCGAGGCCGAGCCGTCCATACCCGAGCCAGTTCAACCACGCCGTCCTACGCCTCACCGCTGTCGCTCCAACTTCGCCAACCTCCACCGCACCGGAGCTATTCCTGCTACGCCATCCTTCGCCGCCTCGGATCTGCTTCCCCTCCGCCGACATACAGCCACGGCAACACAGTCAACAATTTGTCCATGGGTTCGTCCAAGCCTGCACCCTCCAGAACATCGGTTTCCCCGGTAAAAACAAGAAGATCGGCGCGACATGTGGAGGTGACCACACCGGCAACCGAAGAAGGTACTCCTCTTCCCTTATTCGTGCAAATCTTATGTCTCTGCTTGCACGGTATTCATCCCACAGAAGACACTAGTTGACCGCTTCTTCTTGATACTAGATGTTCCTAGTAACTCGTGATGCACAAGGTTTCTCCTCTTATACTATTTCACCTTAGCTAGAGGTCCGTCGCCCCCCTGAATTTCAATTTCTGGACAGTTGATTCCCAATTAACGGAAGCATTCCCCGACGTAATAGGTGCTAGTACGACTATTACGCCAGGGAAGCAGTGCCTTGGTGTTTATCTTAGGGGCGTCTGCGGCCTAGAACTACTGGCGCCCGATCTGGAGGTCGACCGGGATTAAAGGGATGGCTTAGGGGCGCTGCCAAGCACATCGGTGGTGTGAGGTCGATGGGAGGGCGGGGCGGCGGAGGCACGGGTCTGGGCCGGTGGTCGCTGGCGGTTCGTGAAAGATCGTCAACAGTGACTGGCGGGAGGTAGACGAAGGCCATCTGCCCGTTCCTTATAGATTAGATGGTTCATTAAAAAAATCGACTGACCTATTTATTTTCAGTCGACTGTTATCTTAGATATGACCATATGTGGTGGTGTGCTGGAGGAGTACCTGCATTTCCTGTGCTCATATATTACAAAATCATACGGAGTAGAATCTAATTTTGTTTGCCATGCAATGTTGTAGAGCTATCATATGCCTCCTGTCATTTATTTTTAAGCCACCTGCTATCTGCTACTTTTACAGTGCACTAGTTCTGCACACACTTCACCCATACTCTCACTATTGTGTTTTTATGCAAGGGTATTTCAGACTCTCCTGCTGAAAGAGAAGCAGCAAAGAAAAGAGAGAAGTCGCTCCAGCTTGGTATACAGGTAGGCAAGACACATTACAACGCTATAAAGGGTGCACTGTCAGCAGACGGAGACGCTAAACGTAGCTCTGTAGTTGATGACCTCACTCGCAATGAACCACCATCCCAGGTGCTTGCTTTAACTTCGTGGTGTCATATGTGGTTGCATGTTGGTGTCTAGCTTGTATTCGAAAGGCCGAAGTCGGTCTTTATTAAGATAAGGAAAGATATTTTTTACATGAACCACCATCCTATGAGCACCAGAAGACAAATAGCTAGTCAGGGCACTGGCCAAGCCAGTGACAAGCCCAGCAAAGACAGACATCACCTGGAAGCCAACTAAAAAGCCGCGATGGTGGCGAAGCAGCCCACCTCCCACCAGAATCTCAGGTCCTAGATGATCATGTTCACCACTCCAGCCGGATGTCTAGCTTGTATTGCTTCCAATTTGGTTAAATTGCATCTGCTTAGCTTACACATTATACCTTTGAATATGACATGCCTTTCTGTTGTTGGTACATACTAGTACATCTGTGTATTAACCATGTTCTTACATCAAACTAATGTTCTTGTGGATCCCTCATCAATCACTTAAGACGAGGCAGGCAAGTAAGGGGACTACTCCTCATTTAAAGAATGCAGCGTCAGCCTCCCGACATGATTCTCAAGAAACAGAAATGCTAGATGAAGATAGTGAACGTAGCTCTATAGTTGATTACAGCATTTCCCCTACACTAGCATTGCGGGTGCTTGCTCTAACTTGGCAGCATGATATGTGTGGTTGCATGTTGCATATGGTGTCTAGATTGTAATTCTTCCAATCTGGTTAAACTGCATGTGCTAGTCTGCTTAGCTTATACTCCTGTAAATGTGACATTATACCTGTTAATGTGACATGCCTTCCTATATTTAGTACATAGTACATCTGTCTATTAAGCATGTCCTTAAATAAAACTATTGTTTTTTTATATCCCGCATCAATCAATATGACGAGACACCTTTAGTTTATGCAGTGCGATATTAGTTGCATCTTTCATATGATTTATAGCATGTGCTGCTTCTAATTTGTTGAAATTCCATTTATGATGGGACGCTTTTAACTTGGCAGTCATACTGGTTGCATCTTTCATGTGGTGTCTAGCTTGCATTGCTTCTTATTTCCTGGAATGGTTTCTGCTTAGTTTACACAAACAGTTGTGAACATGCCATGCCGTCCTGTTTTTCGTACATATTCCATCCTGGTATCATGTGTTTGCCTTACATCAAAGTAGTGATTGTCAGTATCATGCATGAATGAGTTCTGAAGAGAGAATTTTATTGTTTTTTCTTGTCGGTTTTACTTGACAATTCAAAATCAATAAAGGGGAAGGAAGTTAGCAAGGCAGTGGATAAAGGTGCTCCTTCCAAACGGAGGGCCTCTACAGTTTCTACTCCTCCACACCCCCAAGATGATTTCCAGGACAACACATGCATAGACACTCAACAAAGCTGTGTTTATGATGAGCACGTCTCCCCTAGTGCAGCATCACTGGTGCTCCCTCTAACTTGGCACTGTTATATGTGGTTGCATGTTATGTGTGATGTCTAGCTTGTATTGCTTCTAATTTTGTTGAATTCCATCTGCTTACTTTACACATTATACTTGAATAAGACACGTGTTCCTGTTTCTAGAACATACAATATCTGTCTATCACACCATGTTCTTACATCAAATTACTACTGTTGTGTAACCTACAACAATCACTTATCATAAGACACGTTTGACTTCGGAGTGTGATATAGGTTACATCTCACATTCTTTTCTAGCTTGTACTACTAATTTGTTGAAATGGCACTTATGACGAGACAGTTTTAACTTGGTAGAGTGATATTATTTGCATCTTTCATATGGTGTCTAGCTTTCATTGCTTCTAATTTGTTGAAATGCCTTCTCCTTAGTTTACACATCATAAGCTGTGAATATGCAATGCTGTGAATATGCAATGGCACTAACGACGAGAGACGTCTAACATGGTAGTGTGATGCTGTTTGCATCTTGCATATGATTTATTTCTTGTACTGCTTCACATTTGTTTAAACGCCATTTATGCTAAGACACTGTTAACTTGGTAGAGCGATATTTTTAGCATCTATCATATGGTGTCTACCTTCCATTGCATTGCTTCTAATTTGGTGAAATGTCTTCTTCTTAGTTTACACATCATAGTTCTGGTTACCTCTTCCGTCCTGTTTTTCATACATATTACATCCTCCTATCATGTGGTTGTCTAACATCAAAGTTTTATTCGTCTGCATCATGCATCAATTTGTTCTGAAGAACTAAATTTTATTCATTTTTCTTGTCGGCTTGACTTAACATGGCACAGAGAAAGAGGAAGAAATAGAGAATGGCAGGGAATGAGAAGCGGATGAATCCTGCAGATTTTGCTGGTACTAATGGTGCAATAGAAGGTGAAAGTCCAGCGGAAAATTCTACAAACACGGCATCCCATGCTACACGAACTGCAAAAAAAGCCAAACAGAAAGAAATAGTTGCCACCAAACAAGCAGAGACAACCCTAGTTCTTGTAACACCTGCCACAGTACTACCAGCTGCATGACATACTCGTGCGTCAACTAAGCTAGCAGCACGTTCCCAAGCTCCCTTGCCACCTGACACTACTTCCCAAGCACTCTTGACACAAGACGAGTTGGCAATATTAGATGAACCTTGTGAGCTTCAACGGCAAGAAGGTAGTTGCTGGAGTCAAGTTATAGTTGCATGCTTCTTTATATGTAGTCTCACAGTTTGATGTACACTAACACTTCCTATGTTTGTTGTTGGACTAGCACCTAGGTGCAAGAGGAAACAAACATTAGGGATAATGCTCGATAGGTTAACTAAATCTAGATGAGGAAGAATGGAGATCCGTTTTGAGGTAGGTTTAAAAAGGCCACGTGGTGCTACAGGGTCAGCCAAGTTAGTATCAGAGGCAGCGGTTGCCATTAGGTGTCATGTACGTATCCTCCCAACATAAATTCAGTACAGGAATGACAAAGACGAAACCCAGTTCAACACCTTCCTCGACCATTTATCTGTAAGTATGGTTATGTATGGAAACTAGTAATATCGTCTTGCTCTGTCCCATACTTTCTAGGTTGCTGATAATGAGACTCCCATAATTTTCAACAGATGAGGTTCAAGTTGGATAGCCAAGATGATGCAACCATACAAGCTTGCACCCATGTTTTCAAGTCTGCTTTGCAACAGTATCGGTATAACTTGAGGAAAACTCACTTTGAAGGCAAGGCTAACAGTGAACTTTCCCAAACATCTCCAGTGGAAAATATATCGGATGAAGACTGGAGGGGCCTTGTTAAACACTGGTCTGATCCGAAGTATCAGGTACATTATATATATGTGATCAGATCACATGTTGAAGTCCTATTGATGCATGTGCCACACAAATCTATCTTCTTGTAGGTGAACTGTTCAAAGAACAAGGCCAACCATATGAAAGTGAAAATCCAACAGACGACAGGATCTCGTAGCTATATTGCACACTGCGAGGCTCTTGTAATTAGCTGTTGTTTCACTCTTTTCGCTGTACCATATTATCAGATCTATATTGACTTGTTTGAAATGCAGAGGAAAGCCCGCAAGGACCAAAAAGTACCTGAACCAAATGATGTGGAAATCTTCAAGGACTGTCACACCAGCAAGAAGAAGGGCATGACTACACCAGTCAAAGCCGCTGTTGTATGTCCTTAATCCTCATGCCTTTTAACTACTACTTACTCTGACTTGTGCCTTGAACTGCATGGTTTGCAGCCAATCTCTATTACTCTTTTCAATTTTATACACAATTGTCTTAGCATATCATTGCACCTTACAAGGTTTAAAAGGGAGGAGTGATGTTCCTTTGATCTTGACCCGTAATCTAGTTCCGTGCTGGACTTGCCCACACAACGTTACAATTGCCTGTTTGTCTATTCTCAGTTGTTTTCTGATATGAATGATGTCATACTATGCTTACCGTATTATCTTTAGCCCTCAATACGATGTGAAGAAATAGACAATACATTAGCGATGGTACATGGTCATATGTTTGGAACCTGGTTTTATTATGTACTTTGCAAGAAAATACAACTAATATTTTACATGGGTTCACCAGAATAAGTTCTGTATATAGATCAAAGCTATTTTGTTTGGTTTTGATGCCTCCTTAATATCTTCTGTTCTGGTACTACTAATGTAAAACCTCAACTTTTCAGTGAGCTATGGAAAAAATGGTGGAACCGCCACCTTCTGAAGGTGGCGAGGCAACTATAACCGCAATGTCAAGTCTTGCTGCAGTGGGTCAGTACCTGTCCACTAACAGTGCCAAAAGCACGTTCCTGCGTAATACTGGGTTGGTTGTTAAGGCAATATCGTCCAAACTGCCTCATGATCAAGATATGCAAGCTCAAAGCAATGTTGTATCTGCGCTCCAGACACAAGTCCATTCCCTAACAGAGGCCCTTTGTGAAACAAGGAGAAACATTGCTCAATGTCGTAAAGATATGCATGGTTTTGAAACCAGACTATCAGACATTTGCTATGTTGTTCAGGAGCCTAGGAGAAATGAAGGCGAGGGTTATGGTGTTCCATCGGACAATACAACATGAAAACATAACAGTCAGGTCAAATGAACCGAGCTTCTGAACTTCTGGTGGTGCATTTATCTGCTAGACTGTTAAGTTTTATGCCAACCTTCCTTTTGTTATATAGTTGTAATTAGTTTTGGTGCGATACAAAATTTATTCTTAACGTGCAGCCACTGGATGAAGAAAATAGCAAGCCATTTTTGTATAGTGTAGGGTGTTCCCTATATTTGCACTGGTGGCGATCTTTGATGCCGAGTGGATGTAATCTGTGCAATCACCTTAATAGCCTAGCGTTAGTTTGGGCCTTATTTATTTCCTTTTTCCCTGGTTTGCTAGTGGCCGCAACTACCCATGGGCCATATACGGGCCGTAGGATCCCTGGGTCTCCTACGGGCCGTCGATAAATGGGCCTGTAATCGGTGGGCCTTGGGACATCGATAAATGAGCCTAGGGCTGTCAGAAAAATGGGTCTACATGGGTCATAATCGGGCGTAATTGGTATCGGCCCAGCACGGTAACAGGCTGTAGGACTGCAAAAGCTTAATTCTGTCACAGGCATAACGGGTCGTTAATGGGCCAGAATATAGGACGGGCTGGCCAAAAACGGGCCGACTCTTGCCATGGGCCAAATTTGGCCCATTAGGGTAACAGGCCAGTAACGGACGACTCTTGCCATGAGCTGAATTTGGCCCATTTGGGGAACATGCCAGTAATGGGCCGACTCTTGCCATGGGCCGAATTTGGCCCATTAGGGGAACAGGCCAGTAACGGGCCGGAAGTAATCGAGGGCTGAAAAGGAGCCCAAGAACGTATGAGCCGTCAATAGGCCGAAAGCTAACACGGGCTGGAAACGGCCCATGTAAATCACGGGCTGTTAACGGGTACAAAGAAAATTACTGTTCATTATGGGCTAGAGTCACCATGGGCCTGTAAAGGGCCGAAAGATACGAAGGCCTCATATGGGCCGAAAGACGTCGTGGGCCATACATGGGCCGAAAGTGAAATGGGCTGGTGTTATATTCGACGGGCCACATGACGTTGTTGGGCCGATTTCCTTTAGTGCCTAACGGGCCGTAAAATGGGCTATTTGTGAAGAGACCGTTAACAGGCTTTTCATGGGCCGGCCCATTAACTTTTGACCAAGTCAAACGGGCCGGCTTTGTAAGCTAAATGGGCTAGTGGTGGGCCATGGCACGTGTCAACATATCATAGGCGCCTATCTAATCCACTGACGAGCTGACACGTGTTTCGTCCGGCCAATAAGAACTTTACATGTGGAAATTTCCCATTGGTCGGGGATGTTAACGGGTTATCGGATCCAAAACCCTACCCGATAGCTTAACAGCGTTCCGTTATGGTGGATGCCACGTGTCGGTCACCCTTGATGAAAGCACTTCTGTGACACGCGATTTATCGTCATGGAAGTGGACACTTCCGTGATGATAATTTTGGTAATGTCATGGAACACTTCTACGACAGCACAGGTATGACTATCTTGATTCTGTCATAAATTTTCATGGATGTACATGCATGACAAAAAACGTGACCTACTGTGACAAACACGTATCATCACGGAAGTGTATTTTTTTTGTAGTGTTGTAACACAGGCAAGAACCCTTTCTTTGCTTGATCCATTTTGAACTTTTTCAAAAATTTATCAAGGTATGTGCTTTGTGAAAGTGCAATTGAGCGTCTTGATCTATCTCTATAGATTTTGATGCCCAATATATAAGCAGCTTCACCAAGGTCTTTCATTGAAAAACTCTTATTCAAGTATCCTTTTATGCTATCCAGAAATTCTATATCATTTCCAATCAATAATATGTCATCCACATATAGTATTAGAAATGCTACAGAGCTCCCACTCACTTTCTTGTAAATACAGGCTTCTCCAAAAGTCTGTATAAAACCATATGCTTTGATCACACTATCAAAACGTTTATTCCAACTCCAAGAGGCTTGCACCAGTCCATAAATGGATCGCTGGAGCTTGCACACTTTGTTAGCACCTTTTGCATTGACAAAACCTTCTGTTTGCATCATATACAACTCTTCTTCTAGAAATCCATTCAAGAATGCAGTTTTGACATCCATTTGCCAAATTTCATAATCACAAAATGCGGCAATTGCTAACATGATTCGGACAGACTTAAGCATCACTACGGGTGATAAAGTCTCATCGTAGTCAATCCCTTGAACTTGTCGAAAACCTTTCACAACAAGTCGAGCTTTGTAGACAGTAACATTACCGTCAGCGTCAGTCTTCTTCTTGAAGATCCATTTATTCTCTATGGCTTGCCAATCATTGGGCAAGTCAACGAAAGTCCACACTTTGTTCTCATACATGGATCCCATCTCAGATTTCATGGCCTCAAGCCATTTTGTGGAATCTGGGCTCACCATCACTTCGTCATAGTTCGCAGGTTCGCCATGGTCAAGTAACATGACTTCCAAAATAGGATTACCGTACCACTGTGGTGCGGATCTTACTCTGGTTGATCTACGAGGTTCGGTAGTAACTTGATCTGAAGTTTCATGATCAATATCATTAGCTTCCTCGCTAATTGGTGTAGGTGTCACAGGAACCGGTTTCTGTGATGAACTACTTTCCAATAAGGGAGCAGGTACAGTTACCTCATCAAGTTCTACTTTCCTCCCACTCACTTCTTTCGAGAGAAACTCCTTCTCTAGAAAGGATCCATTTTTAGCAACAAATGTCTTGCCTTCGGATCTGTGATAGAAGGTGTACCCAACAGTCTCCTTTGGGTATCCTATGAAGACACATTTCTACTATTTGGGTTCGAGCTTATCAGGTTGAAGCTTTTTCACATAAGCATCGCGGCCCCAAACTTTAAGAAACAACAACTTTGGTTTCTTGCCAAACCACAATTCATATGGCGTCGTCTCAACGGATTTTGACGGTGCCCTGTTTAAAGTGGATGTTGTTGTCTCTAATGAATATCCCCAAAATAATAGTGGTAAATCGGTAAGAGACATCATAGATCGCACCATATCCAATAAAGTGCAGTTATGACGTTCGGACACACCATTTATGATGTGGTGTTCCAGGTGGCGTGAGCTGTGAAACTATTCCATATTGTATTAAATGAAGGCCAAACTCGTAACTCAAATATTCCCATCCACGATCAGATCGTAGAAACTTTGTTTTCTTGTTACGATGATTTTCCACTTCACTCTGATATTCTTTGAACTTTTCAAATGTTTCAAACTTATGTTTCATTAAGTAGATATACCCATATTTTCTCAAATCATCTGTGAAGGTGAGTGAGGGAGTCCTGGACTAGGGGGTGTACGGACAGCCGGACTATCATCGTCCACCGGACTCCAAGACTACGAAGATACAAGATTGAAGACTCCGTCCCGTGTCCGGATGGGACTTTCCTTGGCGTGGAAGGCAAGCCTGGCGATACGGATATGTAGATCTCCTACCATTGTAACCGACTCTGTGTAACCCTAGCCTCCTCCGGTGTCTATATAAACCGGAGGGCTTTAGTCCGTAGGACACAACATACATTACAACAATCATACCATAGGCTAGCTTCTAGGGTTTAGCCTCCTTAATCTCGTGGTAGATCCACTCTTGTAATACCCATATCATCAATATTAATCAAGCAGGACGTAGGGTTTTACCTCCATCGAGTGGGCCCGAACCTGGGTAAAACATCGTGTCCCTTGTCTCCTGTTACCATCCGCCTAGACGCACAGTTCAGGACCCCCTACCCGAGATCCACCGGTTTTGACACCGACATTGGTGCTTTCATTGAGAGTTCCTCTATGTCGTCACCAATAGGCTCGATGGCATCTTCAACCAACAACGCCGTCCAGGGTGAGACTTTTCTCCCCGGACAGATCTTCGTATTCGGCGGCTTCGCACTGCGGGCTAATTCGCTTGGCCATCTGGAGCAGATCGAAAGCTACGCCCCTGGCCGTCAGGTCAGATTCGGAAGCTTAAACTTCACGGCCGATGTCCGCGGAGACTTGATCTTCGGCGGACTCGAGCCACAGCCGAGCGCGCCGCATTGTGACGATGGGCATGATCTAGCTCTGCCACCGAACAATGCCTTGGTGGCCGCACATGAGTCCGCTTCGGCCGTCAGTCCGGAGCCGGTCGCCCAGATCGAGGATCGGTGGATAGACGCCGCCTCGGGGGCTTCAACTTCCTCGGCGATGGAGCCAAACATTAACTTTGTCCCCCACGAAACTTGTGATTCTGAGGTGTCGGACTCCTTGCCGGACTCCGAACCTCCCGCGCCCCTACCAATCGATCCGGATTGGGCGCCGGTTATGGAATTCACCGCCGCGGACATCTTCCAGTGCTCGCCTTTTGGTGACGTCCTGAATTCACTAAAGCATCTCTCGTTATCAGGAGAGCCCTGGCCGGACTATGGCCAGGATGGTTGGGATGCGGACGACGAAGAAATTCAGAGCCCACCCACCACCCACTTCGTAGCCACTGTCGAAGATCTAACCGACATGCTAGACTACGACTCCGAAGACATCGACGCTATGAACGATGATGCCGGAGACGAACAAGACCCAGCGCCCACAGGGCACTGGAAGACCACCTCGTCATACGACATATATATGGTGGATACCCCAAAAGAGGGGGACGGCGAAGAAACAGCGAAGGCGGATCCTTTAAAGAAACAGCCCAAGCGTCGGCGTCAGCGGCGCCGCTCCAAATCCCGCCACAGCAAAAATAGAGATTCCGGCACAGGAGATAATAATACCCCAGAGAGTGTCGAAGACAATCCCCTCCAGCAAGACTTAGTGCAGGAGGATGGAGAAGGAAGCCCTCACGAGAGGGCGGCAGACGAAGAGGTCGAGGATCATAACTATATGCCTCCCTCCGAAGACGAAGCAAGCCTCAACGATGATGAATTCGTCGTACCTGAGGATCCCGTCGAACAAGAGCGTTTCAAGCGCGGGCTTATTGCCACAGCAAGAAGCCTGAAGAAGGAAAGGCGGAAGCTCAAAACAGCGAAAGACAGCACTCAGAATGCGATGGAGCAAAGTGCTCAAAACCACAGATAAATACGGCAATAGCCTCCAATCAAAGAGCTACCCGAAGCGTAAGCTGCTACCAGAATTCGACAAGGAAGCCATAGGGCCTCTGTCGGTGTCAAAGCCGACGGATCTCGGGTAGGGGGTCCCGACCTGTGCGTCTAGGCGGATGGTAACAGGAGACAAGGGACACGATGTTTTACCCAGGTTCGGGCCCTCTCGATGGAGGTAAAACCCTATGTCCTGCTTGATTAATATTGATGATATGGGTAGTACAAGAGTGGATCTACCACGAGATCAAGGAGGCTAAACCCTAGAAGCTAGCCTATGGTATGATTGTTGTAATGTATGTTGTGTCCTACGGACTAAAGCCCTCCGGTTTATATAGACACCGGAGGAGGCTAGGGTTACACATTGTCGGTTACAATGGTAGGAGATCTACATATCCGTATCGCCAAGCTTGCCTTCCACGCCAAGGAAAGTCCCATCTGGACACGGGACGGAGTCTTCAATCTTGTATCTTCGTAGTCTTGGAGTCCGGCGGATGATGATAGTCCGGTTGTCCGGACACCCCCTAGTCCAGGACTCCCTCAGTAGCCCCTGAACCAGGCTTCATTGACGATAAGTCCGGCGGGCATAATGTTCGGTGTTGCAAGGCGGGTTCCTCCCTTGAATAATCCGGAGAAGATCAAGAACACCAGGATAGTGTCCGGCTCTGCAAAACAAATTCCACATTCCACCGTAGAGAGAATAAAATGTACACCAGTTCAATCTGCTGACGTATTATGCGGCGTGACATCACACCACTACCAAGCCTTTGTTTAAATCGTTTTTTACTGTACCACCTCAGCATGTTTAGCGAAGCGGTTTCCTTGGCACGTCTTGTCGAAGCAGAGATCGTGTTCCCCTTATTCCGGGATTCTCATCAATACGGACGTGGGTAACCCAACCGCGCCATTGATGGTGGCGCTTGGGAGATAAGCGAGTTTTACCAGGCCGGTGGGGGACGCATAGTTTCGTCCGCCTATATATAAGGGATAAGGATTTTCCTTCTCACCTACGCCTTCTTCCTCCTTTGCTTATCCGTCTCCGCACACTCAAGCTCCAACGCCCAAGCTTGCGCATCTCGCCTCGACCTTCTCCGAATATGTCCGGAGCGGGAGGCAAATGGTTGGCCTCCACCGTTAAGGAGGAGCACATCATCAACCTGCGCAACGCCGGATATCTTTCCGTCGATATCGCGCATCGGCTGCCCGACGAGGGGCAGCTCATCCCTACCCCTGGGCCCAATGAGAGGGTCGTCTTCCTCCCCCACTTCCTCCGCGGACTGGGCTTTCCGCTCCATCCATTCGTCTGGGGGCTCATGTTCTACTACGGCCTAGATTTCCACGATCTGGCGCCGAACTTCATCCTCAACATCTCGGCGTTCATCGTCGTGTGCGAGGCTTTCCTCTGCATCCGGCCCCACTTCGGCCTATGGCTCAAGACCTTCAACGTCAAGCCGAAGGTTGTGAAGGGCACGCAAGCGGAATGCGGAGGCGCCATGTTGGGTAAACTACCCAACGTCCTTTGGCTCGAAGGGGCCTTCGTGGACTCCGTCAAGGGGTGGCAATCGGGGTGGTTCTATATCACCGAGCCGTGCAAGGCCGCATGGGCGGCGGCCCCCGAGTTTAGATCTGGCGTCCCCACGCAACTCACCTCCTGGAAAGAGAAGGGCTTGCTGTGGGGCAATCCGAAGGAGCTGACGGGACTCCGAGTCTGCATCCAGAAGCTGGTGAGCGGCAAGCTCAGACTCGTCGACGTGGTCCAGGTCATGCTCGTCCGCCGGATTCTCCCATGCCAAGAACGGGCATTTAATATGTGGGAGTTCAATCCGGAACAGCACCAGGCACATACGAAGGCGCCTGGAGGGTGCTGTTTAAGGGCGCCGAAGCCCCCGCATCCACGACAGAAGATCGCGGATTTCACTCGCAGCATCCGGCTGACGAGGTAAGTGATTCAACCCCTTGACGGGACACTTGTGGTAATCAAATTGATTCTAGATGGGTTTCATTCTGTCTTTTCCTTTGACAGGAATGGCTGGAGAAGGCCAAGCTGCTTATCAGCCCGGCTCCTATGCCAGAAGACCCAGTGAACGCCCGTTTAGTAGGGCTACTGGTTCTGGCACCGCACGTGGTGCCGGAGAACAAGGCCAAGAAGGTGGCCGCGGGGACTCGAAAGAGTTCCCGCAATCAGGTGTCCGACGACGAGGCGGAATCCTCCCCCGAAGACGAGGAGGAGGAGGAGGATTCTCTCCCAGAAGAGGGAGAGAAGAAGAGGAGGGCTTCCCCAATAGGGGAGGCCGAAGGGTCCAAGAGGCGGAGGACTATCCCCCCGGACAGTTTCGCCAATACCAACGTTGGCGAGGAGGAGTGGCCTCCAAGGGCCAGGCGTCCGGCAAGATCGTAAGTATCCGGATCCTTGATATGCAATATTTTTTATGTCGTGTAGTGTCCTTCTAACGCCGCATTTGGTTCATAGTCCGGCAGGTGATGATCTCCTCGACTCATCGAGCGGGTCATTGGCCCCGTCAGAGGTGGATTCACTTCCGGCCGCCTCTACCCCATGCGCCAACGAGGACGCCGAGGTGGGATCCCAGAGAGGGACCCATCAGGAGGAGGCTTCGGGGGCGCCGTCAGGCAGCATCCCGGACTTTGCGCCGGACTCTACAACGGAACCCGCAGTGGTTCCAGAGTCCGGCAAGCGGCCCCTTCGAAAGAAGGGCAAGACCATGACACCGGCGGCCTCCGTCCAACCGGAGGCGCCGGATAACTTGCTGGAGGTGCTTAAAGGCGCTTCCATCGAGGAAGAACACCGCACTATCATGAGTGCGGTGATTCACAAGGTTCAGCTCGCCAAAAGCGGGCTGACGAAAGCCTGCAGCAGCCTTCTAACAGGCTTTGAGGTAAGAATTTAAAATTATGTAATGTAATACCGCATAGACAGTACCCCCTGATGCTCAGTTCGGTGTTCGGAAAGAAAAGCCGGACTGAGGATCTAATAAGATGTACGCAGGGTTGCTTAACATATGTCAATATGGGTTTGCAGGCTGCGCTGCTGACCTCTGCCACACTAACGGCGGAGGTCGATGTGCTAAAAAAGGATCTCGAGCGGTCTGAGCAAGAGCTCAGCCATGCCAAGAAGCAGCTCGAGGACAAAGAAGGTGAGTCACACCACTTTGAATGGTTACCTTACAGAAAAGGATTTAGGTTGCAATAAAATGAACAAGGATAATATGTGTATTGCAGGGGCCACTAACGAGGTGGCAGCCCTGAAGGAGGCTGTGTCCACGGCCGAACGCAGTGCGGCCGCGGAACGGGCGGAAAAAGAAAAGCAGGAGGCACGGGTGGCGGAAGTTCGGCAAGAGCTCCAGGCTCTCATGGAAAAGCATGAGAGTTTGGAGCGTGACTCCAAGACTCGAGAGTCCGAGCTTCCCTCGGCTCTCGAAAGTGCCAAGTCCGCCAAGGCCGAGGCCCATAAGGCCCTTCAGGAGGTTGAAGATATAAAGAAGATAGCGGCGGGTAAGGAATTTTTCATGCAAAGCAAGCATGTTAATGTAAAATACCTGACACTTACCCGCATTCGGAGCTCTCCAGGGGCGTTTGCAGATCTGCCGCATAGTGCGTCTGATGCCGCCGCATTCTATCGTGGCGAGGAGGGGAGCTCGACGGAGAAGGTCTTCTGGTCTTAGTGCGCTGAGGCCGGCCATCCGGTGCCCCCAAGCGACCAGCTGAAGCAGTTGGTCGACCTCCACAAGGTAGCTGAAGAGGCCATGAAGGGCCTGATAGTCCGGCTGTGGCCTAGACAAGCCGTGCCCGGAAGCTACTTTGGCCTCGTGCGGCGGCTGGTGGATGCCTGCCCCTGGCTGGATGTCATCAAGCGCTCCGCCTGCATTGAAGGCGCTCGTCAGGCCCTCGCCCGCACAAAGGTGCAGTGGGGCAGGTTGGATGCGGAGAAGCTTCTCACGGACCCACCGCCACCGGGCAAGGAGTATCGCACGCCAGAGATGTATTATAAAACTGTCCTGAAGGGAGCCCGCGCTATTGCGGATGAGTGCTCCAGAAATGTAATCTTTGAGTGAATTTGCAATGTATTATCCTGTGCGCTAAAACTTTGTTCATGTGCGCTTCGAGCAACGCTTTTTTAATTTAAAATATTACCTTCTGTGCGGCCGTTTATAAAATCTGAGAGATGGCAAGTCGTTGGCTTCAGCCCCCAAGCCACGAGTGCTGGGGTGTTCGGGATAAACTTGAGCACTCTTGTTCCTATTGTTGGGTCCATTGAGGGAGGCGCTCAACACAACGAACAAGGCAACCGGACTTATAATGCTTGAACACTCTCACTTAGCCATAGAATTCTATAATTTTAAATTTCGGCGAAGCCCCTGGTATTCGGAAGACCGAATCCGGGGCGCTATCCACGCCTTCGTCGGACAGTGTCCGGAACTTCGCTCGAAGCGGCGTGAGTCTTTAAGGACCCGAAAAAACCTCTCGAACAGCGACCAGTCTCTCGGCTTATCATGCCAGTCAGTTTTAGCTTTCTCCACTGAGGCGCTCGCCCGGCTCAACCGGGGCGCAATCATAGTGGTTCTCCCAGTACCACCTTAGCCGACAGAACGGAACGTAAGGCACCAAAACATGGGAGCCGGGCAAACCCAACTATTGACCCAAGACATGATTCAGAGCCGATTCATATAATGCTATAAGTTCGGGGTGCCGCACTTGTGAAAGTGTTCGGACTTATCACACCAAAATATGGGGAACATAAGCCCCTGGTGTATTCGGCCGTACCAAAATATACGGGTGCAAGATGTCATGTAATGAACATATATATATATAAAAAAGTAATGTAATTGCAGTGAAAAAGTGCTGCATTATTTATTAAAGAAAGTCTGCGAAGAGAGCGGACTGATACAAATAGTGCGGTAAGCGAGGGATTTGGACTAATTAAACATGTCCCCCTCCAGGGGTGAGCTGCAGACTTGGTGTATATAATCGAATTTAATGCTCGTAATTGAGACCACCTAAGTGTTCGTCGCAGCTTTCTTTGGTCCCTGACTATTGCATCCTGAGTTCGGCAGGTGCGCCGCCGTACAGGGCTTCGGGTTAACGGAGTCCTGTGTACATAAATAAGAAAGATAAAGATAAAAAAGGAAAGGGGGGCACACTTGCGAGCCCCCAGTGTGGTCGAACCGCACTCTGGGTCCGTTGCGATCGTGTCCCCTCCCCTGTGCCCATGGTATCTCCAAAGCGTAATGATGTACGCGGAGTGTTATTATTGCGATTATACGCGGGCGAGGGTTGGGGCCGCATTGCTACGCATGCTCTGATCGCGCCAGGTGGTCTTGGTTGGTATGGCTTCGGGCGCGTTTTGTTGTATCCGGATGTTTAACGGCCGGACTGGAGAATTGCCTCAAGAGGCAACTCTGTACTTCTGCCGCGAGAGCCGCTGTATGTTCCTCCGTTCGGAGGGAGCGTTCCGTATTCCCATTGACCGTGATGACTCCACGAGGGCCTGGCATCTTGAGCTTTAGGTATGCATAATGCGGCACCGTGTTGAATTTTGCAAACGCGGTTCGTCCGAGCAGAGCGTGATAGCCGCTGCGAAACGGGACTATGTCGAAGATTAACTCTTCGCTCCGGAAATTATCCGGGGATCCAAAGACCACTTCCAGTGTGACTGAGCCTGTACAATTGGCTTCCACTCCTGGTATGACACCTTTAAAGTTTGTCTTTGTAGGTTTAATCCTTGAGGGGTCTATGACCATCTTACGCACTGTATCCTAATAAAGCAGGTTCAGGCTACTACCGCCGTCCATCAGGACTCTCGTGAGGTGAAATCCATCGACGATTGGGTCTAAAACCAATGCGGCGAATCCGCCATGGCGTATGCTGGTCGGATGGTCTCTTCGATCGAAGGTGATCGGACAAGAGGACCATGGATTGAACTTCGGGGCGACTGGCTCCATCGCATAGACGTCCCTTAGTGCGCGCTTCCTCTCCCTCTTGGGTATATGGGTTGCATAGATCATGTTCACCGTCCGCACTTGTGGGGGAAAGCCCTTATGTCCTCTATTGTTCGGCGGTCGGGTCTCCTCCTCGTCATCGCTGTTTAGACCCTTGTCGTTGTTTTCGGCAATTAACTTGCCTGCTTGTTTGAACACCCAGCAATCTCTATTAGTGTGATTGGCTGGTTTTTCAGGGGTGCCATGTATCTGGCATAAGCGATCGAGTATTCGGTCCAAATTGGACGGACCCGGAGTGGTTCTTTTGAATGGCTTCTTCCGTTGACCGGGTTTAGAGCCTCGGAATCCGGCGTTGACTGCCGTATCCTCCTTGTCATCGCCGTTAATGCGGCGTTTGTTTTTGTTTCGACATGACCTGCCGTTGTTGCCCTTAGTATCCGGACTGCCAGAATGTTTGCGGAGATTGTTACTGTGGGCTAGCCAGCTATCCTCTCCCGCGCAGAAGCGGGTCATTAATGATGTGAGGGCTGCCATAGATTTTGTTTTTTCCTGGCCCAGGTGCCGGGCTAGCCATTCGTCGCGGATGTTATGCTTGAAGGCTGCAGGGGCCTCTCCATCCGGACAGTCGACGATTTGATTTTTCTTCGTCAAGAACCACGTCCAGAATTGTCTGGCCAATTCGTCTGGCTGCTGAATGATGTGGCTTAGGTCATCAGCGTCTGGTGGTCGCACGTACGTGCCTTGGAAGTTATCAAGGAATGCGGCCTCCAGGTCTTCCCAACATCCAATTGACTCTGCGGGCAAGCTGTTAAGCCAGTGCCGAGCTGGTCCTTTAAGCTTTAGTGGGAGATACTTGATGGCGTGGAGATCGTCGCCGCGGGCCATATGGATGTGGAGAAGATAATCTTCTATCCAAACCGCGGGGTCTGTTGTGCCATCGTAGGATTCGATGTTTACGGGTTTAAACCCTTCAGGGATTTGATGATCCATTACTTCGTCAGTGAAGCATAGTGGGTGTGCGGCGCCTCTGTATTGAGCAATATCACGACGCAGCTCGAGAGAGTGCTGTCTGCCGTGTTCGGCCCGGCCGGGGTTATTATATCCGGTACGACGGTATTCGTCCTGGGTCGTGGGGCGCCCACGTGATCCGTAGATGGATCTGGATTGCCTTGCTTTGTCCTCCAATATATCCCGCAAGTCTGGCGCATTCCCTCTTGGCTTCGTACTTTTGGAGCAATGCTGGGGTACGGTCTTGGCTGGGGGCCTGGATGCCTCTCTGTCATGACCACGGGGTGGTCGGTCAGCCATATCGTGCGCTGGTGATGAAGGTATGTATGCCTCCTCCTCTAATCGGGGGAGCAGCTTGCGTCTTGGGTAGCTTTTGGAGGGACGTTCGAGTTTATACTCTTCGGCCGCGAGGACCTCGGTCCATCGATCGACCAGCAGGTCCTGATCAGCTTGAAGCTGTTGCTGCTTTTTCTTTAGGCTGTTTGCTGTGGCGATAAGCCTGCGCTTGAAATGCTCTTGTTCGACGGGATCTTCGGGCACGACGAATTCGTCATCGTTGAGGCTTGCCTCGTCTTCGGAGGGAGGCATATAGTCATGATCCTCAACCTCTTCGTCTACCGCCCTCTCGTGAGGGCTTGCTTCCGCATCCTCCTGCGCTGAGTCTTGCTGGAGGGGATTATCTTCGGCACTCTCTGGGGTATTATTATCTCCCGTGCCAGAATCTCCATTCTTGCTGTGGCGGGATTTAGAGCGGCGCCGCTGACGCCGGCTCTTAGGCTGTTTCTTTAAAGGATCTGCCTCCGCTGTTTCTTCGCCGTCCCCCTCTTTTGGGGTATCCACCATATATATGTCATATGACAAGGTGGTCTTCCAGTGCCCTGTAGGCGCTGGGTCTTGTTCGTCTCCGGCATCGTCGTCCATAGCGTTGATGTCTTCGGAGTCGTAGTCTAGCATGTCGGTTAGATCGTCGATAGTGGCTACAAAGTTGGTGGTGGCTGGGCTTTGAATTTCTTCATCGTCCGCATCCCAACCATCCTGGCCATAGTCCGGCTAGGGCTCTCCTGATAACGAGAGATGCTTTAGTGAATTCAAGATGTCGCCAAAAGGCGAGTATTAGAAGATGTCCGCGGTGGTGAATTCCGTAACCGGCGCCCAATCCGATTTGGTTGGCAGGGGTGCGGGAGGTTCGGAGTCCGGCAAGGAGTCCGGCACCTCGGAATCACAAGTTTCGCGGGGGACAAGGCTAATGTTTGGCTCCATCACCGTGGAAGTTGAAGCCCCCGAGGCAGCGTCTATCCACCGATCCTCGATCTGGGGGATCAGCTCCGGACCGACGGCCGGAGCCGATTCATGTGCATCCACCAAGGCACTGTCCGGCGGCAGAGCTAGATAATGACAATCGTCACAGGGCGGCGCACTCGGCTGTGGCTCGAGTCCGTCGAAGATCAAGTCTCCGCGGACATCGGCCGTAAAGTTTAAGCTTCCGAATCTGACCTGACGGCCAGGGGCGTAGCTTTCGATCTGCTCCAGATGGCCAAGTGAATTAGCCCGCAATGCGAAGCCGCCGAATACGAAGATCTGTCCAGGGAGAAAAGTCTCACCCTGGACAGCGTTGTTGGTTGAAGATGCCATCAAGCCTATCGGAGACGACACAGAGGAACTCTCAATGAAAGCACCAATGTCGGTGTCAAAACCGGCGGATCTCGGGTAGGGGGTCCCGAACTTTGCGTCTAGGCGGATGGTAATAGGAGACAAGGGACACGATGTTTTACCCAGGTTCGGGCCCTCTCAATGGAGGTAAAACCCTACGTCCTGCTTGATTAATGTTGATGATATGGGTAGTACAAGAGTGGATCTACCACGAGATCAAGGAGGCTAAACCCTAGAAGCTAGCCTATGGTATGATTGTTGTAATGTATGTTGTGTCCTATGGACTAAAGCCCTCCAGTTTATATAGACATCGGAGGAGGCTAGGGTTACACAGAGTCGGTTACAATGGTAGGATATCTACATATCCGTATCGCCAAGCTTGCATTCCACGCCAAGGAAAGTCCCATCCGGACACGGGACGGAGTCTTCAATCTTGTATCTTCGTAGTCTTGGAGTCCGGCGGACGATGATAGTCCGGCTGTCCGGACACCCCGTAGTCCAGGACTCCCTCAGCCTCCTCCGTCAAAAAATAAAAAGGCTGCCTGGTTGGATAGACAGCCAGACGATAGGCGAAATTCTGAAGGCGGCGCCGCACACAAACCAACTAATGAACCTGGAAAGACAGATGGCCCAGCCAGGTCCATCTATGGACCAAAGCAGAAGGCCCCAGGAAGCAAGGCAACACGTAAAGTGTCCGAAAATATCGGCACACCCAAATACAGGGGCGCCGCACACCCACTATGTTTCACCAACGAGGTGCTGGACCATGAATTCCCAGCAGGGTTTAAACCCATAAACATAGAGGCCTACGATGGAACAACAGATCCTGGAGTCTGGATAGAAGATTACATACTACATATACACATGGCCAGAGGAGATGATCTCCACACCATAAAATACCTACCCCTCAAGCTCAAAGGGCCAGCCCGTCATTGGCTTAAAAGCCTCCCAGAAAACACTGTTGGAAGTTGGGAAGAGCTTGAGGAAGCGTTTAGAGCAAACTTTCAAGGGACTTATGTCCGCCCTCCGGATGCAGATGATCTCAGTCATATAACTCAACAGCCCGGAGAGTCAGCGCGGAAATTCTGGAACAGGTTTCTCACTAAAAAGAACCAAATAGTCGACTGTCCGGACGCCGAAGCCTTAGCAGCTTTTAAACACAACATCCGTGACGAATGGCTTGCCAGACACCTCGGCCAAGAAAAACCAAGGACAATGACCGCGCTAACAAGCCTCATGACCTGCTTCTGTGCGGGAGAGGACAGCTGGCTAGCAAGATGCAGCACCAACGACCCAAGTACATCCGAGACAAGAGATGGAAACGGAAAATCACGGCGCAGAAAAGTGCAGCGCCGGAACAAAGAGAAAAGCCCAAAGAGCACGACAGTCAGCGCCGGATTCAAAAGCTCGCGGCCAAACAAAAAACATCGCCTCTTAAGGATGACGGTGATGAGCTGTCTAATTTGAACAAGATTTTGGGTCAGATATGTCAAATCCACAGCACCCCCGGAAGGCCTGCAAACCACACCCATATGGATTGCTGGGTTTTTAAACAGTCCGGCCGACTAAACGCCGAACACAAGGGGCTCGACGCGTCAAGCGAAGACGATAAACCCCACCAGCAGAGCACCGGAAAACAAAAGACTTTCCCATAAGGGGTCAAAGCAGTAAATTCACTTCGTATGATAATACGGAAAAACAGTGCGGCACTTCCTAAAAAGTGCCTTGCACGGTCCAACCCAGTAGACCATAGAGATTGGATATCAAAACCAATCACTTTCGGCCACCTGGATTACTCCAGAAGCGTTCGAAACGCGGGACGGACTCCCCTGATATTGAATCCCATAATAGACGGACTACAATTCACTAAAGTCCTAATGGATGGAGGCAGCGACTTAAACCTGCTGTATTCAAACACAATCCGTCAGATGGGGATAGACCCTACCAAAATTCGACGCAGCCGCACTTCCTTCAAAGGAGTGACGCCAGGCCCTTACGCTAAGTGCACAGGCTCCTTATTACTCGAAGTCGTGTTCGGATCACCGAACAATTTTCGGCGCGAAAAACTAATTTTTCATACCGTCCCATTTAAAAGTGAATATCGAGCACTCTTGGGACGAAAGGCCTTTGTCCGCTTTAACGCCGTACCGCATCACGCGTCTCTTACACTCAAGATGCCCGGTCCGCGTGGCATCATTTCAGTGCGAGGGTCACTCAAAGACCCCGGACTCAGATAGACGGGTCCGGCTTCAGCAGGCTAGGGCTTCCCTAGCCGCACACCTCTTCACAGGGGGCTGCACGCACAAACAAACGCGGGTTCATACAACCCCGCTTTACTTATTTATATTTCTTCTTTTATATATTCCGCGCAAATTGTTTTCAAACTGAGAGTTCCTCTCTTTTTACAGATGAACAACGTGCGTACCCGTCCAGGATAACGGCGCAACGGAGACACAGGCGCAGACGTGCAGTAGGGACCCGTTGTGAGGATTCTTTTCAGATTAAGACCCTGCGTAGACCTTTTTTACTGTCTCTTGTTGTTATTCTCCCTTGGTTTCTTCCTATAGCCAAAGCGGAGCCTGACGTTTTGGCATCGTCCACGTCAGAAGACCATGCCTATACCTGGACACCAGGGGCTTAGGGCACTGTTTTGCCCATTACTATAAAGACCGAACACCTCAGGGAGTGTTCAGCGTCTCGAGTTAGGCATTATATGCATCAGCTCCGAATCATGTCTTTGGTCAAATGTTGGGTTTGCCCGGCTCCTGTGTTTTGCTGCCTTACGTTCCGTATCATCGGCTAACGCGGCACCAGGAGAACTACTGCGATTGTGCCCCAGTTCGGCTGGGCGAGCACCTCAGTAGAGAAAGCCGAAAACTGACTGTCATGATATAGCGAGAGACTGGTCAACCACTCGATCGACCACCGGAATGTTTAGAATTCCCCGCTTTGACGAAGGACCGTTTCCCGGTCAGGCACACACGCGCCCCGAACTCGGAGAAGTGCGGTGCCCCAAGGGGCTATATCGTAGCCCCACCCTCGAACTCCACTGGCTAAGTGAAAGTGATAAAGCATTATAGTCCGGATTGCCTCGTTTGCTACGCTACCACCTCCTTAACAGGACCGAGACGTCGGATTAAGTGTGAAAAAGTGCTATTTTTGCGAACACCCCCGCACCTTGTGCGTGGGGGCTGAAGCCGAAGGCTGCAATCTTTCAGGTTATACAAATGTATACGAAAACGGCCGCTCAGGAGCAGTTTTACTACTTGGGACGCACAAGTATAAAAAGCAGCTATTACATAATCATTCTTTTACAAGATAAAACGTTCATTTGAACGTAACATTTTTTGAGCACTGCGACTCTATTACACGAGCACCACGCATAACTTCCCCGAAATAGTGCTCGGCGGGGAGCCGGCATCCATCCGAACCCTGGGAGGCAACAGCGGTGGCGTCCATCTCTGTCCAATGCGCCTTTACGCGGGCAAGTGCCATCCGCGCGCCTTCGATGTAGGCTGACCGCTTCATATCCTTGATATGCGGCACCGCTCCAAGGAATTGCTGCAGTAAGCCGAAGTAGCTCGTCGCCTTGGACCTCTCTGGCCAGACATGAGCCACGATGTCAGTCATGGCGAGTCCGGATAATCTATTCAGCTCGGCCCATTCGGCCAACCGGTCGTTCAACAGAAGTAAGCGCTCCGGACTATGGAATTGAGACCAAAATAGCTCTTCCGTTTGGTAATCCTTCTGGCTCTGGAAGTGCTCAACGGCATCAGCCGCACTTGCCGCTAAGTCCATATACGGATCCTCCGGGCTCCACAGCCGATCAAATTGAGCGTACTTCTCATCCATAAACCGGCGACACAGCAGATAAGGCTTGCCAGCCACGATATCTCTGGCCTGGTGCAGCTCCTCCCTCATTGCCCGCATTGCAGAACGGGCATCCTTGGCCTCGGCGGTGGCCTTTTTCAGGTCTTCCCGCTCAGATAAGCGCTCCTTTTCGAGAGCCGCATTGCGGTCGACAGCATCTTTTACTTTTCCGGCCAATTCGGCCACCTCCTCCCTGCTTAGGGAGTGAGCAGCCTTTTCGGCTTTCAACTCCTCGGCCGCCCTCGAGGCAGCCGCGTCACTCCTTCGGGCTTGCTCCTTCGCTTGAGCAAGTTCGGCCCGAAGGCTCTCCACAGCAGCAGCACCATCTGTACAACAGCATATAATTTATCAAGAGGAGGGCTTTGACCCCCGTAATAAAGTGACTGCGGAGAACTCATTTACCTTGCGACTCGTCAAGTCGCCGGTTGACAAGCGTGATGTCTGCATCCGCCACGTCAAGTTGCCGCATTAACTTGGCAACTTCACCAGTCCGGCTATCCCTCGGACTATCCGCCACCTGCATAAGAACGGCGACATTAATTACTTGCGATTTTGATCCTCGGCACGCTGTCGTCTTCGACAACCTGCCGAGTCTCGGGGGCTACCATCTATACAGGGCGCATTTTTATGTGCAAAACTGTCAATAAACAAAGGATGCGTCATTTTTGCGTACCTCAAACCCCGCCAGCAAACTCATGGCGGCATTGCGCAATCTGCCCTCGACGGACGAAATCCTTCCAATCACCGTACGCATCAACGCACGGTGATCTTCTGAAATGGACGCCCTCTCAAGCAGATTCTTCAGTTCTCCCGTCCGGACACTAGTGTGTGCCGAATTCTCCGGCCCCTCAGACTCGGGGATGCCCTCCGTGATGACACTTCAAGCTCGTCCGCTTTATTTGACGGCGCGGCAGACGGAGGCGTTTCGCTCTCCATCATCTCCGGAAGAAGGTCCCCTGAAGATGAACTCATCTGAGAAGGTTGCAGATCCGACCTGCAAGATAAATATTTCGGTCACCCATAGAAGCATAAATGGAGGTATGTCCTTACTAATTAACTCCCCCTTTTCATACTCACGGCTCGCTGGAGGGCTGATCTTTTGGCAACGATTGCACGTCCGGATTCTTTCCGGACGCCGTATCCCCTGGGGAAGATCTCTTCCCCCGTTTTAGGGCCTTGGCCTCCGGATCCTTGGAGGCGGTCCTCTTCTCCCCTGGGAAGGAGGGGTTTTTGATTCCTCCCTCCTCAGACGCCCCTTTGGGCAGAATATTAGCTCCTCTATTTTCCCCATCGCCCCCTTCTGAGGGCGCGGCCTCCAACATTCTAACCAGCACGGGCTCCAGTGCGGTCTCTGGGAGGGGGGTCGGACACCTTATCAGCCTTGATCGCACCACCCACTCCTGTAAAGAGTAATGTGTCAGGAAACGAACTCTAGAAAGGCATATAAACAGGACGTCCGAACTCTGAGCTATTTACCTGAGTATCCGGGCGATTGCGGCTTAGGCCTGCGTCCTCGGCTAATTCCGGACACGCCACCTGCGGTCCGAAGAACAACTTGTACATCTCCACGGGTGTCGCACCCATGAAGTGTTGGAGAATCCGAGGTCCCTCCGGGTTGAAATCCCATAGACAGAGAGGACGGCGTTTGCAGGGCAGGAGATGCCTGATTAGCATAACCTACATCACCATGACCAGATTGATCTCCCTTGCTTGGAGGTCTCGAATCCGGCCCTGCAGTGAGGGCACGTCTTCGGATGGCCCCCAATTGAGCCCTTCGTTGACCCACGACATCAGTTGGCGTGGAGGTCCCGGGCGGAATGAAGGCGGTGGCTTTTGCTTGCTGCCCTTCGGAGCGGTGATATAGAACCACTCCTGCTGCCACAGTCCGAGTTCCTCTTGGAAGGAACCCTTGGGCCACGGGGCATCGGCCTTTTTGCTTATGGCCACCCCGCCGCACTCCGCTTGATGCCCCCCGATCATCTTCGGTTCCACTTTGAAGGTCTTCAGCCACAGGCCGAAGTGGGGGGTGACGCGGAGGAAGGCTTCGCAGACGATAATGAATGCGGAGATATGGAGGATGGACTCCGGAGCCAAGTCGTGGAAATCCAGCCCGTAGTAGAACATGAGCCCTCTCACGAAGGGGTCCGTCGGGAAGCCTAAACCCCAACGGAGGTGGGATACAAAGACGACGTATTCGCCGGGCTCGGGGGTGGGCACGACCTGCCCTGGGGCAGGAAACCTGTGCGAAATCTCGTAGGTCAGGTACTTGGCTTCACGTAACTTCAATATGTCCTCCTCCGTAACGGAGGAAGGCATCCATCGGCCCTGAAGGTCGGAGCCGGACATGGTTGAGGATCCGAAGCGCTCGAATCTGAGGCTCTGGGTGTTGGAACTGGGAGCGAGGAGTAGATTCAATGCGAGATTGAAGAACAAGAGCAAGCCTTGGTCCTCTTATAAAGGGGAAAAATACCAAGAGCCGTCTCCGTGACCGTTTGGGATTCACCTTCGATATAGGAGGCGTGGCGACGGGAACGGTTGGGTTACCCACGCACGTATTGATGAGAATCCTGGAATAAGGGGAACACGATCTCTGCTTCGACAAGACGTGCCAAGGAAACCGCTTCGCTAAACGTGCTGAGGTGGTACAGTAAAAAACGATTTAAACAAAGGCTTGGTAGCGGTGTGATGTCACGCCACATAATACGTCAGCAGATTGAACTGGTGTACATTTTATTCTCTCTACGGTGGAATGTGGAATTTATTTTGCAGAGCCGGACACTATCCTGGTGTTCATAATCTTCTCTGGATTATTCAAGGGAGGAACCCGCCTTGCAACGCCAAACATTATGCGCGCCGGACTTATCGTCATTGAAGCCTGGTTCAGGGGCTACTGAGGGAGTCCTGGACTAGGGGGTGTCCGGACAGCCGGACTATCATCGTCCGCCGGACTCCAAGACTACGAAGATACAAGATTGAAGACTTCGTCCCGTGTCCGGATGGGACTTTCCTTGGCGTGGAAGGCAAGCCTGGCGATACGGATATGTAGATCTCCTACCATTGTAACCGACTCTATGTAACCCTAGCCTCCTCCGATGTCTATATAAACCGGAGGGATTTAGTCCGTAGGACAAAACATACATTACAACAATCATACCATAGGCTAGCTTCTAGGGTTTAGCCTCCTTGATCTCGTGGTAGATCCCCTCTTGTAATACCCATATCATCAATATTAATCAAGCAGGACGTAGGGTTTTACCTCCATCGAGAGAGCCCGAACCTGGGTAAAACATCGTGTCCCTTGTCTCCTTTTACCATCCGCCTAGACGCACAGTTCGGGACCCCCTACCCGAGGTCCGCCGGTTTTGACACCGACAGTGAGAAAATAACGATACCCGCCGCGAGCCTCAATATTCATCGGACCACATACATCAGTATGTATGATTTCCAACAAATCTGTTGCTCGCTCCATTGTTCCAGAGAACGGTGTTTTAGTCATCTTGCCGATGAGGCATGGTTCGCAAGTACCAAGTGATTCATAATCAAGTGATTCCAAAAGTCCATCAGCATGGAGTTTCTTCATGCGCTTTACACCAATATGACCCAAAGGGCAGTGCCACAAATAAGTTGCACTATCATTATCAACTCTACATCTTTTGGCTTCAACGTTATGAATATGTGTATCAGTACTATCAAGATTCAACAAAAATAGACGACTCTTCAAGGGTGCATGACCATAAAAGATATTACTCATATAAATAGAACAACCATTATTCTCAGATTTAAATGAATAACCATCTCGCATCAAACAAGATCCAGATATAATGTTCATGCTCAACGCTGGCACCAAATAACAATTATTCAGGTCTAAAACTAATCCCGAAGGTAGATGTAGAGGTAGCGTGCCGACGGCGATCACATCGATTTTGGAACCATTTCCCACGTGCATCGTCACCTCGTCCTTAGCCAATCTTCGCTTAATCCGTAGTCCCTGTTTCGAGTTGCAAATATTAGCAACAGGACCAGTATCAAATACCCAGGTGCTACTGTGAGCTTTAGTAAGGTACACATCAATAACATGTATATCACATATACCTTTATTCACCTTGCCATCCTTCTTATACACCGAATACTTGGGGCAGTTCCCCTTCCAATGACCAGTCTGTTTGCAGTAGAAGCACTCAGTTTCAGGCTTAGGTCCAGACTTGGGTTTCTTCTCCTTAGCAGCAACTTCCTTGCTTTTCTTCTTGAAGTTCCCCTTCTTCTTCCCTTTACCCTTTTTCTTGAAACTGCTGGTCTTGTTGACCATCAACACTTGATGCTCCTTCTTTATTTCTACCTCCGCAACTTATAGCATTGCGAAGAGCTTGGGAATTGTCTTATCCATCCCTTGCATAGTATAGTTCATCACAAAGCTCTTGTAGCTTGGTGGCAGTGACTGAAGAATTCTGTCAATGACACTATCATCCGGAAGATTAACTCCCAGTTGAATCAAGTGATTATTATACCCAGACATTTTGAGTATGTGTTCACTAACAGAACTATTCTCCTCCATCTTTGTAGGATCGAAAGTATGTCTAGAGGGGGTGATTAGACTACTTGACCAAATAAAAATCTAGCCTTTTCCCAATTTTAGTTCTTGGCAGATTTTAGCAACTTAGCACAAGTCAAGCAATAAACCTACACATGCAATTCTAGGAGTATAGCAGCAGAATGTAACACAATTGCATATGAAGGTAAAAGGAGGAGTTTGAGGGAGCAAACACAATGTTGACACAGAGATTTTTTATCCGTGGTTCCGATAGGTGGTGCTATCGTACATCCACGTTGATGGAGACTTCAACCCACGAAGGGTAACAGTTGTGCGAGTCCACGGAGGGCTCCACCCACGAAGGGTCCACGAATAAGCAACCTTGTCTATCCCACCATGGTCGTCGCCCATGAAAGACTTGCCTCACTCGGGTAGATCTTCACAAAGTAGGCGATATCATTGCCCTTACAAACTCCTTGGTTCAACTCCACAATCTTGACGGAGGCTCCCAAGTGACACCTAGCCAATCTAGGAGACACCACTCTACAAGAAGTAACAAATGGTGTGTTGATGATGAACTCCTTGCTCTTGTGCTTCAAATGATAGTCTCCCCAACACTCAACTCTCTCACATAGGATTGGATTTGGTGGAAAGATGATTTGAGTGGAAAGCAACTTGGGGAAGGCTAGAGATCAAGATTTATGTGGTTGGAATGGAATATATTGACCTCAACACAAGTGTAGGTGGTTCTATCTCAGAAAATGTATGTTGGAAGTGTAGGCATGTTCTGATGGATCTATCCACGAATGAAGAGTGAGTGGAGGGGTATATATAGCCTCCACAACAAATCTAACCGTTACACACAATTTTCAAAACTCGGTGGGACCGAATCATGAAACTCGGTCAGACCGATTTAGTTCATAATGTGACTGTTAGGATTTTCGGTGGGACCGACACGTCAACTTGGTGAGACCGATTTCATTAGGGTTAGGGCATAACATAATCTTGGTGAGACCGATTACACAAACTCGGTGAGACCGATTTTGGTAATAGACAAACAAAGAGTTGGTCAGGCAAACTCGGTGGGACCGATTCGCTCATCTCGGTTGGACCGAAACGTTACGAAAAGGAAACATAGAGTTTGCATTGCAATCTCGGTGGGAACGATCGCTCATCTTGATTTGACCGAAATGTTACGACGGGAAACAGAGACATTGCAATCCCATCTCGTTGAGACCGAGGTCCCTATTGGTGAGACCGAAAAGACTAGGGTTTCTGGCAGTGGCTATGTCAACTGAACTCGGTGGCGCCGGACAGACAGTTTCGGTGGGGCCGAGTTTGACTTCTGGTTTGGAACATATGTGGATTTAAGAAAGTAGTTGAGGGTTTTTGGAGCATATCACTAAGCACTTTTGAGCAAGCAAGCCATTAAGCAACACCTCATCCCCTCTTAATAGTATTGGCTTTCCTATGGACTTAATGTGATCTTGGATCACTAAAATAGAAAATGTAGAGTCCTCAGCTTTGAGCTTGAGCCAATCCTTTCTCATCCATGCCATGCCAATCATTGAGCTTTCCTGAAATGTTTATCTTGAAGTAGCATTAGCTCAGTGAGCTATATGTTGTTAGGAATTACCAAAACCACCCAGGGATAGTTGCACTTTCAATCTCCCCCTTTTTGGTAAGTATGTGATAAGCAAGAGCTCCCCCTAAATTTGTGCATTATTTAAATTTTCTTTTGAATGCAAATGTACAATAGATTAGGATCATGGGTTACTCTTCCATGTCACATACATCTTGGTGGAGCGCTCAAAATGATAGAACTTAAAAGCATGCACTCATCACCAAGCAAGTGAATGATCATATAAGGATATAAGAGATAATATCATGCAACAAGCATTAAGGGTAGCATATGATCAAACACATGATCAAACAAGTATCTCACGAAAACATAAAGTATCTCACACAAGCACGCAATAAAGTAGTTCAACTAAAATAGCAAGAGATAAAAAAGCAACACTCTCTATTTCGAAGCCTATGATCTATACATTTTTCTCCCCCTTTGGCTACAAGTTACCAAAAAGTTCAAAAATGCATAGTGTTAAACGACTCTCAGGCTTGATCTTTGGTAGGAGGTGTAGAGATGACTCCAAGGACGAAAGCTTCTGTTGATGTAGCTGGAGCTGGTGGAGTGGCTGCTGGAGCTGGTGGCACTGAGGATGTAGATGCTGATGCTGATGTTGTAGCTCGAGTATCTGTGACTGGCACTGCAGCATACCTCTGGCTTCTGGGCACTCTAGCAAAAGCATCTGTAGTAGACTTGCCCTTCTTCTCCTTTGCATCCTCCTGTAGCTGCTCAACTATAGTTTGGATCTTAGTTACCTTGACATCAAGATCATAGAATTTCTGCTAAAGATCCTCTCCAAACTCTCCTGGTTTTGAGTTAGGGTGGCCAAGCCCTTCTCAATCCTCAGAGTGTATTGGATCAGATATCCAAGCTGATCTTGCTTGGTCTTCAAGAACACTTGTGATGCCTCTTCAATAGTTGGCATCTTTGCAGCTTTCTCTGCCCTTGCCTTCTCTCTCTTCTCATGTGCTTGAGCTGATGATGGGTCATTTTCATTCATAACAACAGTGTTGTCTTCAAATTCAGGGTAGATGGGCAGGTGATCCTTGTCCAATAGATATTTTCCTGTGCCCATCTTGGAGTTGATGAGCTCCTGAATGTGTGGGGCATAGCCACAACTTCTCTTCTGATCACTTGTTGTCCTCTTGATTGTCTCCACAATCAGACTCATGACTTTGAACTTTTGAGGCACATCAAAAAAATGGAGCAAGTTGATAGCATGTCCTCTGATCATCTTGTGATCACCTGACTTGGGTAGCAATGTGTGCCTTAGGATCCAATTGATGGTAGGCAGACCACACAACAAGAAGTGGGCACATCCAAACTTATGAGTATCTAAAGCATCATCTGGGATCTTTCTGTACATGTTGGCCATAGTGTTATGGTCTTTCTTCTTTTCAGCATAAACATCCAAGTCATCCTCACTTTCTTCTGGGGCATTGATCTACTGAGCCCATTCCTCAATAGTAGACTGGTACCTTGTACCTTCAGACATCCAAATGATCTTCCCATCTGGGTAGAAGTGGGCAGTGGAGTAAAACTGCATGATCATCTCATCATTCCACTTGGTGAGCTTCTGGGCAACAAATGTATCAACTCCACATGCTTTGAAGCTATCGTATACACCTGGATAGTGATCTTGATTCTCCTTGATGTACTCCTAGTCAACCCATCTCATGTCACACACAATGGGCTTCTTGTCAAGCAAAATTGTCTCATAAAAGTCTTGTTGTTCCTTAGTGTGAAACATGTAGTCCACAGCAGTTCTCCTCCTGACAGCATATGGATCAGACTGTCTCCATAATCTCAGTCCTGAATCCTTCCTGATTTTCATGTTTTCTGCAATAGGATGTGCATCATTGTGGTCAGGGATCTTGGGCTTCAACTTTCTCAAAACAAGTGAGTCTTCTTCCTCTTCTTTAGCAGCTTCAGGCACTGGGGCCTTGTTCTTCTCCTTAGCTGGTATACTTCTGGTGTCCCTCTTAGGTTTTTGGGGTTTCTAAGCTGGAGCAGCAGCCTTGGGAAAAGCTTTGGGCTTAGATGGAGCAGCCCCTGATCTGATTGCATCTCACATTAGCTTATGAGCTTTGGGTGCTAGTGCAGCATCCTCTTGTTCTTCCTCTTCTTCTTCAGAATCTCTTGTCATTGATGGTTTGCCAAGAACTCTAGTAGTAGTGGTTCTTGCCCTCTTCTTCTTCTTCTTACCATCCCCTGCTGCTTCACCATCATCTGATTCAATGGTGAACTTCATAGTTTCACCTGTGGCAACTTTCTTTGGCTTGGAAGCTTCAGCTGTTGAGGCTCTCGCTTTTGACATTGGAACTCTTCTTGCTGGAGCCTTTGTTTTCATTCCAGGCTTTGTTGTAGCAATAGTGCTATATTCCTTCTTTATCACTTTCTTTCTTGAAGTGGCCTCATCCTCAACAACCACATAATCCTCATCCTCAGAATCTGAGGTTCTTTTTTTTCTGGATCTGGTTGCTGCCTTTGGCAAGTTGCTTGGAGTGCTCCTACTTCCATCATCAGACGTGCTAGAGGGATCTAAGCCCTCACTCATCTGCACATGTTCCTCGAACTTGTTTTGGCTGTCACTTTGATCAGACATCTTGCAGGCAAACTGTCAGCAGACCCTGTGAATAGGTTGTAGATGAGGTAGAGTAGATGAGCATCACAAGTACAGAGGTTTTGCTAAATGATTGAGTCAAAAAGCTTAGTTTTAGTTCTCTACAAAAGTGATCTTGGAGCTACCGAATTGACACACTCGGTGATACCGAAGCAACACTTGGAACCTAAACTAGTGAACTCGGTAGGACCAAGTCACTGTTCGGTGGCACCGAGATTGCTAGGGTTTCACAGAATTTTGAACTCGGTCACACCGATTTGCAAATTTCGGTCAGACCGAAAAGCGCATGTGCAAAGGCCAAGGCCGAATTGGTGAGACTGATTTCTACAGTTCGGTCGGTCCGAGATGAGTTCTGCGGAGAGCAAACCCTAAAATTTTCGAATCAATCTAGACCTAAGGAAGTTTTAGCTGGATGGATCAATCTAAATTGTGGCAAGAAACATGGCATTATCCTTTTGCTAGGAATCGGAGTGAAAAAGATAGCACAAGGGGTCGAACACTTACCCTAGAGTGGCGAGTGTTTGCTACGGCGGCAACGGCAGAGCAGATTGCCGCTGACGGCGGTGGAGACCAGTGGCGGGAGGTCGCTGGCAGCAAGACGACGATCCGGAGACCCGAAGAGGCAGAGCAGGTTACGCGCGGGTGAAGGGTTTCGTAAAAATTTCCAAAATTTGACCCAACAGAATATATAACCTGACCCTGTCGGTGTGACCGAGTGGAACAACTCGGTGGCACCAAGATGCAAAACTGCAGGCAGTTACTACAACTCGGTGTGACTGAAAGGTTCTAATCGGTTGCACCGAGATTGAAAAACCTAGATCAACTAAGTGATTTCGGTAGGACCGAAAAGGATGAATTGGTCATACCGAAATGCACAAAGAGGTTTTGGAAGTTTGAGTCTATGACGAATCGGGGACTCCGAGTGCTCCTCACACGGAGTGGTTCGAATCTGACTTGATCAAACTTTGTGATGTAGCATGAATAGAGTTTGAGACGAGGAAAGCATAGATAGCTAGAGGGAGTTCTTAGGCATTCTTGTCCATCCATTTGGCAAAAGAGAAAAAGCCAAACAATCAAAGCAACAAATGGATGTCCTTGAATGAGAAAAATATGCATTCAACATGCTCACACAATTAAAATGGCAAATGAAATATGTGACAAAGCATGCACACACACTCTAGCATTTATCAAGCAATTGGCGATGACTAGGTCATCTATATATGAGTATATTGATTTAGGAGTCAAATGAGAACATTTGATCATAGGTCATACTCATCGTTTAAGCACAAGTGGGGTTACCACTTTTACATAAAGCATTGTTGTGCTCAAACCATTAGAGTTGCTTTAGCTCAATTCTTAGAGTAAAGCTCCCCCTAGATGTGATATCCCCCCTAAGAGGGATGAACTAACCTTGGGTTTTGTCGATGATGACTTCATGTAGGTGTTGAAGATGTGGATTCTCAATTTTGATGTAGATCATTCGAAGAAATCCATTGGAGTGAGTTGTACTTTCAATACCTACACGGGTTAGTCCCACAAGGAACAAGCAAGGATATCCATAGACATAGAGTGATGTATACACAAGATGTTGTCCATGAAAGCATTGGGTTACCTTGTCCCTTGTCTTACCAACAAGAGGGTTTGTGACTCCTTGAACTAGTGCAAGATATGGAAGTTGTTTGCACTTGTCCTTGCCAAAATGATAAGAGTGAAGTATGTTGGCGGAGTCACCCTCAATAACTCTCTAGTTCTTCTTCTTCGGGATCCACGCCATCTTGATGGTAATCCTTGGATTTGTAGTCGTACTTGATAAAGTAGAACTTGATGTCGTCTTGGGAACCCACTTGACCAAGGCCTCAGGTGCTTCTTTGAGTGCATCAATCTCCTCTTGAAGCTTGTCCTTGCCTTTTTGCTTGTGGTCTTTTGGTGGAAGATCATCTTGAGCTTGTGTTCCTTGGAAATAAGTAGGATCATACTTCTCTTGTTGAGGTACAAACTTCGTCTTGGGGTATTGATCTTCTTCCCACTCAACTCCATTGGCATTGAACTTTCGTTCAAAACCAACACCTTGATTCTTCCAGTGCCTTCCTTGCTTGCGTACAATTTCCACAAATTGCTTACTTCCGGCAAGGCTCTTGTAAACACCCTTCTCTATGATTCCCTTCAATAAGCTATTTTCTTGCTCAAGTGTAACTGGACTAAGAGAGTCATTAGTGGAATCAAGAGAACTATTAGAAGCAACAATATTGGATTTAGCATGATTGTTGTTACTACTAGATGAAGAATCTTTCTTGTTTTTGTTCTTAGGTTTAACTTGTGGCATGTAAGTAGACAAGAGTAAACACTGGGCAATGTAAGAAAAAAAATTCTTGCGAAGATCATCATTGATTGCCTTTAAAAACTCATGCTCTTGCTCAAGGTTGAGCTTTTCAAAGTGTAGCTTCTCATGAGTCTTTAAAAGTTCTCGATGATCTTCCAAGGTAGTTTCATGAGCTAACTTAAGAGTGTTTAGTTCTTTAGTTAGACGCTCAATCTCCTTCTTATCATTGTCATTTTTTTATCTTGATTATCATGATTAATAGCAAGTTCATCATAGTTCTCATACCTAGAGTTGGCAACAAGTAAATCATCATCTCCAAGAAAATCATCTTCATCACCATTGAAATCAACATACTCGGGGTGTGTTACCTTTGGACCTTTAGCCATGAAGCATCTCCCAATTCCTTCATTTGGTGAGTCTAATATGTCATAGGAGTTGGTTGTCACAAGTGCTAGTCCTGCAACACCTTCATCTTGATTATATTCGGAGTCGGAGTGATAACTTCTTTCGGAGTGATTGTCAGAGTCGGAGCAGGATACCCATTCACCAACATGAGCTTGATGTCTTCTTTTTGTGTAGCTCCTTGATGACTTATCCTTTCTTTCTGAATCCTTGCTTCTCCGAGAGGGTCTTCGTTCATAACGATCGTCTCTACTCCTTCTTTCTCTTGGTGGTGATTCTTCTCTTATACTCCTTCTTTTGGGAGAATCTTCTCTTCTTTTGTAGGGAGCCGTACACTCATTGGAATAGTGTCCGGGTCTTCCACAATTGTAGCAATTACGCTCACGACTAGAAGATCTTTTCTCATTGTAGGACCTTGACTTGGAGCTTCTTTCTTTACTTCTACTCTTGTAGAATTTGTTGAAGTTCTTCATGAACGAAATATGCCCTAGAGGCAATAATAAAGTTATTATTTATTTCCTTATTTCATGATAAATGTTTATTATTCATGCTAGAATTGTATTAATCGGAAACATAATACATGTGTGAATACATAGACAAACATAGTGTCACTAGTATGCCTCTACTTGACTAGCTCATTGAATCAAAGATGGTTAAGTTTCCTAGCCATAGACATGAGTTGTCATCTGATTAACGGGATCACATCATTAGGAAAATGATGTGATTGACATGACCTGTCCCGTTAGCCTAGCACTTGATCGTTTAGTATGTTGCTATTGCTTTCTTCATGACTTATACATGTTCCTGTAACTATGAGATTATGCAACTCCCGTTTACCGGAGGAACACTTTGGGTGCTACCAAACGTCACAACGTAACTGGGTGATTATAAAGGAGTACTACAGGTGTCTCCAAAGGTACATGTTGGGTTGGCGTATTTCGAGATTAGGTTTTGTCACTCCGATTGTCGGAGAGGTATCTCTGGGCCCTCTCGGTAATGCACATCACTATAAGCCTTGCAAGCAATGTAACTAATGAGTTAGTTGCGGGATGATGCATTACGTAACGAGTAAAGAGACTTGCCGGTAACGAGATTGAACTAGGTATTGGGATACCGACGATCGAATCTCGGGCAAGTAACATACCGATGACAAAGGGAACAACGTATGTTGTTATGCGGTTTGACCGATAAAGATCTTCGTAGAGTATGTGGGAGCCAATATGAGCATCCAGGTCCCGCTATTGGTTATTGACCGAGAATAGTTCTAGGTCATGTCTACATAGTTCTCGAACCCGTAGGGTCCGCACGCTTAAAGTTTCGATGACAGTTATATTATGACTTTATGAGTTTTGATGTACCGAAGGAGTTCGGAGTCCTGGATGTGATCACGGACATGACGAGGAGTCTCGAAATGGACGAGACGTAAAGATTGATATATTGGAAGCCTATGTTTGGACATCGGAATAGTTCCGGGTGAAATCGGCATTTTACCGGAGTGCCGGGAGGTTACCGGAACCCCCCGGGGGTTATTGGGCCTACATGGGCCTCGAGGGAGAAGTGGGAAGGAGGCAGGAGGGGGCCGCGCGCCCCTCCCCTTCCTAGTCCGAATAGGACAAGGGAAGGGGGGCGGCGCCCCCCCTTTCCTTCCCCTCTTCCTCCTCTTTCCCCCCCTTCTCCTACTCCTACTTGGAAAGAGGGAGTCCTACTCCTGGTGGGAGTAGGACTCCCCCCTTGGCGCGCCCTCCTTGGCCGGCGGCCTCCTCCCCCCTGGCTCCTTTATATACGGGGGCGGGGGGCACCCCATAGACACAAAAGTTGATCTACGGATCGTTCCTTAGCCGTGTGCGGTGCCCCCTTCCACCATATTCCACCTCGGTCATATCGTCGTGGAGTTTAGGGGAAGCCCTGCGCCGGTAGAACATCATCATCATCACCATGCCGTCGTGCTGAAGGAACTCATCTCCGGAGCTCGGCTGGATCGGAGGCCGGAAATCGTCATCGAGCTGAACGTGTGCTGAACTCGGAGGCCCCGTACGTTCGGTGCTTGGATCGGTCGGATCGTGAAGACGTACGACTACATCAACCGTGTTGTGCTAACGCTTCCGCTTACGGTCTACGAGGGTACGTGGACAAACACTCTCCCCTCTTGTTGCTATATCATCACGATGATCTTGCGTGTGCATAGGATTTTTTTTGAAATTACTACGTTCCCCATCAGTGGCATCCGAGCCTAGGTTTTATGCATTGATGTTATATGCACGAGTAGAACACAAGTGAGTTGTGGGCGATACAAGTCATACTGCTTACCAGCATGTCATACTTTGGTTCGGCGGTATTGTGAGATGAAGCAGCCCGGACCGACATTACGCGTACGCTTACGCGAGACTGGTTTCACCGTTACGAGCACTCATGCTTAAAGGTGGCTGGCGGGTGTCTGTCTCTCTCACTTTAGCTGAATCGAGTATGGCTACGCCCGGTCCTTGCGAAGGTTAAAACAGCACCAACTTGACGAACTATCGTTGTGGTTTTTGATGCGTAGGTAAGAACGGTTCTTGCTAAGCCCGTAGCAGCCATGTAAAATTTGCAACAACAAAGTAGAGGACGTCTAACTTGTTTTTGCAGGGCATGTTGTGATGTGATATGGTCAAGACGTGATGCTATATTTTATTGTATGAGATGATCATGTTTTGTAACCGAAGTTATCGGCAACTGGCAGGAGCCATATGGTTGTCGCTTTATTGTATGAAATGCAAACACCCTGTAATTGCTTTAGTTTATCACTAAGCGGTAGTGATAGTCATAGAAGCAATAGATGGCGTAACGACAACGATGCTACGATGGAGATCAAGGTGTCGCACCGGTGACGATGGTGATCACGACGGTGCTTCGAAGATGGAGATCACAAGCACAAGATGATGATGGCCATATCATATCACTTATATTGATTGCATGTGGTGTTTATCCTTTATGCATCTTATCTTGCTTTGATTGACGGTAGCATTTTAAGATGATCTCTCACTTAATAATCAAGAAGTGTTCTCCCTGAGTATGCACTGTTGCGAAAGTTCTTCGTGCTGAGACACCACGTGATGATCGGGTGTGATAGGCTCTACGTTCAAATACAACGGGTGCAAAACAGTTGCACACGTGGAATACTCAGGTCATACTTGACGAGCCTAGCATATACAGATATGGCCTCGGAACACGGAGACCGAAAGGTCGAGTGTGAATCATATAGTAGATATGATCAACATAGTGATGTTCACCATTGAAACTACTCCATCTCACGTGATGATCGGACATGGTTTAGTTGATTTGGATCACGTGATCACTTTGGATCCGTGATCTGAGGTTTATCCTCATTGCTGCGCAGAAGAATTATGTCCTTGATGCACCGCTAGGTGACAGACCTATTGTAGGAGCAGATGCAGACGTTATGAACATTTGGCTAGCTCAATATGATGACTACTTGATAGTTTAGTGCACCATGCTTAACGGCTTAGAATCGAGACTTCAAGGACGTTTTGAACGTCATGGACCATATGAGATGTTCCAGAAATTGAAGTTGATATTTCAAGCAAATACCCGAGTTGAGAGATATGAAGTCTCCAACAAGTTCTATAGCTAAAAGATGGAGGAGAATTGCTCAACTAGTGAGCATGTGCTCAGATTGTCTGGGTACTTCAATCGCTTGAATCAAGTGGGAGTTAATCTTCCAGATAAGATAGTGATTGACAGAATTCTCTAGTCACCATCACCAAGTTAGTAGAACTTCGTGATGAACTATAGTATGCAAGGGATGACGAAAACGATTCCCAAGCTCTTCGTGATGTTGAAATCGACGAAGGTAGAAATCAAGAAAGAGCATCAAGTGTTGATGATTGACAAGACCACTAGTTTCAAGAAAAGGGCAAAGGGAAAGAAAGGGAACTTCAAGTGGAAAGACAAGCAAGTTGTCACTCCTGCGGAGAAGCTCAAAGCTGGACCATGGCCTGAAACTAAGTGCTTACACTGCAAAGGAAATAGTCACTAGAAGCGGAAATGCCCTAAATATTTGGTAGATAAGAAGGATGGCAAAGTGAACAAGGGTATATTTGATATACAGGTTATTAATGTGTGCCTTGCTAGTGTTTATAGTAGCCCCTGAGTATTTGATACTTGTTCGGTTGCTAAGATTAGTAACTCGAAACAGGAGTTACAGAAAACAGAGACTAGTTGAAGGGGAAGTGACGATGAGTGTTGGAAGGAGTTCCAAGATTGATATGATCATCATCGCACACTCCCTATACTTTCGGGATTAGTGTTAAACCTAAATAAATGTTATTTGGCATTTACGTTAAGAATGAATATGATTTGATCTGTTTATTGCAATACGGTTATTCATTTAAAATCAGAGAATAATTGTTGTTCTGTTTACATGAATAAAACCTTCAATGGTCATACACCCAATGAAAATAGTTTGTTGGATCTCGATCGTGATGATACACATATTCATAATATTGATGCCAAAAGATGCAAAGTTAATAATGATAGTGCAACTTATTTGTGGCACTGCCGTTTGGGTCATATCGGTGTAAAGCGCATGAAGAAACTCCATAAAGATGGATTTTTGGAATCACTTGGTTATGAATCATTTGATGCTTGCGAACCATGCCTTTTGGGCAAGATGACTAAAACTCCGTTCTCCGGAACAATGGAACAAGCTACTAACTTGTTGGAAATAATACATACAGATGTATGCGATCCAATGAGTATTGATGTTCGTGGCAAGTATCGTTATTTTCTGACCTTCACAAGATGATTTGAGCAGATATGGGTATATCTACTTGATGAAACATAAGTCTGAAATAGTTTAAAGGTTCAAAGAATTTCAGAGTGAAGTGGAAAAATCATTGTAACAAGAAAATAAAGTTTCTGCGATCTGATCGCGGAGACGAATATTTGAGTTACGAGTTTGGTCTTCAATTAAAACAATGTGAAATAGTTTCACAGCTCATGCCACCTGGAACACCACAACGTTATGGTGTGTCCGAACATCGTAACCGCACTTTATTGATATGGTGCGATCTATGATGTCTCTTACTGATTTACCACTATTGTTTTGGGGTTATGCATTAGAGACAGCTGCATTCACGTTAAAAAAGGGCACCATCTAAATCCGTTGAGACGACACCGTATGAACTATGGTTTAGCAGTAAACCTGAGCTGTCGTTTCTTAAAGTTTGGAGTTGCGATGCTTATGAAAAAGGTTTTCAACCTAATAAGCTCGAACCCAAATCGGAGAAGTGCGTCTTCATAGAATACCCAAAGGAAACTGTTGGGTACACCTTCTATCACAGATCTGAAGGCAAGATATTCGTTGCTAAAAAATGGATCCTTTCTAGAGAAGGAGTTTCTCTCGAAAGAAGTGAGTGGGAGGAAAGTAGAACTTGATGAGGTAACTGTACCTTCTCCCGAATTGGAAAATAGTTCATCACTGAGATCAGTTCCAGTGATTCCTACACCAATTAGTGAGGAAGTTAATGATGATGATCATGAAACTTCAGATCAAGTTACTACAGAACCTCGTAGGTCTTCCAAAGTACAGTCCGCACCAGAGTGGTACGGTAATTCTGTTCTGGAAGTCATGTTACTAGACCATGATGAACCTACGAACTACGAGGAAGCGATGATGAGCCCAGATTCCGCGAAATGGCTTGAGGCCATGAAATGTGAGATGGGATCCATGTATGAGAACAAAGTATGGACTTTGGTGGAGTTGCCCGATGATTGGCAAGCCATATTGTATAAATGGATCTTCAAGAGGAAGACAGATGCTGATAGTAGTGTTACTATCTACAAAGCTCGACTTATCGCAAAAAGGTTTTTGACAAGTTCAAGGTGTTGACTACAATGAGATTTTCTCAACTATAGCGATGCTTAAGTCTGTCCGAATCATGTTAGCAATTGCCACAATTTATGAAATCTAGCAAATGGATGTCAAAACTGCATTCCTTAATGGTTTTCTTAAAGAAGAGTTGTATATGATGCAACCAGAAGGTTTTGTCAATCCTAAAGGTGTTAACAAAATGTGCAAGCTCCAGCGATCCATCTATGGACTGGTGCAAGCATCTCAGAGTTGGAATATACGCTTTGATAAGTTGATCAAAGCATATAGTTTTGTACAGACTTACGGTGAAGCCTGTATATACAAGAAAGTGAGTGGGAGCACTACAGCATTTCTGATAAGTATATGTGAATGACATATTGTTGATTGGAAATAATGTAGAATTATTCTGCAAAGCATAAAGGATACTTGAAAAAGAGTTTTTCAAAGCAAGACCTCGGTGAAGCTGCTTACACATTGAGCATCAAGATCTATATAGATAGATCAAGACGCTTGATAAGATTTTTCAATGAATACATACCTTGATAAATATTTGAAATAGTTCAAAATGGAACAGTCAAAGGAGTTCTTGCCTGTGTTGCAAGGTGTGAAATTGAGTAAGACTCAAGACCCGACCATGGCAGAAAATAGAAAGAGAATGAAAAGTCATTCCCTATGCCTCAGTCATAGGTTCTATAAAGTATGCTATGCTATGAACTAGACATATTGTATACCTTGCTCTGAGTTTGGCAAGGGAATACAATTTTGATCTAATAGTAGATCACTGGACAGCGGTCAAGAATATCCTTAGTAAGGACTAAGGAGATGTTTCTCGATTATGGAGGTGATAAAAGAGTTCGTTGTAAAAGTTACATCGGTGCAAACTTTTATACCGATCCAGATGACTCTAGGTCTTAATCTGGATACATATTGAAAGTGGGAGCAATTAGCTAGAGTAGCTCCATACAGAGCATTGTAGACATAGAATATTTGCAAAATACATACGGCTCTGAATGTGACAGACCCATTGACTAAGCTTCTCTCACGAGAAAAACATGATCACACCTTAGTACTCTTTGGGTGTTAATCACATAAGCGATGTGAACTAGATTATTGACTCTAGTAAACCCTTTGGGTGTTGGTCACATGATGATGTGAACTATAGGTGTTAATCATATACAGATATGAATATTGGTGTTAAATCACATGGTGATGTGAACTAGATTATTGACTCTAGTGCAAGTGGGAGACTGGAGGAAATATGCCCTAGAGGCAATAATAAAGTTATTATTTATTTCCTTATTTCATGATAAATGTTTATTATTCATGCTAGAATTGTATTAACCGGAAACATAATACATGTGTGAATACATAGACAAACATAGTGTCACTAGTATGCCTCTACTTGACTAGCTCATTGAATCAAAGATGGTTAAGTTTCTAGCCATAGACATGAGTTGTCATTTGATTAACAGGATCACATCATTAGGAAAATGATGTGATTGACATGACCCATCCCGTTAGCCTCGCACTTGATCGTTTAGTATGTTGCTATTGCTTTCTTCATGACTTATACATGTTCCTGTAACTATGAGATTATGCAACTCCTATTTACCGGAGGAACACTTTGGGTGCTACCAAACGTCACAACGTAACTGGGTGATTATAATGGAGTACTACAGGTGTCTCCAAAGGTACATGTTGGGTTGGCGTATTTCGAGATTAGGTTTTGTCACTCCGATTGTCGGAGAGGTATCTCTGGGCCCTCTCGGTAATGCACATCACTATAAGCCTTGCAAGCAATGTAACTAATGAGTTAGTTGCGGGATGATGCATTACGTAACGAGTAAAGAGACTTGCCGGTAACGAGATTGAACTAGGTATTGGGATACCGACGATCGAATCTCGGGCAAGTAACATACCGATGACAAAGGGAACAACGTATGTTGTTATGCGGTTTGACCGATAAAGATCTTCGTAGAATATGTGGGAGCCAATATGAGCATCCAGGTCCCTCTATTGGTTATTGACCGAGAATAGTTCTAGGTCATGTCTACATAGTTCTCGAACCCGTAGGGTCCGCACGCTTAAGGTTTCGATGACAGTTATATTATGAGTTTATGAGTTTTGATGTACATAAGGAGTTCGGAGTCCCGGATGTGATCACGGACATGACGAGGAGTCTCGAAATGGTCGAGACGTAAAGATTGATATATTGGAAGCCTATGTTTGGACATCGGAATAGTTCCGGGTGAAATCGGCATTTTACCAGAGTACCGGGAGGTTACCGGAACCCCCCGGGGGGGTATTGGGCCTACATGGGCCTCGAGGGAGAAGAGGGAAGGAGTAAGGAGGGGGCCGCGCGCCCCTCCCCTTCCTAGTCCGAATAGGACAAGGGAAGGGGGGCGGCGCCCACCTTTCCTTCCCCTCTTCCTCCTCTTTCCCCCCCTTCTCCTACTCCTACTTAGAAAGAGGGAGTCCTACTCCCGGTGGGAGTAGGACTCCCCCCTTGGCGCGCCCTCCTTGGCCGGCGGCCTCCTCCCCCTTGGCTCCTTTATATACGGGGGTGGGGGCACCCCATAGACACACAAGTTGATCTACGGATCTTTCCTTAGCCGTGTGCGGTGCCCCCTTCCACCATATTCCACCTCGGTCATATCATCGCGGAGTTGAGGCGAAGCCCTGCGCCGGTAGAACATCATCATCGTCACCACGCTGTCATGCTGACGGAACTCATCTCCGGAGTTCGGCTGGATCGGAGGCCGGAGATCGTCATCGAGCTGAACGTGTGCTAAACTCGGAGGCCCCGTACGTTCGTTGCTTGGATCGGTCGGATCGTGAAGACGTACGACTACATCAACCGCGTTGTGCTAACGCTTCCGCTTATGGTCTACGAGGGTACGTGGACAAACACTCTCCCATCTCGTTGCTATATCATCACCATAATATTGCGTGTGCGTAGGAAATTTATTGAAATTACTACGTTCCCCAACACTTCACCATTAGGCTCAATTCTTCATTGACGGTTTGTTTCTCACTTGATTATGTGGGAGCTTCACATGAGGCTTTGTAAGCACCGCTTGACTTGTTGTGGAGCTCTTCCTTATCCTTGAGTGACATCTCATGAGCAACAATTCTTCCAATAACTTACGTTGGTCTGAGATCTTTGTAATTGGGCATCATTTGGATCAATGTGCACACGGTATCATATTTTACATCCAAGGCTCTTAGGATCTTCTTGATGATGAATTTATCGGTCATCTCTCACTTCCTAAGCCGGCAATCTCATTTATGATGAGAGCAAGCCTAGAGTACATTTTAGCGACACCTTCACTATCCTTCATTTTGAACTTGTCAATTTGACTTTGAAGCACATCCAATTTGGATTCCTTGACGGAGTCGGTACCTTCGTGCATATCAATCAAAGTATCCCAAATTTCCTTTGCATTCTCAAGACGGCTGATTTTGTTGAATTCTTCGGGGCACAATCTGTTGGGGTTATTACCACCGGGCGTAAACCGGCCAGGACTTGTTGGGTTAACTTCATCAGTAGTTGAATATGTTAAAGCCCAAGTAGGCAGATGAGGGTGAGGGAGTCCTGGACTAGGGGGTGTCCGGACAGCCGGACTATCATCGTCAGCCAAACTCCAAGACTATGAAGATACAAGATTGAAGACTTCGTCCCGTGTCTGGATGGGACTTCCCTTGGCGTGGAAGGCAAGCTTGGCGATACGGATATGTGGATCTCCTACCATTGTAACCGACTCTGTGTAACCCTAGCCCTCTCCGGTGTCTATATAAACCGGAGGGTTTTAGTCCGTAGGACACATAACCATTACAACAATCATACCATAGGCTAGCTTCTAGGGTTTAGCCTCCTTGATCTCGTGGTAGATCCACTCTTGTACTACCCATATCATGAATATCAATCAAGCAGGAGTAGGGTTTTACCTCCATCGAGAGGGCCCGAACCTGGGTAAAAACATCGTGTCCCTTGTCTCCTGTTACCATCCGCCTAGACGCACAGTTCGGGACCCCCTACCCTAGATCCGCCGGTTTTGACACCGACATTGGTGCTTTCATTGAGAATTCCTCTGTGTCGTCGCCGATAGGCTTGATGGCTTCTTCAATCAACAACAACTCAGTCCAGGGTGAGACTTTTCTCCCCGAACAGATCTTCGTATTCGGCGGCTTCGCACTGCGCGCCAATTCAATTGGCCATCTGGAGCAGATTGAAAGCTACGCCCCTGGCCATCAGGTCAGGTTTGGAAGCCTAAACTTCATGGCAGACATCCGCGGAGACTTGATCTTCGATGGATCCGAGCCACAGCCGAGCGCGCCGCACTGTCACGATGGGCACGATCTAACTCCGCCGCCGGACAGTGCTTTGGAGGCCGCACATGGATCCGCTCCGACCCATAGTCCGGAGCCGATCGTGCAGATCGAGGACGGGTGGCTGGACACCGCCTCGGGGGCTGCAACTGCTACGGCGATGGAGCCGAATACTGACCTTGTCCCTTATAAAGCTCATGACTCCGAGGCGCCGGACTCCTTGCCGGACTCCGAACCTCCTGCGCCCCGGCCAATCGAATCCGATTGGGCGCCGATCGTGGAGTTCACGGCCGCGGACATCTTTCAACACTCACCCTTTGGCGACATCCTAAATTCGCTAAAGCATCTCTCGCTATCCGGAGAACCCTGGCTGAACTATGGCCAGGATGGTTGGGATATGGATGACGAAGAAAATCAAAGCCCACCCACCACCCACCTTGTAGCCACTGTCGACGACTTAACCGACATGTTAGACTACGATTCCGAAGACATCGATGGTATGGACGACGATGCCGGAGACGATCAAGAACCAGCGCCCACAGGGCACTGGAAGACCACCTCGTCATACGACATATACATGGTGGACACCGCAAAAGATGGGGACGGTGAAGAAGCAGCGGAGGCAGATTCCCTAAAGAAATAGCCCAAGCACCGACGTCAGCGGCGCCACTCTAAATCCCGCCACAGTAAGAATGGAGATTCCGGCACAGGAGATAATAATACCCCGGAAAGTGCCGAAGACAGTCCCCTCCAGCAAGATTCAGCGCAGGAGGATGAAGAAGCAAGCCCTCATGAGAAAGCGGCAGACAAGGAGGTCGAGGATGATAATTCCATACCTCCCTCCGGAGACGAGGCAAGCCTCGACGACGACGAATTCGTCGTGCCTGAGGATCCCGTCGAACAAGAGCGTTTCAGACGCAAGCTAATGGCCACAGCAAATAGCCTAAAGAAAAAGCAGCAGCAGCTTCAAGCTAATCAAGACCTGCTAGCCGACAGATGGACCGAGGTCCTCGCGGCCGAAGAGTATGAACTCGAACGCCCCTCCAAGAGCTACCGAAAAAGCAAGTTGCTCCCCCGACTAGAGGAGGAAGCATACATACCTTCATCACCAGCGCATAATACGGCCGACCGACCACCCCGTGGTCGCGACAGAGAGGCATCCAGGCCCTCCATCAAGACCGTACCCCGGCACCGCTCGAAAAGTACGAAGCCACGAGGGAATGCGCCGGACTTGCGGGATATATTGGAGGACAAGGCAAGACAATCCAGATCTATCTATGGATCACGTGGGCGCCCCACGACCCATGACGAATACCGTCGCACTGGATACAACAACTCCGGCCGGGCCGAACACAGCAGACAGCGCTCTCTTGAGCTACGACGTGATATTGCTCAATATAGAGGCGCCGCACACCCACTATGCTTCACAAACGAAGTAATGGATCATCAAATCCCTGAAGGGTTCAAACCCGTCAACATTGAATCCTACGATGGCACAACAGACCCCGCAGTTTGGATCGAGGATTATCTCCTTCATATCCATATGGCCCGCGGCGACGATCTCCACGCCATCAAATATCTCCCCCTCAAGCTTAAAGGACCAGCTCGGCATTGGCTTAACAGCCTGCCCGCAGAGTCAATTGGGTGTTGGGAGGACCTGGAAGCCGCATTCCTTGACAACTTCCAGGGCACATATGTGCGACCACCAGACGCCGATGACCGAAGCCACATAATTCAGCAGCCAGACGAATCGGCCAGACAATTCTGGACACGGTTCTTAACAAAGAAAAATCAAATCGTCGACTGTCCGGATGCAGAGGCCCTCGCAGCCTTCAAACATAACATCCGTGACGAGTGGTTGGCCCGGCACCTCGGACAGAAAAATCCGAAATCCATGGCAGCCCTCACATCACTCATGACCCACTTCTGCGTGGGAGAATACAGCTGGCTAGCTCGCAGCAACAACCTTAGCAAAAATGCTGGCAGTCCGGATACTAAGGACCACAATGCCAGGTCGCTTCGAAACAAAAACAAACGCCGCGTTAACAGCGACAACAATGAGGATACGGCAGTCAATGCCGGATTCCAAGGCTCTAAACCCGGTCAGCGGAAGAAGCCATTCAAAAGAACCACTTCGGGTCCGTCCAATTTGGACCGAATACTCGACCGCTCTTGCCAGATACATGGCACCCCCGAAAAGCCAGCTAACCACACCAACAGAGATTGTTGGGTATTCAAGCACGCAAGCAAGTTAATTGCCGAAAACAACGACAAGGGGCTGCATAGTGATGACGAGGAAGAGACCCGGCCGCCGAACAGTAGAGGACAGAAGGGCTTCCCCCCACAAGTGTGGATAGTAAACATGATATACGCAACCCATATACCCAAGAGGGAGCGGAAGCGTGCACTGAGGGACGTATATGCGATGGAGCCAGTCGCCCCGACGTTCAATCCATGGTCCTCTTGCCCGATCACTTTCGATCGAAGAGACCATCCGACCAGTATCCACCATGGCGGATTCGCTGCATTGGTTTTAGACCCAATCGTCGATGGATTTCACCTCACGAGAGTCCTGATGGACGGCGGCAGTAGCCTGAACCTGCTTTATCAGGATACAGTGCGCAAGATGGGCATAGACCCCTCAAGGATTAAACCTACAAAGACGACCTTCAAAGGCGTCATACCAGGTGTCGAGGCCAATTGTACAGGCTCAGTCGCACTGGAAGTGGTCTTCGGATCCCCGGATAACTTCCGAAGCGAGGAGTTAATCTTCGACATAGTCCCATTCCGCAGCGGCTATCACGCTCTGCTCGGACGAACCGTGTTCGCAAAGTTCAACGCGGTGCCGCATTATGCATACATCAAGTTCAAGATGCCAGGCCCTCGTGGAGTCATCACAGTCAACGGAAATACAGAACGCTCCCTCCGAACGGAGGAACATACAGCGGCTCTCGCGGCAGAAGTACAGAGCAGCCTTTTAAGGCAATTTTCGAGTCCGGCCGTTAAACGACCGGACACGGCCAAACGCGCCCGGAGCAACATCAACCAAGACCACCCGGCACGTTCCGAGCACGCGTAGCAATGCGGCCCCAACCCCAGCCCTCGCATGATTGCGAGACCAGCTCTCCACGTACATCATTACACTCTGGAGATACCATGGGCATAGGGGGAGGGGCACGACCACAACAGACCCAGAGTGCGGCTCGACCACACCAGGGGCTCCCAAGTGCGTCGCTCTTTTTATTTTTTATTTTTCCTTCTTTTTATACACAGGGCTCCGTTCACCAGAGGCCGTGTCCAATGGCGAACCTGCCGAACTCACGATGCAACAGCCAGGGAGGGACAAAGGCTGCGACGAACACTCAGGTGGTCTCCATTACGAGCATTAAATTTGTTAAATCCACCATTCCGCAGCCTACCCCTGGAGGGAGACACGTCTAATTAGTCCAATACTTTGCTTACCGCACTATTTGTATCATTCCGCACTCATAGCAGAATTCCTTGAATAAATAATGCAGCACTTTTTGCCTATAATTGCATTACTTTACATATATGTTCATTAATGACATCTTGCACCCGTATATTTTGGTACGGCCGAATACACCAGGGGCTTATGTTCCCCGCATTATGGTGTGATAAGTCTGAACACTTTCACAAGTGCGGCACCCCGAACTTATAGCATTATATGAATCGGCTCCGAATCATGTCTTGGGTCAATAGTTGGGTTTGCCCGGCTCCCATGTTTTGGTACCTTACGTTCCATTCTGTCAGCTAAGGTAGCACTGGGAGAACCACTGCGATTGCGCCCCGGTTGAGCTGGGCGAGCACCTCAGTGGAGAAAGCTAAAACTGACTGTCATGATAAGGCGAGAGACTGGTCGCTGTTCGAGAGGTCTTTTCGAGTCCCTAAAGACTTATGCCACTTCGAGCGAAGAACCGGATAATGTCCGGCCAAGGCGTGGATAGCGCTCCGAACTCGGTCTTCCGAATACTAGGGGCTTCGCCGAAATTTAAAATTATAGAATTCTATGGCTAAGTGAGAGTGTTCAAGCATTATAAGTCCGGTTGCCTTGTTTGTCGTGTTGAGCGCCTCCCTAGATGGACCCAAAAATGGGAACAAGAGCACTCAAGTTTATCCCGAACACCCCAACACTCGTGGCATGGGGGCTGAAGCCGACAACTTGCCATGTCTCAGATTTAATAAACAGCCGCACAGAAGGTAATATTTTAAATCAATAAGCGTTGCTTAGCGCATATGAACAAAGTTTTCAGCGCACAAGATAACACATAGCGAGTTTACTCAAAAATTACATCTCTAGGGCACTCATCCGCAATCTTGCGGGCACCCTTCAGGATAGTCTTATAGTACATCTCAGGCGTGCGATACTCCTTGCCCGCTGGCGGTGCGTCAGTGATAAGCCTCTCCGCATCCAGCCTGCCACAATGCACCTTTGCGCGGGCAAGGGCCCGACGAGCACCTTCAATACAGGCGGAGCGCTTGATGACCTCCACCCAGGGGCACGCATCGACCAGCCGCCGTACGAGGCCGAAGTAGCTCCCAGGCATGGCCTCTCCAGGCCACAGCCGGACTATGAGGCCCTTCATGGCCTGCTCGGCTACCTTGTGGAGCTCGACCAACTGCTTCAGCTGGTCGCTAGGGGGCACCGGATAGCCGGCCTCAGCGTACTGAGACCAGAAGACCTTCTCCGTTGAGCTCCCCTCCTCGGCTCGGTAAAACGCGGCGGCATCGGATACACTGTGAGGCAGATCTGCAAACGCCCCTGAAGAGCTCCGAATTCGGGTAAGTAATAGGTAATTTACATTAACATGCTTGCTTTGCATGAAAATGCCTTACCCGCCTCTATCTTCTTCACTGCCTCAATCTCTTGGAGGGCCTTATGGGCCTCGGCCTTAGCGGCTTTGGCACTTTCAAGAGCCGAGGCAAGCTCGGACTCTCGAGTCTTCGAGTCACGCTCCAAACTCTCATGTTTTTCCATGAGAGCCTGGAGCTCTTGCCGCACCTCCGCCACCCGCGCCTCCTGTTTCTCTCGCTCCGTCCGTTCCGCGGCCGCATTGTGTTCGGCCGCGGATACGGCCTCCTTCATGGTTGCCACCTCGTTCGTGGCCCCTGCAGTACCCACATTATCCTTGTTAGTTTCATTGTAACCAAAATCCTTTTCTGTAAGGTACAAATTTAAAGATGGTATTACTCACCTGCTTTGTCCTCGAGCTGCTTCTTGGCAAGGCCGAGCTCTTGCTCGGACCGCTCGAGGTCCTGCTTCAATGCACCGACCTCCGCAGTCAGTGCGGCAGAGGTTAGCAGCGCAGCCTGCAAACCCATATTGACACAATTTTTAGTACTCCTGCATATATCTTTTTTAGATCCTCAATCCGGTTTTTCTTTCCGAACACCGAACCGAGCATCAGGGGCTACTGTCTATGCGGTATTACATTACATATTTTTAACTTCTTACCTCAAAGCCTGTTAGAAGGCTACTGCAGGCTTCGGTCAGCCCGCTCTTGGCGAGCTGAACCTTCTGAATCACCACACTCATGATAGTGCGGTGTTCTTCCTCGATGGAAGCGCCTTTGAGCGCCTCCAACAAGTTGTCCGGCGACTCCGGTTGGACGGAGGCCGCCGGTGTCACGGTCTTGCCCTTCTTGCGAAGGGGCCGCCTGCCGGACTCCGGAACCACTGCGGGTTCAGGCGTGGAGTCCGGCACAAAGTCCGGGAGGCTGCCTTGTGGTGCCTCCGGAGCCTCCTCCTGATGGGTCCCTTCCTGGGATCCCACCTCGGCGTCCTCAGCATCGCGAGGGGTGGAGGCAGTCGGGATGGAATCCACATCCAACGGATCCAACGACCCGCTCGATGAAGCGGGGAGATCATCATCGGCCGGACTACAGGCAGTGTGCGGCATTAGAAGGACACTGTGTGACACAAAAGAGAAATTATAAATCATTCAGGAATCCGGATACTTACGATCTTGCCGGAGGCCTGGCCCTTGAGGGCCACTCTTCGTCGCCAACGTTGGTGTTGGCGGAGCTGTCCGGGGGAATAGTCCTTCCCCTCTTGGACCCTTCGGCCTCCCCTGTTGGGGAAGCCTTCCTCTTCCTCTCCCCTTCCTCTGGGAGAGAGTCCTCTTTCTCCTCCTCGTCTTCGGGGGAGGAGTCCACCTCGGAGCCATCGGACGATGAGTCCGATATCACCTGGCGCCGGGAACTTCTGCGAGTTCCCGTGGCCTTTTTCTTGGCCTTCTTCTCCGGCACAACATAGAGTGTCGGGACCAGCAGCCCCGTTAAGCGGGCGTCCGCTGGGTCTTCGGGAAGGGGAGCCGGACAGTCTACCTGTTCGGACGTCCTCTGCCAGTCCTGTCAAAGGCGTTGGAAGTTTTAGATCCCACATAGAGTCAAACTATGAAAGAAAACAACTATCCCGTAGAGGAGAACAAAGCTTACCTCACCGGCCGGGCGCTTGGTGCTGAATCCGCGATCCTCAGTCGCGGAAGCGGGGGCTTCTCCTCCCTTGAACAGCACCCTCCAAACGGCTTCATACGTCGTGTCGAAGAGCCCGCTCAGAGTCTGGTGCTGGGCCGGATTGAACTCCCACAGGTTGAAGGCCTGTTGTTGGCAGGGGAGAATCCGGCGGATGAGCATGACCTGGATCACATTGACAAGCCTAAGCTTCTTGTTCACCAGGGTCTGGAGATAGGACTGGAATCCTGTCAGCTCCTCCGAACTGCCCCATAGCAGGCCCTTCTCTTTCCAGGAGGTGAGCTGCATCGGGATACCAGATCTAAACTCGGGGGTCGCCGCCCATTTTGGGTCACGCGGCTCGGTGATGTAGAACCACCCCGATTGCCATCCCTTGATGGACTCCATGAAGGCCCCTTCGAGCCAGATGACGTTGGGCATCTTGCCCAACATGGCCCCTCCGCACTCCGCTTGGGTGCCCTTCACTACCTTCGGCTTGACGTTGAAGGTCTTGAGCCACAAGCTGAAGTGGGGCTGGATGCAGAGGAAGGCCTCGCACACGACAATAAACGCCGAGATGTTGAGGATGAAGTTTGGCGCCAGATCGTGGAAATCCAGGCCGTAGTAGTACATGAGCCCCCGGACAAAGGGATGCAGTGGGAAGCCTAGTCCGCGGAGGATGTGGGGAAGGAATACGACCCTCTCATCGGGCCTGGGGGTGGGGATGAGCTGCCCCTAGTTGGGCAGCCGGTGCGCGATGTCGCCGGAAAGGTATCCGGCGCTGCGCAGTTTTGCGATGTGCTCCTCCGTAACAGAGGAGGCCAACCATTTGCCTCCCGCTCCGGACATGGTCGGCGAAGGTCGAGACGAGATGCACGGACTTGGGCGCTGGAGCTCGAGGGTGCGAAAGATGGATAAGCAAAGGAGGAAGAAGGCGTAGGTAAAAAGGGTAGATCCTTATCCCCTTATATATGGGCGGACGAAAACTATGCGTCCCCACCGGCCTGGTAAAACTCGCTTATCTCCCAAGCGCCACCATCAATGGCGCGGTTGGGTTACCCACGTCCGTATTGATGAGAATCCCAGAATAAGGGGAACACAATCTCTGCTTCGACAAGACGTGCCAAGGAAACCGCTTCGCTAAACGCGCTAAGGTGGTATAATAAAAAACGATTCCAATAAAGGCTTGGTGGTGGTGTGACGTCATGCCACAAAATACGTCAGCAGATTGAGCTTGTGTACATAATATTCTCTCTACAGTGGTATGTGGAATTTATTTTGCAGAGCCGGACACTATCCTGGTGTTCACAATCTTCTATGAATTATTCGGAGGAGGAACCCGCCTTGCAATGCCAAACAATATGCGCGCCGGACGCATCGTCATTGAAGCCTAGTTCAGGGGCTACTGAGGGAGTCCTGGACTAGGGGGTGTCCGGACAGCCGGACTATCACCGTCAGCCGGACTCCAAGACTATGAAGATACAAGATTGAAGAGTTCGTCCCGTGTCCGGATGGGACTTTCCTTGGCGTGGAAGGCAAGCTTGGCGATACGGATATGTGGATCTCCTACCATTGTAACCGACTCTGTGTAACCCTAGCCCTCTCCGGTGTCTATATAAACCGGAGGGTTTTAGTCCGTAGGACACATAACCATTGCAACAATCATACCATAGGCTAGCTTCTAGGGTTTAGCCTCCTTGATCTCGTGGTAGATCCACTCTTGTACTACCCATATCATCAATATCAATCAAGCAGGAGGAGGGTTTTACCTCCATCGAGAGGGCCCGAACCTGGGTAAAAACATCGTGTCCCTTGTCTCCTGTTACCATCCGCCTAGATGCATAGTTCGGGACCACCTAGCCGAGATCCGCCGGTTTTGACACCGACAGAGGGCTTATGGCCCATAGCCGGTTCAAGGCCTGTAGCTGTAAACCGGCGCCAGTATGTAACTTGTATTGTAAGTTAGGAATAGTAGAGACCGAGCTGGATAAATCTATAAACCGGCATTGGGACTCTGGGAACCGATGGGCGCCACCCATGTATATAAGGGGACGACCCGACGACGGTTTGAGGACAACAGACGACAACTCGAGACTTAGGTGAAGCTTGTTTGCTCCCTAGTCATCGAAACCCCATCAATTCCATCACAACTAAACGTAGGCTTTTACCTTCATCGAAGGGGCCGAACTAGTATAAACTCTCTTGCGTCCTTGTGTCTGCTTTAACCCCTTCAAGCTAACCCGTAGGGATGGCTCCACGACTAAGTCCTTTCATGAGGACATCTACTGTGACAAAACCACGACAGTTGGCGCCCACCGTGGGGCTATCGCATGATGGTTTCAAGTTCTTGGAGGGCAACTTCGAAGGACTCAAGGGCTATGCTGTGGGCCGGATGACCAAGAGTCGTCGCGGCAAGCTCTACATCGACGATGCAGGATGGGGTCCCGAGGCCGGCTCAATTGAGTACGGGTACCGGGTCCCATTTGGTGGTATACACGTCTTCATCGGCAAGATCGGTGAACAGGGTCCTGAGCCAGACATCTGCACCGACCTCGTCGATACGGCTCAGCGTGCGAGATCTGCCCAGGTTAAACCGGTTGTAAAGCGTACCTTCGTGGGGGTCATCAACGGAGGAGAATATGAGGATGGATCGGGATCTGGTAGCGAGATCGTCATTTATTCCAGCGACGAGTCCTCGATCGGAGAAACTGAATCATTGTATCAGTTACAAGACGGCCGGATTGGGGGCTGTTCCGATGGCGACAGTATTCCAGACCCCTCTGATCTGCCCAATCGGGTTTGAATATTCATGGCCGGTACACAAGCGGCGGTCCACTCTTCGACCGCAGCGGCAATGTTCACCGGGTCAGCGGCGGTGGTGGCGGCCGGGTCAGGAGGCCCTGTGCGCCCGCCGGCTCAAGTTTTATCTGGTCTGTTTGATGCGTTGGTTGTGCTCATGGCAGAGGCTAACACGGCGGATCAGGACACCCACAACGCGGAAGTCGCAAAGGTGAGGGAGCAGATCACTCAGGCCAAGGCCGACCTGGCAGCCGAGAACGACAGTTGGCACCCACCGTGGGGCCGTGGAGCGGGCCTCTTTGGATGCCCAGGCATATAAGCTCATGCTGGATCAGAACGCGTCGCATGAGGTCTTGAAGCGGAAGCACCGGTCCCGCCTGCCTTCGGTTTTCGATGCCAGAAATCTCTTTCACACCCCAGGAGCGGGAACCAGTAACCCGCCGGTGGTAAACCGGGCAGAGGTGCCTGGGCCAGGTGCGCTGGTTCAACCTCGCCTAATGGAATCCCCTCGAAAGAACGACATTGCACCTCAGCCTGTCCAGACACCTCCGGGTCATTATTCCAATCCCATGGACAATCTTGTCGTTGCCGCTTCATGACTGGAGGCCATCCCGATCGAAGGTGATTCTCTGCAGGCGGTGGAGACGCGCCGGGTTAAGGAGCTCCTTCGGACTGCTTTGATCCAACAGTAAGCATATTCATACAGCCGTGACCGAATTCATTCCACCCCTCGTCCGAGCCGGAGCTACAGCAGGCGTATGGATGAACCGGCTGTGTCAAGCAATGCACGGAACTGTGAGGCGCCCCATGGCAATAACCCGGCAGGCAGTATTCGTGATGCTCAGGAAGTGGTGGACCGGGCCCAGGCACGCAGGGAGGCCGAGATAGCAGCACAAAATGAGGCTCGTCAGCTTACGCCGGTTCATCCAACCACCTCAGTCGAGCCAGGGGTTACTTCCAGTTCTTTGGGGGTGCCTTGTCTTGTCCCCGCTTTACGCAATGTGCGCTTACCCAAAGACTTCAAGGGTCCGCGCAAGGTGCCAAACTACACTGCTGATTTGTCTCCAGAAGCATGGGTAGAGGGTTATGAGATGGCCATGGAGATGCTGGATGTGGATGAGGCTGCGTGCGCCAAGTACTTCACCATGATGCTTGAAGGGACGGCCCGTACTTGGTTAAAAAGCTTACCGCCAATTCTATCAGTTCATGGGCCCAGTTGCGAGCCCGGTTTGTCCAGAATTTCAAGGATACCTGTAAGCAGCCCATGTCGATAGTGGACTTGGCGGCCTGTGTCCAGGAGGAAGGAGAGTCAACGACTCATTGGGTGCGCCGAGTCTCGGAAATTTTGCACTCGTCAGATCGTATCAACACTAATTCTGCGGTTATAACCTTGGAAGGCAACTGCCGGTTTAAGCCTCTGAAGTTGAAATGGGACGAATGAAGCACCATTGTAATGACATGGGAACCCTCATGGGTGCTTTAGTGAAGTATGCTGATTCCGATAGTACCAAGGATCCCGAGTCTGAGGATGACAAGACAGGGAAGGGAAAAAGAACAGTAACTCCAAGGGGCAGCAACACAACACGGCAGGTCATGGGAACGGAGGCAAGTGTAAAGCGGATGGTAGCGTGGACTTTGTGGCTAATACTAGCGCACAGGACAAGGGCCAGCGACGCAAGGGTAAAGCGGCGAATCTCGGTGGAGCTCCAAATCCTAACCCGGACTGCCTAACCTATCTGTTAAACCAGCCCTGTCAAAAGCACGGGACGAAGGAGATGCCGGCCAACCACCTTTGGAAGAATTGTTACATTATGTAGGAGTTCAAGAATTCTAGTGCTTTCCGGTATGATCAGGGATCAGGTGGTGGCTCAGGGTCCGGTTTCCATGGGCCGGGTCACGATGGAGGAGCTTCCGATTCAGGCTTCAATGGTAATCAGGGTGGACACAACAATCAGAATAATCAGAATAACCAAGGTGGTTACAACCAGCAGCAGCAGTAGTCGGGTTATCAGAGCCATCCAAAGCAGTTGAATAGCAGGCAATATCATGTCTTCACTACTAGCTTGGATAAACGAGACCGGAAACTTCAAAAGCGAGCGGTGAATTCTGTTGAACCGGCCGTGCCGCGTTATTTACGCTGGTCGGAACAGCCAATCGTATGGAGCAGATAGGATCACCCTCCCCGGGTTGACAATCCGGGTCAGCTAGCATTGGTGGTGGCCCCTCAGGTGGGAGGTTATAAATTCACCAAGGTGCTCATGGATGGAGGGAGCAGTATTAACATCTTGTACCTTGAGACCTTCCGCCGTATGGGGCTAATAGATAAAAATCTTAAACCGTCTAATACGGTGTTCCATGGTGTGGTACCTGGCAAGTCAGCATATCCTGTTGGCAAGATAGCTCTGGAAGTGGCCTTTGGAGACGATCATGATTCCAGGTCAGAGACATTGACTTTTGAGGTGGTGAAGATCCGGAGCCCGTATCATGCCCTATTTGGGCGGCCGGCTTATGCCAAATTCATGGCACGGCCTTGTTATATCTATTTACAGCTCAAGATGTCGGGTCACAAGGGAACAATAATGGTTCATGGAAGTCGCAAGATTGCTTTGGAATGTGAGGAAGGTGATGCGGCCTATGCAGAGTCGGTTTGTGCCACTGAAGAGTTGAAATACTACAAGGACAATGTTGATCCGGTGGACATGACCCCATTGAAGAAGCCAACCACAGAGCATGATCCAGCTTTAAAGTTCAAATCGGCGGCTGAGACTAAGCTTGTTGACTTCGTACCTGGTGATTCGTCCAAGCAGTCCAGCATCAGTGCCAACCTGGACCCGAAATAGGAAAGCGCGCTCATCGAGTTCATCCGTGAGAAGCGGGACATTTTTGCATGGAAGCCTTCTGACATGCCAGGTGTACCGAGGGAACTCGCTGAGCACACTCTTAATGTCGATCCTAAGTACAAACCGGTGAAGTAGTTTCTCCGCCGGTTTAACGAAGGAAGGCGCAAAGCTATTAGAGAGGAGGTGGCCAGGCTTTTAGCGGCTGGCTTTATTGTTGAAGTTTTCCATCCATAATGGCTTGCCAATCCGGTGCTGGTTCATAAGAAAAACGGCACTTGGCGCATGTGTGTGGACTACACAGACCTTAACAAAGCTTGTCCAGCAGGTCCTTTTGCCCTCCCTCGCATTGACCAGATTATTGATGCTACTGCGGGTTGTGAGCGTTTTAGTTTTCTGGATGCATATTCTGGTTATCATCAGATCAAGATGGCAGTTAAGGACCAGGAGAAGACAGCGTTCATAACTCCCTTTGGAGCCTTCTACTATGTATCTATGCCCTTTGGGCTCAGAGTGCCCAGGCAACTTATGAACGATGTGTACAGAATTGCCTTCATAAGAAGATCGGCCGTAATGTACATGCCTATGTGGATGATATTGTGGTTAAGTCAAGGGAGAAGGAGACTCTGGTTGACGATTTGAAGGAAACCTTTGATAACCTATGGACATATAAGATGATGCTCAACACGGCCAAGTGTGTTTTTGGTGTACCGGCTGGCAAGTTATTGGGTTTTCTTGTGTCCAACAGGGGAATTGAGGCTAATCCGGAGAAGATCACAGCTATTACCTCCCTGGCTAAGCCGAAGTGTATCAACGATGTTCAACGCTTGGCAGGCCGGATTGCCACGTTGAGCCGGTTTATCAATCGCCTTGGTGAAAAGGTGATCCCTTTGTATCAGATGTTTGAAGAAGACGGATCAATTCATCTGGAGTTCGGCTGCTGATAAAGCATTTGAGGATTTAAAGCGGCAGTTAGCCAATCCGCCTATTCTTGCAGCTCCGATTGACAAGGAACCATTGTTGCTATATGTAGCAGCTAATGCTCGTGCAGTCAGTGTAGCTATTGTGGTGGAGCGCAAAGAGGCAGGCAAGGAATATCCGGTTCAACGTCCGGTTTACTATATCTGCGAGGTGCTTATTGAGTCCAAGCATAGGTACCCGCATTGGCAGAAGCTGGTGTATGGAGTTTTCATGGCAAGTCGGAAGCTTAAACAATACTTCCAGGGACATCCCATCACAGTGGTCAGCTCTGCTCCTTTGGGAGATATAATTCAGAACAGGGAGGCGACTGGCCGGGTTGCCAAGTGGGCTATAGAGCTTGGGCCGCACGGATTGAAATACATGCCTCGGACGGCGGTCAAATCTCAAGCACTTGTAGATTTCATCAATGATTGGACGGAACTACAAGCACCTGAAGAGAAACCGGATCACACCTATTGGACTATTCATTTTGATGGGTCCAGGAAATTGGAGGGCTCGGGGGCTGGAGTCGTATTAACTTCCCCAAGAGGTGATAAGTTCTGTTATGTTCTCCGCTTAATGTTCCCTTGCACTAACAATGCAGCTGAGTATGAAGCTTTACTCCATGGTCTCCGGATGGCTAAGGAGATGAATCTCAGCTGAGTTAAGTGCTTCGGTGACTCGGACCTGGTGGCTCAACAAGTATCTGGCACATGGGATTCCAAGGATCCGCTCATGGCAGCCTATCGTCGTGAGGTGGATATTGTTGCGGGCCACTTCAAGGGTTATCAGGTGGATCATGTGGACAGACGAAAGAACGAAGCGGCAGACGCTTTAAGCCGGCTGGGCTCTCAACGCAAACCGGTCCTGCCTAACGTCTTTTTAGATGTTCTGCATAACCCGTCCGTCAAGCTCCCTGGTGAAGAGGATTTGGCTATTCCTAATCCAGAGGCTCAGTTGGTGGCAGCCCTGCATGTCATTCCGGATTGGACGATTCCTTATCTTGCGTACATGAACCGGGGCGAGTTACCAGAGGATGAGACTCTGGCCAAGCAGATAGTCCGGCGATCCAAGTCAATGACCATTATCAATGGCGAGTTGCATCATTACAGTGTGTCAGGGGCGTTTCAACGCTGTGTATCTCCTGAGGAAGGCTGTGAAATTTTGCGTGAAATCCACGAAGGGGATTGTGGTCATCACGCCGGTTCAAAGTCTCTGGTGGTTAAGGCATTTCGTCATGGTTTCTATTGGTTCACTTCCCATGCTGATGCGGAGGACCTGGTTAGATGATGTGATGGCTGTCAGAAATTCTCAAGACGCGCTCATGTGCCGGCTCAAGAATTGAGGATGATTCCAATTACTTGCCCATTTACGACTTGGGGGCTGGATATGGTTGGGCCTTTCAAAAGGACCAAGGACAAGAAGACCCATCTTTTGGTGGCGGTTGACAAGTTTACAAAGTGGGTTGAAGCGGAGCCGTTAGCAAGTGTGATGCAACCACAACAGTTCAATTCATTAAAAAGGTGATTTTCCGGGTTGGCTTTCCACATAGTATCATTACTGATAATGGTACCAACCTGTCCAAGGGTGCTATGAAGGAGTTTTGTGAACGTGAGCACATCTGGCTTGATGTTTCATCGGTGGCTCACCCATAATCCAATGGCCAAGCCGAGAGGGCTAACCAAGAGATCTTACGAGGCATCAAACCCCGGCTTATGGTTCCTCTCCAGCGGACGCCGGGCTGTTGGGTTGAGGAGCTACCATCTGTGTTGTGGAGCATCAATACTACGCCCAACAGATCGACAGGATACACACCGTTCTTCATGGTCTATGGAGCGGAGGCGGTTCTCCCAAGTGATATCCATCATGATTCACCTCGTGTGGCAGCTTATGTTGAAGCGGACAATGAGGTAGCGCGGCAAGATGCCTTGGACTTGCTGGACAAGGAACGTGACATCACAGCTGCCCGTTCGGCGATTTACCAGCAGGATCTTCGTCGCTATCACAGTCGCCGAGTTAGAACCAGAGCTTTTCAAGAAGGAGATTTGGTGCTCCGGCTCATCCAAGACCCGACTGATATGCACAAGATGTCCCCATCTTGGGAGGGACCTTTCATGGTCAGCAAGAATCTGCACAACGGGTCGTACTATCTAATCGACATTCGAGAGCATAAAGACTCACGCACGTCAGAGGAGGAGACCAACAGGCCGTGGAACATAGCTCAGCTTCGGCCTTATTATACTTGAGCCTTAAGATCTATTTATGTACATATTGTGACAATGTATATATTATGATCAATACAATAAACCGGAGCCCTAGCTAAACCAGGGTCTCTTATTTTTACATCATGTGTGGTTACACGGAGTTTTTTTATCTTAAAGCGACCTCCGGTTTACCCCTTGAGTTAGCTTTTTCAATAAGCTTTATATCATGTCACTTGGGGGCTTGGTCATATCCGAACCAATGTGACACCTCTTGACAGGCGAAAGCCACAGAATCACTTGGGGACTTGGTCACGTCTGAACCAGTCACGCCTCTTGATCGGCCTAAGGCCACAGAATCACTTGGGGGCTTTGGTCGAACCCGAACCAACGCTACACCTCTTGATCGGTGTAATGCCACTGCATCATTTGGGGACCTTGGCTAACTTGAACCATAGCTACGCCTGTCGGGGGCTTGGTCGTGTCCGACCATGGTAATACCACTTGATCGGCTCGAATAGCCACTTTTTTGCAAATGATTCTATTTGTCTTTGCTTGAGATATATTTCTCTTATTTGCATATTTCTGTTGTTCTTTTTTTAAAAAAACCAACGATTATTAAACTGGTTTTCAGTTGATGGAACACGGTCAATTCTTAATCCGGAGACTTTTTGCCCGGTTTGATTTTCTGTTAACATCCTATTCTGGAGTAACACCGGTGTTCTTTGTAAACCGGAGCGGTTTACTTATATTCACAGGAGCTGATTTCTCCTCCAGCAGAGTGGGTTTTCTTAGCAACTCCGCTTTAAGATTGGCACAGTCAACTTCATGACCTACGATGGCAGGTATCATATATTTTGATATTTGATTATATGTTTGAATCTAAGATGTTATCTTTGATTGCATATACATCGATATTATGACCCGCCTGGTGGTACAACCACAGCGGCGTTTTAAGCTTTCTGCTGCAGATAACAGTTTTAACATTGATGATTCAACGGAAGCATAAAGTTGCAATAAGTATGCACGAAGGCATATCAACATCAAAGTGTGGCAGCTAGTCTATTACAAGGCAACACGGTGCCCAGATAAGATAATTGTTTTTCTGCGTAACATAGCGGAACAGCAATGTAAACCGGCTTCCGGTTCAGGCTTGGTCGCCAGCTTGCCCTGATGGTTGCAGGTCATCCTGCGCCGCTTCAGCTTCTGCTCCCCTACCCAGCGGCTGGAAATCAACAGTTGTCCAGTCAATTCCCATTAATGCTTGAAAGACAGCTTCATCGTTGATCAGCAATGACGGTTCAATGTCAGGAGCGTAAATATGCTTACGGATTGGAGGGATAAGGTTTTCCGCTTCAGGAACTGGTGCAGCCACTCGTTTGTTTTGACCATCATATTGAGCTTGATAGTGTGACAAATTTGCCTCTTCAGCCAATTGACAAGCCAGAGGGCGCACTTCCCGGTTTATAGCTCGGAGATTCTCTTCGTTGAACTCTGTCGCGTCCTCCTTCACACTTGGAAAGCCTTGGGCCGCTTCAACAGGATCAAAATCTGGAACCCATGCTTTTGCCTGGATTAAGGCGTTTATAGCGCCGGTTCTAGCAGCAGATTTCTTCAACTCTTCAATCCGGGCAGGAAGCATGGACAACCTTTTAATGGTGTCCTGAATCAAGGTCGGTTCCGGGTTGTTGTGAGAAGCAGTGCTGATAATCCGTTGCGCACCTGTATACAGTTGTTCTATCAATGTATAGGCGGCCTTTAGTTTCTTCCGCACATCCGATCCCAAGTGGCAATACGTGTCCCTGTATCATTCAAAGGGTTGGTAAACTGGCTACAATATGAGAAGACATCGTTACTTCAGAAATCAAAAATGCTTACCAAAGACAGCAGCGGTCATGGCATGCACTTGCTGTTGCGGAACATAGTAATTTCAAAAAAATTCCTACGCACACGCAAGATCATGGTGATGGCATAGCAACGAGAGGGGAGAGTATTGTCCACGTACCCTAGCGTTATGACAACGCGGTTGATGTAGTCGTACGTCTTCACGATCCGACCGATCCAAGTACCGAACGTACGGCACCTCCGAGTTCAGCACACGTTCAGCTCGATGACGATCCCCGGACTCCGATCCAGCAAAGTGTCGGGGATGAGTTCTGTCAGCAGGACGGCGTGGTGACGATGATGACGTTCTACCAGCGTAGGGCTTCGCCTAAACTCCGCGACGATATGACCGAGGTGGAATATGGTGGAGGGGGGCACTGCACACGGCTAAGGAATGATCACGTAGATCAACTTGTGTGTTCTAGGGTACCCCCCTGCCCCCGTATATAAAGGAGCAAGGGGGGTGTGGCCGGCCTTAGGAGGAGCCGCGCCAGAGGAGTCCTACTCCCGCTGGGAGTAGGATTCCCCCCTTCCCTAGTTGGACTAGGACTTGGGGGGAAGGAGGAGAGGGGGAAAGGAAAGGGGGGACGCCGCCCCCCCCCTCCTTGTCCTATTCGGACTTGGGGGGGGAGGGGCGCGCGGCTCCCCCTAGGCCTCCTCTCCTCTTCCTCCACTAGGCCCAATAAGGCCCATTAGGTCACCGGGGGTTCCGGTAACCTCCCGGTACTCCGGTAAAATGTCGATTTTTCACCCGGAACACTTCCAATGTCCAAACATAGGCTTCCAATATATCAATCTTTATGTCTCGACCATTTCGAGACTCCTCGTCATGTCCGTGATCACATCAGGGACTCCGAACAAACTTCGGTACATCAAAACTATAAACTCATAATAAAACTGTCATCGTAACATTAAGCGTGCGGACCCTACAGGTTCGAGAACTATGTAGACATGACCCAGAACTATTCTCGGTCAATAACCAATAGTGGAACCTGGATGCCCATATTGGCTCCTACATATTCTAAGAAGATCTTTATCCGTCAAACCGCATAACAACATACGTTGTTCCCTTTGTCATCGGTATGTTACTTGCCCGGGATTCGATCGTCGGTATCCAATACCTAGTTCAATCTCGTTATCGGCAAGTCTCTTTACTCGTTACGTAATGCATCATTCCATAACTAACTCATTGGCTACATTGCTTGCAAGGCTTATAGTGATGTGCATTACCGAGAGGGCCCAGAGATACCTCTCCGACAATCGGAGTGACAAAACCTAATCTCGAAATACGCCAACCCAACATGTACCTTTGGAGACACCTGTAGTACTCCTTTATAATCACCCAGTTACGTTGTGACGTTTGGTAGCACCCAAAGTGTTCCTCCGGTAAACGGGAGTTGCATAATCTCATAGTTACAAGAACATGTATAAGTCATGAAGAAAGCAATAGCAATATACTAAACGATCAAGTGCTAGGCTAACGGAATGGGTCATGTCAATCACATCATTCTCCTCATGATGTGATCCCATTAATCAATTAACAACACATGTCTATGGTTAGGAAACATAACCATCTTTGATTAATGAGCTAGTCAAGAAGAGGCATACTAGTGACGTTATGTTGGTCTATGTATTCACACATGTATCATGTTTCCGGTTAATACAATTCTAGCATGAATAATAAACATTTATCATGATATGAGGAAATAAATAATAACTTTATTATTGCCTCTAGGGCATATTTCCTTTAGTCTCCCACTTGCACTAGAGTCAATAATCTAGATTACACATTAATGATTCTAACACCCATGGAGTCTTGGTGCTGATCATGTTTTGCTCGTGAGAGAGGCTTAATCAATGGGTCTGCAACATTCAGATCCGTATGTATCTTGCAAATCTCTATCTGTCCCACCTGGACTTGGTCCCGGATGGAATTGAAGCGTCTCTTGATGTGCTTGGTCCTCTTGTGAAATCTGGATTCCTTTGCCAAGGCAATTGCACCAGTATTGTCACAGAAGATCTTCATTGGTCCCGATGCACTAGGTATGACACCTAGATCGGAAATGAACTCCTTCATCCAGACTCCTTCATTTGCCGCTTCCGAAGCAGCTATGTACTCCCCATCACATGTAGATCCTGCCACGACGCTTTGTTTAGAACTGCACCAACTTACAGCTCCACCGTTTAATAAAAACACATATCCGGTTTAGGATTTAGAATCGTCCGGATCAGTGTCAAAGCTTGCATCGACGTAACCATTTACGACTAGCTCTTTGTCACCTCCATATACGAGAAACATATCCTTAGTCCTTTTCAGGTATTTCAGGATGTTCTTGACCGTTGTCCAGTGATCCACTCCTGGATTACTTTGGTACCTTCCTGCCAAGCTTATTGCTAAGCATACGTCAGGTCTGGTACACAGCATTGCATACATGATAGAGCCTATGGCTGAAGCATAGGGAACATCTTTCATTTTCTCTCTATCTTCTGCTGTGGTCGGGCATTGAGTCTGACTCAACTTCACACCTTGTAGCACGGGCAAGAACCCTTTCTTTGCCTGATCCATTTTAAACTTTTTCAAAATTTTATCAAGGTATGTGCTTTGTGAAAGTCCTATTAAGCGTCTTGATCTATCTCTATAAATCTTGATGCCCAATGTGTAAGCAGCTTCACCGAGGTCTTTCATTGAAAAACTTTTATTCAAGTATCCCTTTATGCTATCCAGAAATTCTATATCATTTCCAATTAATAATATGTCATCTACATATAATATCAGAAATGCTACAGAGCTCCCACTCACTTTCTTGTAAATACAGGCTTCTCCAAAAGTCTGTATCAAACCATATGCTTTGATCACACTATCAAAGCGTTTATTCCAACTCCGAGATGCTTGCACCAGTCCATAAATGGATCGCTGGAGCTTGCACACTTTGTTAGCACCTTTTGGATCAACAAAACCTTCTGGCTGCATCATATACAACTCTTCTTCTAGAAATCCATTCAAGAATGCAGTTTTGACATCCATTTGCCAAATTTCATAATCATAAAATGCAGCAATAGCTAACATGATTCGGACAGACTTAAGCATCGCTACGGGTGAGAAAGTCTCATCGTAGTCAACCCCTTGAACTTGTCGAAAACCTTTCATAACAAGTCGAGCTTTATAGACAGTTACATAACCATCAGTGTCAGTCTTCTTCTTAAAGATCCATTTATTCTCAATGGCTTGCCGATCATCGGGAAAGTCAACCAAAGTCCATACTTTGTTCTCATACATGGATCCCATCTCAGATTTCATGGCCTCTAGCCATTTTACGGAATCTGGGCTCATCATCGCTTCCTCATAGTTCGTAGGTTCATCATGGTCAAGTAACATGACTTCCAGAATAGGATTACCGTACCACTCTGGTGCGGATCTTATTCTGGTAGACCTACGAGGTTCAGTAGAAAATTGATATGAAGTTTCATGATCAATATCATTAGCTTCCTCACTAATTGGTGTAGTTGTCACAGGAACCGGTTCTTGTGATGAACTACTTTCCAATAAGGGAGCAGGTACAGTTACCTCATCAAGTTCTACTTTCCTCCCACTCACTTCTTTCGAGAGAAACTCCTTCTCTAGAAAGGATCCGAATTTAGCAACGAAAATCTTGCCCTCAAATCTGTGATAGAAGGTGTACCCAACAGTCTCTTTTGGGTATCCTATGAAGACACATTTCTCCGATTTGGGTTCGAGCTTATCTGGTTGAAGTTTCTTCACATAAGCATCGCAACCCCAAACTTTAAGAAACGACAACTTTGGTTTCTTGCCAAACCACAGTTCATGAGGTGTCGTATCAACGGATTTTGATGGTGCCCTATTTAACGTGAATGCGGTCGTGTCTAAAGCGTAACCCCAAAACGATAGCGGTAAATCAGTAAGAGACATCATGGATCGCACCATATCTAGTAAAGTACGATTACGACGTTTGGACACACCATTTCGTTGTGGTGTTCCGGGTGGCGTGAGTTGCGAAACTATTCCGCATTGTTTCAAATGTAAACCAAACTCGTAACTCAAATATTCTCCTCCACGATCAGATCGTAGAAACTTTATTTTCTTGTTACAATGATTTTCCACTTCACTCTGAAATTCTTTGAACTTTTCAAATGTTTCAGACTTGTGTTTCATTAAGTAGATATACCCATATCTGCTTAAATCATCTGTGAAGGTGAGAAAATAACGATACCCGCCGCGAGCCTCAACATTCATTGGACCACAAACATCAGTATGTATGAGTTCCAATAAATCTGTTGCTCGCTCCATAGTTCCGGAGAACGGCGTTTTAGTCATCTTGCCATGAGGCACGGTTCACAAGTACCAAGTGATTCATAATCAAGTGATTCCAAAAGCCCATCAGTATGGAGTTTCTTCATGCGTTTTACACCGATATGACCTAAACGGCAGTGCCACAAATAAGTTGCACTACCATTATCAACTCTGCATCTTTTGGTTTCAACACTATGAATATGTGTATCACTACTATCGAGATTCAACAAAAATAGACCATTCTTCAAGGGTGCATGACCATAAAAGATATTACTCATATAAATAGAACAACCATTATTCTCTGATTTAAATGAATAACTGTCTCGCATCAAACAAGATCCAGATATAATGTTCATGCTTAACGTTGGCACCAAATAACAATTATTTAGGTCTAAAACTAATCCCGATGGTAGATGTAGAGGTAGCGTGCCGACCGCGATCACATCGACTTTGGAACCATTTCCCACGCGCATCGTCACCTCGTCCTTAGCCAATCTTCGCTTAATTCGTAGTCCCTATTTCGAGTTGCAAATATTAGCAACAGAACCAGTATCAAATAACCAGGTACTACTACGAGCATTAGTAAGGTACACATCAATAACATGTATATCACATATACCTTTGTTCACTTTGCCATCCTTCTTATCCGCCAAATACTTGGGGCAGTTCCGCTTCCAGTGTCCAGTCTGCTTGCAGTAAAAGCACTCAGTCTCAGGCTTAGGTCCAGACTTGGGTTTCTTCTCTTGAGCAGCAACTTGTTTGCTGTTCTTCTTGAAGTTCACCTTCTTCTTCCCTTTGCCCTTTTTCTTGAAACTGGTGGTCTTGTTGACCATCAACACTTGATGCTCCTTCTTGATTTCTACCTCCGCAGTTTTTAGCATTGCGAAGAGCTCGGGAATTGTCTTGTCCATCCCTTGCATATTATAGTTCATCACAAAGCTCTTGTAGCTTGGTGGCAGTGATTGAAGAATTCTGTCAATGACACTATCATCAGGAAGATTAACTCCCAGTTGATTGAAGTGATTATTAGGGCATCTCCAGCCGGCCCCCCAGGAAGCCTCCCCAAGGCACTTTTTCAGCGCCGGCGAGTAAAATTTCTCCCACTCGTCACCCCAGGAGCACAGTTTTTGCCGGATTTGAGGGAAAACACGGCCAGCGAGACCAGGCGAAACCCAACCCCCCGGGGGGCAGCTGGGGACGCCGACAATAGTATTTGCATGTAGATGGTCCACTATCAGTGTCCCAAATCCCTCTCTCCCCTCTCTCTCCCTCTTTTTTCTCTAGGCCCACCCACATGTTCGGCCGCACAAGCACACTCCCCCATCCCCCACCCACCGAGGCAAGTAGGCCCGCACGGGACGGGACGGGCGCGATGAGCAGGGCGTCGGAGCTGGGGCATGGGCGAGCGCGGGCGTCACGGCGGCCGCGTGAGCTTGCGGGGAGGGCGCCGGAGCACGCAGGGAGGCGAGGAGCTCGTCCATGGCCCTGCTCGCGTAGCTTGGAGTTCTCGCCGCTGGCGAACTCGAGCGACTCGGGCGTTGGCCTCCGGCACCAGCTTCGCCCCGCACCGCATCCTCAACGCCCGCCTCCTCCGCCCGCCGAGCTTGCCGCCCCGCATCCTCCTCGCGCTTGGCCCCGACCCCGCCCCCGCCGCCTCCCCCTTCGTGGCTCGCACCCTCGCTGCCGCCGCAGTTGTCCCCGCGCGGGTGCGGGGGGCCGCCACCGCCGTGGCGTCCACCTGCGTGGAGCGTGCCCTGGTGCAGGCTGGGCGCGGGGCACTCGGTGCAGCGGCGAGCAACCGCGGCCAGGGCGCGCGCCGGTGCGGGCGGGGTGCGGGGCACTCGGTTGGCCAGTCGTCTCGCCGGCCCCGCTGTTGAGCCGTCCCCGCGCGACCCCGCGTCCGAGCCGCCGGCCGCCTTTCTTCTCTTGCTGAGGCGCCCGCGTTGAGCCGGCCGCGCTGCCCTTCTACCACTGCGGCTGTGTCCTGCTCTGGCCTGTGCCGCCTCGCCAGCGCCGCCTCATGGCCGCGCTCCTCCACCCCCGCCCGCCAGAGCACTGCGGCGTCCACCTACGCCCGCGTACGACGACACGAGCGAGCCGAGGAAAAGCTCGGGCGCTCCCGCTCGTCCACTCCGGCCCCCGCCGGTCCGCCACACACCGCCCTCGCCCGGCTCTCATCTCCACCGCGCACCTTCCTCGCTGGGCCGCCTCGCCGCCGTGCTCCTGGGGGCGCAACGAGTGGAAAAAATTCCACCCCCAGGCCGAAGTTTTCATCGGCAGCCCCCCAGGAGGCGAAAAAAATGCCTCCTGGGGAGGCCAACGGCTGGAGATGCCCTTATACCCAGACATTTTGAGTATGTGTTCACTGACAGAACTATTCTCCTCCATCTTGCAGCTATAGAACTTATTGGAGACTTCATATCTCTCAATCCGGGCATTTGCTTGAAATATTAACCTCAACTCCTGGAACATCTCATATGCTCCATGACGTTCAAAACGTCGTTGAAGACCCAGTTCTAAGCCGTAAAGCATGGCACACTGAACTATCGAGTAGTCATCAGCTTTGCTCTGCCAGACGTTCTTAATGTCGTCAGTTGCATCAGCAGCAGGCCTGGCACCCAGCGGTGCTTCTAGGACGTAATTCTTCCGTGCAGAAATGAGGATAATCCTCAGGTAACGGACCCCTCCGTGTAATTGCTACCATCATCTTTCAACTTTGCTTTCTCAAGGAACGCATTAAAATTCAACGGAACAACAACACGAGCCATCTATCTACAACAAACATAGACAAGCAAAATACTATCAGGTACTAAGTTCATGATAAATTTAAGTTCAATTAATCATATTACTTAAGAACTCCCACTTAGATACACATCTCTCTAATCCTCTAAGTGATTACGTGATCCATATCAACTACACCATGTCCGATCGTCACGTGAGATGGAGTAGTTTCAATGGTGAACATCAATATGTTGATCATATCTACTATATGATTCACGCTCGACCTTTCGGTCTCTGTGTTCCGAGGCCATATCTGTTATATGCTAGGCTCGTCAAGTTTAACCTGAGTATTCCGCGTGTGCAACTGTTTTGCACCGGTTGTATTTGAACGTAGAGCCTATCACACCCGATCATCATGTGGTGTCTCAGCACAAAGAACTTTCGCAACGGTGCATACTCAGGGAGAACACTTCTTGATAATTTAGTGAGAGATCATCTTAAAATGCTACCGTCAATCAAAGCAAGATAAGATGCATTAAGGATAAACATCACATGCAACCAATATAAGTGATATGATATGGCCATCATCATCTTGTGCTTGTGATCTCCATCTTCGAAGCACCGTCGTGATCACCATCGTCACCGGCGCGACACCTTGATCTCCATCGTAGAATTGTTGTCGTTACGCCATCTATTGCTTCTACGACTATCGCTACCGCTTAGTGATAAAGTAAAGCAATTACAGGGCGTTTGCATTTCATACAATAAAGCGACAACCATATGGCTCCTGCCAGTTGCCGATAACTTCGGTTACAAAACATGATCATCTCATACAATAAAATATAGCATCACGTCTTGACCATATCACATCACAACATGCCCTGCAAAAACAAGTTAGACGTCCTCTACTTTGTTGTTGCAAATTTTACGTGACTGCTACGGGCTTAGCAAGAACTGTTCTTACCTACGCATCAAAACCACAACGATAGTTCGTCAAGTTAGTGTTGTTTTAACCTTCGCAAGGACCGGGCGTAGCCACACTCGATTCAGCTAAAGTGAGAGAGACAGACACCCGCCAGCCACCTTTAAGAACGAGTGCTCATAACGGTGAAACCAGTCTCGCGTAAGCGTACGCGTAATGTCGGTCCGGGCCGCTTCATCTCACAATACTGCCGAACCAAAGTATGACATGCTGGTAAGCAGTATGACTTGTATCGCCCACAACTCACTTGTGTTCTACTCGTGCATATGACATCTACGCATAAAACCTGGCTTGGATGCCACTGTTGGGGAACGTAGTAATTTCAAAAAAAATCCTACGCACACGCAAGATCATGGTGATGTCATAGCAACGAGAGGGGAGAGTGTTCGTCCATGTACCCTCGTAGACCGTAAGCGGAAGCGTTATGACAACGCGGTTGATGTAGTCGTACGTCTTCATGATCCGACCGATCCAAGTACCGAACGTACGGCACCTCCGAGTTCAGCACACGTTCAGCTCGATGACGATCCCCGGACTCCGATCCAGCAAAGTGTTGGGGATGAGTTCCGTCAGCACGACGGCGTGGTGACGATGATGATGTTCTACCGGTGCAGGGCTTCGCCTAAACTCCGCGATGATATGACCGAGGTGGAATATGGTGGAGGGGGGCACCACACACGGCTAACAAACGATCACGTAGATCAACTTGTGTGTTCTAGGGCGCCCCCTGCCCCCGTATATAAAGGAGCAAGGGGGGGTGCGGTCGGCCCTAGGAGGAGGCGTTGGACTAGGACTTGGGGGGGAGGAGGAGAGGGGGGAAAGGAAAGGGGGGGTGCCGCCCCCCTCCTTGTCCTATTCGGACTTGGGGGGAGGGGCGCACGGCTGCCCCTAGGCCTCCTCTCCTCTTCCTCCACTAGGCCCAATAAGGCCCATTAGGTCACCGGGGGGTTCCGGTAACCTCCCGGTACTCCGGTAAAATGTCGATTTCACCCGGAACACTTCCGATGTCCAAACATAGGCTTCCAATATATCAATCTTTATGTATCAACCATTTCGAGACTCCTCGTCATGTCTGTGATCATATCCGGGACTCCGAACAAACTTTAGTACATCAAAACTTATAAACTCATAATAAAATTGTCATCGTAACATTAAGCGTGCGGACCATACGGGTTCGAGAACTATGTAGACATGACCTAGAACTATTCTCGGTCAATAACCAATAGCGGAACCTGGATGCCCATATTGGCTCCTACATATTCTACGAAGATCTTTATCGGTCAAACCGCATAACAGCATACGTTGTTCCCTTTGTCATTGGTATGTTACTTGCCCGAGATTCGATCGTGGGTATCCCAATACCTAGTTCAATCTCGTTACTGGCAAGTCTCTTTACTTGTTACGTAATGCATCATCCCGCAACTAACTCATTAGTCACATTGCTTGCAAGGCTTATAGTGATGTGCATTACCGAGAGGGCCCAGAGATACCTCTCCGACAATCGGAGTGACAAAACCTAATCTCGAAATACGCCAACCCAACATGTACCTTTGGAGACACCTGTAGTACTCCTTTATAATCACCCAATTACGTTGTGACGTTTGGTAGCACCCAAAGTGTTCCTCCGATAAACGGGAGTTGCATAATCTCATAGTTACAGGAACATGTATAAGTCATGAAGAAAGCAATAGCAATATACTAAACGATCAAGTGCTAGGCTAACAGAATGGGTCATGTCAATCACATCATTCTCCTAATGATGTTATCCCATTAATCAAATGACAACACATGTCTATGGTTAGGAAACATAACCATCTTTGATTAATGAGCTAGTCAAGAAGAAGCATACTAGTGATGTTATGTTGGTCTATGTATTCACACATGTATCATGTTTCCGGTTAATACAATTCTAGCATGAATAATAAACATTTATCATGATATGAGGAAATAAATAATAACTTTATTATTGCCTCTAGGGCATATTTCCTTCACTTGCCGCTTTACGCTGGTCAACTCATCTACCACCGGTTTGAGTGCAGCCTCATCTTTCTCTGCCCTTTGAAGTAAAGCGGCCTTTTCAGTGGCCCAATCCGCCCGCTCCTTGTTGAAATCCTCCTTAAGCTTTTCCATGGCGCTTAAAGCGCTGGTTAATTCATCTTTTGCTTTCGAGGTTTCAGCTTGCTGGGATTTCAGGTTTTCCTGAAGATCAGCAACTTGGCTTTCTTTTTTGCTTAGATCACCCTGCGTATAGATCATCATTTGATTAAAGATTATGATGCAGAATTGAAGTACCAATCACATAACAAGTTATGCCCTTGATACTTGGGGGCTAATGCATATTTGCTCTATCCTCTAGTGACACTGGAATTCTTACTGTACAAGGTCCCGGTTTAACTTACTCAAGATAAACCGGCCCTTGGGGGCTACAGTCCCAAAGCAAAGCTGCACTAAAAAGTTCAAGTTGGAAAGTCCCGGTTTAAGTTACTATCTTAAAACCGTCACTTGGGGGCTATTGCAGTGGACAGATTGAAACACATAAGGAGAGTCATATGGAATTTAGCTCATATTTATCCTTCATCATTTTAATCAAACCGGCCTCGCAATCATGGCTGGTATATAGCCGGTTTAGGTAGCCGGAATAAAGTTCTTGGGGGTCCAGAGAGGCAAAAGTGGCTAAATCAGAGTTCCATTTTCCTTTACCAAAGGCTGAAAATTCATCTTTCGCGGTGTGCTTGGACAAAGCAACAGGATTGCCTCGCTCAGAATGACCAAAGCCAGTAATAACGACATCATCATCCTTGGCTTCGCCGGTTCGCACTGGGGTCGCCGGATTGTCAGTATGCTTGGAGGGGCTCGTTGTCTTGTCAGTTTGAACAAGGCTCGTGGGCTGATTAACAGGGCCTGTGGTATCAACATGCGCCTCTTCAGCAGCGACATCATGGTCTTGCGGTGGTGGGTCGTTCAGCACATCGTCGTGAATGGGTTCTTCGGGATCTGTGGTTTTTGCCGGTTCAGGAGCGTCATCTTCTTCTGCCGCTTTATCCAGGCGAGCTTTCTTGCTTGGCCTAGGCTTGGCCATGAAAGAAAAAAGACAATGGATCAAATGAATATTGAAAGTAATATATCAAGCAGTGTTATCAGGCATACGACTCACCCAAGCACGATCTTGAGTGGTGGGAGCTGGGTGGCTGACGACTCGCCGAAAGAAGAATGAGAAGTTCCCCGATAATCGGAGTCAGATGGATTAAGAGGTTGACTTACACAACCTGCTTTAAGATAAGCATTGACGAAATAGTTAGAGACCTCTGAACGGCGTTTCCGAACCGGACTGTTCGGTAAACTGGCGGAGGTAACTACCTGGCCGCTATGCCGGGTTGTGCGGCGGGCTTCATGTTGTTGTGTCTTCAGAAGAAAGTTTTGGTCCAAATAAGCAAGAGGATGAGAAAATTTAACTTTCCGGTTTGCCCGACGGATTTTTAGTGAAGGTAAAGGGTTTGAATCGGAAGAAAGAGCGATTACCTCTATAACATCAGCATGACTGACCTTAGCGTCATCCTGGCAATAATCATTATCAACAAGGCATGTGAAATATAAACCAGGTGATTCAAGCTCTACGTCAAGGTCTGGATTACCCACTTCATCGTCAGCTGGTGGATCGAAGGAGGCAGTGGTTCTCTTTCTATGGGCCGGTTTCTTCACAACTCTGGTCTTGGGCCAGGTTGTTTTCTCCAGTTTCTCTTGAGGAGGCTTCTTCCTCCAAAATGGATCATCACCCTGTTTGAAAGATGTTAAAGTCAACAAGGGGTATTTAAAAGCATAGTCAGATTTCATGAAAGCCTAAGATATGAGTCTTACGGCTGGCGGTTTGTTCTTGGCCGAGAAGGGAAGCAGGCCGGTTTGAGCACAAGCAGTTTCCGGTTCGTTCAACATCCTTTTGACAGCCTCAGTAACTTCGTCATCTGTCAGTTGAATCTCAGTATGCCGTAGAGGGTCTTTTACATCTTCTGTGTATTTGCACATCAAACCGGAGCGCAGGCTTAATGTAACGCCCCGGATTCGATGCGCCAGGTGTCTGCCAGTTATTCGCCGTCGTTGCCATGTCATTTGCTTGCGTGTTGCATTTTTCCATGTCATCATTTACATTGTGTCATCATGTGCATTGCATTGCATTGCATACGTGTTTGTCTCATGCATCCGAGCATTTTCCCCGTTGTCTGTTTTGCAATCCGGTACTCCTATGTCCTCCGGCGTCCCCCCTTGTTGTCCCTTTTCGTGTGCGGGTGTTAAACATTCTCGGAATGGACCGAGGTTTGCCAAGCGGCCTTGGTATACCACCGGTAGACCGCCTGTCAAGTTTCGTGCAATTTGGAGTTCGTTTGAAACTCCAACGGTTAACCGGGTAACTGTAAAAGCCTCTTTTGTCTTGCAGCCCAACACCCAGCAAACTCCCCTCAATGCTCTCGGTTGTTCGATCACAATCGTGTGGGCGAAAACCGCTCCTCATTTGGACACTCCTAGCTCCCTCTACCTATAAATATGTGTCCCTCCCTGTCCAAATCGCAGAGGAAACCCTAGCCTCCTTCCTCCGCGCCCAGACACGTCCGCCCCAGCCCGAAACGTCCAGCCACCGCCGCCCGCGCCAATCAGGGCGCGCCACGTGGCGACCGCCGCCGCCCCGCCTCCGCCGGCCCGCGAGGCCCGCGCCAGGCCCGCGGGG
>NC_041383.1:596233633-596249501 GCF_002162155.2 Triticum dicoccoides
TCCTCGTCGCCGCCGCCAACCTCCGCTGCGGTAACCCCTCGCCGGCGCCCCGTCTTAGCCGCGCCGCCCCGCCACTCGTCGACCCCCCCGCCACCACGGTTCCCTCCGGCGACCGCACCGCCGCCATCGTGCGGGATCGGGAGGAGCCCGATTCGCGCCTGCCCGTCCGGCCCAGATCCAGGCCCAGCTACCCCGCGGCCCAGCCCATCACCTCGGCCCGCCTCGTCCTCCCCCCTCTGGGGCCAAGCCCAACGTGAGCACCTCCCCTCTTTTCCCCGCCCGTGCACGATTTAGCTTCCGGACGCCCACCTGTTTTTTTCTGCTAAAATCTGCTAAGTCCCCAGATTTCATCATGTTATTTAGGCATGTTTGACTGCTTGTATCTTGTTGCATACTGCTCCGTTTCATGTGTGTAATATGTCAAATTGTTCGTCTCAACGAGTACTTCATTTCATTCCATTGCATCATGCCGCACCGCCAACCCCGGCGCCGTCCGGCGCCGTGCCGACGCCTGCCGGTGCCGCCTCCTCCCGCCGCAGCATCACCGGAGCGCCCCCGCGCCTCCTCGTCGCCGCCGCCAACCTCCGCTGGGGCAACCCCTTGCCGGCGCCCCGTCTTAGCCGCGCCGCCCCGCCACTCGTCGACCCGCCGCCGCCTCGGTTCCCACCGGCGACCGCGCCGCCGCCATCGTGCGGGATCGGGAGGAGCCCGATTCGCGCCTCCCCGTCCGGCCCAGATCCAGGCCGAGCTCCCCCGCGGCCCAGCCCATCACCTCGGCCCGCCTTGTCCTCCCCCCTCCAGGGCCAAGCCCAACGTGAGCACCTCCCCTCTTTTCCCCGCCCGTGCGCGATTTAGCTTCCGGACGCCCACCTGTTTTTTTCTGCTAAAATCTGCTAAGTCCCCAGATTTCATCATGTTATTTAGGCATGTTTGACTGCTTGTATCTTGTTGCATACTGCTCCATTTCGTGCGTGTAATATGTCAAATTGTTTGCCTCAACGAGTACTTCATTTCATTCCATTGCATCATGTTCATTTGAGTCCATCTTGACGCCTAAATCACCGTTGCAAGAGTGCTATATGATGTTAACCTGCTGAAACTGTTATAACTTGGTGATTTGTCATTTTTGTTGCATTTGATGTGTGCATCCTATGAGCAGGACCTCTACATGTGTTTCGAACTATGTCATGCCATCTTCACAGTGGTGCAATCCATGTATTTTGTGAGTCTTGTACTGAGTGCATCGAGCTTGTTTAGTAGGGTACTTGTTGTTGCTGTTTTGCTAGACAGATTCTGCTATATCATGATGTTGTGTTAACCTGCTGCCCCAAGTCATTCTATGCATAATCTGGAGATGTTCAATAAGGATGTTTTGTTATACATGCCATGCTCTATCCATTCATGCCCATGGTTGCATTTATAGTATGTTGTAACATGTTGTTATCATGCTCCAAAGTTGCTAAATAATGTTGCTGTCAGCCTGTTAACATTAAGTTCAATGTTGCCATGATTGTGGTTAGTGATCCATGCACCCTATGACCTTGATCTTGCCATGCTTAACTTCATAAACATGTATTCTTACGGTTGGTTAGCTTGCCATGCCATGTATTGCTCTGTGGTGAGTGGTTCAAGCTCACCAACATGCCTACTTATTATTGTTCTTGCCATGTATGAATCTGTCATATCTTTTGCCATGTTTACATTGATGTCATCATATTTTCTGTGCCCTTTTGGCTCTTGGTCAGTAAGGGATGTTTATTCTATGAAATTATTATATTCATGTCATGCCTTCGTTTGCCATGTTAAGCTCCTGTAGCATGTTGTTTGATAGCTCCAGACATTGCAACCTGATGTTATTTCTTCTAAGCCTGAAACTGTTGTTATTTGCAATCTTGCCATGTCCTTTTGAGCATGATCTAGTGATTTCTGGAGTTAGCTCAGTGTTCATGTTTTGTTGTGCTTTACCTATACATCATGTCCATGCCTTTTGTTTTCATATTGTGGTACTGTAGCTTGTTGTTTTGATGCTTGCAAGATGCCTAGTTGCTGTTATGGACAGATTGTTGCTATAACTTGTATAGTGTGTATGTGTCGAATCGTTGCTCCGTTTTGAGTGTGCCCTATATGAAACTTGCTTGATTTTGCATGTAGTTTCATATTTTCATGTTGCATCCTTGTTTTGAGGTGTTTGCTTGATGGTTGTATGCATTTTGCATCAATGCCATGAAGGAAATATGCCCTAGAGGCAATAATAAAATTATTATTTATTTCCTCATATCATGATAAATGTTTATTATTCATGCTAGAATTGTATTAACCGGAAACATGATACATATGTGAATACATAGACAAAACTATAGTCACTAGTATGCCTCTACTTGACTAGCTCATTAATCAAAGATGGTTTTGTTTCCTAACCATAGACATGTGTTGTCATTTGATTAGTGGGATCACATCATTAGAAGAATGATGTGATTGACATGACCCATCCTGTTAGCCTAGCACTTGATCGTTTAGTATTCTGCTATTGCTTTCTTCATGACTTATACATGTTCATGTAACTATGAGAATTATGCAACTCCCGTTTACCGGAGGAACACTTTGGGTACTACCAAACGTCACAACGTAACTGGGTGATTATAAAGGAGTACTACAGGTGTCTCCAAAGGTACATGTTGAGTTGGCGTATTTCGAGATTAGGTTTTGTCACTTCGATTGTTGGAGAGGTATCTCTGGGCCCTCTCGGTAATACACATCACTATAAGCCTTGCAAGCAATGTAGCTAATGAGTTAGTTACGAATGATGTATTACGTAACGAGTAAAGAGACTTGCCAGTAACGAGATTGAACTAGGTATTGGATACCAACGATCAAATCTCGGGCAAGTAACATACCGATGACAAAGGGAACAATGTATGTTGTTATGCGGTTTGACCGATAAAGATCTTCGTAGAATATGTAGGAACCAATATGGGCATCCAGGACCCGCTATTGGTTATAGACCGAGAATGGTTCTAGGTCATGTCTACATAGTTCTCGAACCCGTACGGTCCTCACGCTTAACGTTTCGATGACAGTTTTATTATGAGTTTATAAGTTTTGATGTACCGAAGTTTGTTCGGAGTCCCGTATGTGATCACGGACATGACGAGGAGTCTCGAAATGGTCGAGACATAAAGATTGATATATTGGAAGCCTATGTTTCGACATCGAAATAGTTCCAGGTGAAATCGGCATTTTACCTGAGTACTGGGAGGTTACCGGAACCTCCCGGGGGGTTATTGGGCCTACATGGGCCTCGAGGGAGAAGAGGGAAGGAGGCAGGAGGGGGCTGCGCGCCCCTCCCCTTCCTAGTCCGAATAGGACAAGGGAAGGGGGGCGGCGCCCCCCCCCCCTTTCCTTCCCCTCTTCCTCCTCTTTCCCCCCCTTCTCCTACTCCTACTTGGAAAGAGGGAGTCCTACTCCCGGTGGGAGTAGGACTCCCCCCTTGGCGCGCCCTCCTTGGCCGGCGGCCTCCTCCCCCCTGGCTCCTTTATATACGAGGGCGGGGGCACCCCATAGACACACAAGTTGATCTACGGATCGTTCCTTAGCCGTGTGTGGTGCCCCCTTCCACCATATTCCACCTCGGTCATATCATCGTGGAGTTTAGGCGAAGCCCCGCGCCGGTAGAACATCATCGTCGTCACCATGCTGTCGTGCTTACAGAACTCATCTCCGGAGCTCGGCTGGATCGGAGGCCGGAGATCGTCATCGAGCTGAACGTGTGCTGAACTCGGAGGCCCCGTACGTTCGGTGCTTGGATCGGTCGGATCGTGAAGACGTACGACTACATCAACTGCATTGTGCTAATGCTTCCGCTTATGGTCTACGAGGGTCCGTGGACGAACACTCTCCCCTCTCGTTGCTATATCATCACCATGATCTTGCGTGTGCATAGGAATTTTTTTGAAATTACTACGTTCCCCAACAGTGGCATTCGAGCCTAGGTTTTTTGCGTTGATGTTATATGCACGAGTAGAACACAAGTGAGTTGTGGGCGATACAAGTCATACTGCTTACCAGCATGTCATACTTTGGTTCGGCGGTATTGTGAGATGAAGCGGCCCGGACCGACATTACGCGTACGCTTACGCGAGACTGGTTTCACCGTTACGAGCACTCGTGCTTAAAGGTGTCTTGCGGGTGTCTGTCTCTCTCACTTTAGCTGAATCGAGTGTGGCTACGCCCGGTCCTTGCGAAGGTTAAAACAGCACCAACTTGACGAACTATCGTTGTGGTTTTTGATGCGTAGGTAAGAACGGTTCTTGCTAAGCCCGTAGCAGCCACGTAAAATTTGCAACAACAAAGTAGAGGACGTCTAACTTGTTTTTGCAGGGCATGTTGTGATGTGATATGTTCAAGACGTGATGCTATATTTTATTGTATGAGATGATCATGTTTTGTAACCGAAGTTATCGGCAACTGGCAGGAGCCATATGGTTGTCGCTTTATTGTATGAAATGCAAACGCCCTGTAATTGCTTTACTTTATCACTAAGCGTTAGCGATAGTCGTAGAAGAAATAGATGGCGTAACAACAACGATGCTACGATGGAGATCAAGGTGTCGCGCCGGTGACGATGGTGATCATGACGGTGCTTCGAAGATGGAGATCACAAGCACAAGATGATAATGGCCATATCATATCACTTATATTGATTGCATGTGATGTTTATCCTTTATGCATCTTATCTTGCTTTGATTGACGGTAGCATTTTAAGATGATCTCTCACTAATTATCAAGAAGTGTTCTCCCTGAGTATGCACCGTTGCGAAAGTTCTTCGTGCTGAGACACCACGTGATGATCGGGTGTGATAGGCTCTACGTTCAAATACAACGGGTGCAAAACAGTTGCACACGCGGAATACTCAGGTTATACTTGACGAGCCTAGCATATACAGATATGGCCTCGGAAGACGGAGACCGAAAGGTCGAGCGTGAATCATATAGTAGATATGATCAACATAGCGATGTTCACCATTGAAACTACTCCATCTCATGTGATGATCAGACATGGTTTAGTTAATTTGGATCACGTGATCACTTAGATGACTAGAGAGATGTCTGTCTAAGTGGGAGTTCTTAAGTAATATGATTAATTGAACTTAAATTTATCATGAACTTAGTACCTGATAGTATTTTGCTAGTCTATGTTTGTTTGTAGATAGATGGCTCGTGCTGTTGTTCCGTTGAATTTTAATGCGTTCCTTGAGAAAGAAAAGTTGAAATATTATGGTAGCAATTACACGGACTGGGTCCGTAACCTGAGGATTATCCTGATTGCTGCACAGAAAAGTTACATCCTGGAAGCACCGCTGGGTGCCAGGCCTGCTGCTGATGCAATTGACGATGTTAAGAACGCCTGGCAGAGCAAAGCTGATGACTACTCGATAGTTTAGTGTGACATGCTTTACGGCTTAGAATCGGGTCTTCAACGACGTTTTGAACGTCATGGAGTATATGAGATGTTCCAGGAGTTGAAGTTAATATTTCAAGAAAATGCCCGGATTGAGAGATATGAAGTCTCCAATAAGTTCTATAGCTGCAAGATGGAGGTGAATAGTTCTGTCAGTGAACACATACTCAAAATGTCTGGGTATAATAATCACTTGATTCAACTGGGAGTTAATCTTCCTAATGATAGTGTCATTGACAGAATTCTCCAATCACTGCCACCAAGCTACAAGAGCTTCGTGATGAACTATAATATGCAAGGGATGAACAAGACTATTCCCGAGCTCTTCGCAATGCTGAAAGCTGCGGAGGTAGAAATCAAGAAGGAGCATCAAGTGTTGATGGTTAACAAAACCACCAGTTTCAAGAAGAAGGGCAAAGGGAAGAAGAAGGGAAACTTCAAAAAGAACGGCAAGCAAGTTGCTGCTCAAGAGAAGAAACCCAAGTCTGGACCTAAGCCTGAAACTGAGTGCTTCTACTGCAAGCAGACTGGACACTGGAAGCGGAACTGCCCCAAGTATTTGGCGGATAAGAAGGATGGCAAAGTGAACAAAGGTATATGTGATATACATGTTATTGATGTGTACCTTACTAATGCTCGCAGTAGCACCTGGGTATTTGATACTGGTTCTGTTGCTAATATTTGCAACTCGAAACAGGGACTACGGATTAAGCAAAGATTAGCTAAGGACGAGGTGAGGATGCGCGTGGGAAATGGTTCCAAAGTCGATGTGATCGCGGTCAGCACGCTACCTCTACATCTACCATCGGGATTAGTATTAGACCTAAATAATTGTTATTTGGTGCCAGCGTTGAGCATGAACATTATATCTGGATCTTGTTTAATGCGAGACGGTTATTCATTTAAATCAGAGAATAATGGTTGTTCTATTTATATGAGTAATATCTTTTATGGTCATGCACCCTTGAAGAATGGTCTGTTTTTATTGAATCTCGATAGTAGTGATACACATATTCATAGTGTTGAAACCAAAAGATGCAGAGTTGATAACGATAGTGCAACTTATTTGTGGCACTGCCGTTTAGGTCATATCGGTGTAAAGCGCATGAAGAAACTCCATACTGATGGGCTTTTGGAATCACTTGATTATGAATCACTTGGTACTTGCGAACCGTGCCTTATGGGTAAGATGACTAAAACGCCGTTCTCCGGAACTATGGAGAGAGCAACAGATTTGTTGGAAATCATACATACAGATGTATGTGGTCCGATGAATGTTGAGGCTCGTGGCGGATATCGTTATTTTCTCACCTTCACAGATGATTTGAGCAGATATGGGTATATCTACTTAATAAAACACAAGTCTGAAACATTTGAAAAGTTCAAAGAATTTCAGAGTGAAGTGGAAAATCATCGTAACAAGAAAATAAAGTTTCTACGATCTGATCGTGGAGGAGAATATTTGAGTTACGAGTTTGGTCTGCACTTGAAACAATGCGGGATAGTCTCGCAACTCACGCCACCTGGAACACCACAACGAAATGGTGTGTCCGAACGTCGTAATCGTACTTTACTTGATATGGTGTGATCTATGATGTCTCTTACCAATTTACCGCTATCGTTTTGGGGTTATGCTTTAGAGACGGCCGCATTCACGTTAAATAGGGCACCATCAAAATCCGTTGAAACGACGCCTTATGAACTGTGGTTTTGCAAGAAACCAAAGTTGTCGTTTCTTAAAGTTTGGGGCTGCGATGCTTATGTGAAGAAACTTCAACCAGATAAGCTCGAACCCAAATCGGAGAAATGTGTCTTCATTGGATACCCAAAGGAGACTATTGGATACACCTTCTATCACAGATCTAAGGGCAAAATTTTCATTGCTAAATTCGGATCGTTTCTAGAGAAGGAGTTTATCTCGAAAGAAATGAGTGGAGGAAAGTAGAACTTGATGAGATAATTGTATCTACTCCCTTATTGGAAAGTAGTTCATCACAAGAACTAGTTCCTGTGACAACTACACCAATCAGTGAGGAAGCTAGTGATATTGATCATGAAACTTCAGATCAAGTTTCTACTGAACCTCGTAGGTCTACCAGAGTAAGATCCGCACCAGAGTGGTACGGTAATCCTATTCTGGAAGTCATCTTACTTGACCATGATGAACCTACGAACTATGAGGAAGCGATGATGAGCCCAGATTCCGCAAAATGGCTAGAGGCCATGAAATCTGAGATGGAATCCATGTATGAAAACAAAGTATGGACTTTGGTTGACTTGCCCGATGATCGGCAAGCCATTGAGAATAAATGGATCTTTAAGAAGAAGACTGACGCTGATGGTAATGTAACTGTCTATAAAGCTCAACTTATTGCGAAAGGTTTTCGACAAGTTCAAGGGGTTGACTACGATGAGACTTTATCACCCGTAGCGATGCTTAAGTCTGTCCGAATCATGTTAGCTATTGCTGCATTTCATGACTATGAAATTTGGCAAATGGATGTCAAAACTGCATTCTTGAATGGATTTCTAGAAGAAGAGTTGTATATGATGCAGCCAGAAGGTTTTGTTGATCCAAAAGGTGCTAACAAAGTATGCAAGCTCCAGCGATCCATTTATGGACTGGTGCAAGCATCTCGGAGTTGGAATAAACGCTTTGATAGTGTGATCAAAGCATATGGTTTGATACAGACTTTTGGAGAAGCCTGTATTTACAAGAAAGTGAGTGGGAGCTCTGTAGCATTTCTGATATTATATGTAGATGACATATTATTAATTGGAAATGATATAGAATTTCTGGATAGCATAAAGGGATACTTGAATAAAAGTTTTTCAATGAAAGACCTCGGTGAAGCTGCTTACATATTGGGCATCAAGATCTATAGAGATAGATCAAGACGCTTAATAGGACTTTCACAAAGCACATACCTTGACAAAATTTTGAAAAAGTTCAAAATGGATCAGGCAAAGAAAGGAATCTTGCCTGTGCTACAAGGTGTGAAGTTGAGTCAAACTCAATGCCCGACCACAGCAGAAGATAGAGAGAAAATGAAAGATGTTCCCTATGCTTCAGCCATAGGCTCTATCATGTATGCAATGCTGTGTACCAGACCTGACGTATGCTTAGCAATAAGCTTGGCAGGAAGGTACCAAAGTAATCCAGGAGTGGATCACTGGACAGCGGTCAAGAACATCCTGAAATACCTGAAAAGGACTAAGGATATGTTTCTCGTATATGGAGGTGACAAAGAGCTAGTCATAAATGGTTACGTCGATGCAAGCTTTGACACTGATCCGGACGATTCTAAATCGCAAACCGGATACGTGTTTATATTAAACGGTGGAGCTGTAAGTTGGTGCAGTTCTAAACAAAGCGTCGTGGCGGGATCTACATGTGAAGCGGAGTACATAGCTGCTTCTAAAGCAGCAAATGAAGGAGTCTGGATGAAGGAGTTCATTTCCGATCTAGGTGTCATACCTAGTGCATCGGGACCAATGAAAATCTTCTGTGACAATACTGGAGCAATTGCCTTGGCAAAGGAATCCAGATTTCACAAGAGGACCAAGCACATCAAGAGACGCTTCAATTCCATTCGGGACCAAGTCCAAGTGGGAGACATAGAGATTTGCAAGATACATACGGATCTGAATGTTGCAGACCCGTTGACTAAGCCTCTCTCACGAGCAAAACATGATCAGCACCAAGACTCCATGGGTGTTAGAATCATTACTATGTAATCTAGATTATTGACTCTAGTGCAAGTGGGAGACTGAAGGAAATATGCCCTAGAGGCAATAATAAAGTTATTATTTATTTCCTCATATCATGATAAATGTTTATTATTCATGCTAGAATTGTATTAACCGGAAACATGATACATATGTGAATACATAGACAAAACTATAGTCACTAGTATGCCTCTACTTGACTAGCTCATTAATCAAAGATGGTTTTGTTTCCTAACCATAGACATGTGTTGTCATTTGATTAGTGGGATCACATCATTAGAAGAATGATGTGATTGACATGACCCATCCCGTTAGCCTAGCACTTGATCGTTTAGTATTCTGCTATTGCTTTCTTCATGACTTATACATGTTCCTGTAACTATGAGAATTATGCAACTCCAGTTTACCGGAGGAACACTTTGGGTACTACCAAACGTCACAACGTAACTGGGTGATTATAAAGGAGTACTATAGGTTTCTCCGAAGGTACATGTTGAGTTGGCATATTTCAAGATTAGGTTTTGTCACTCCGATTGTCAGAGAGGTATCTCTGGGCCCTCTCAGTAATACACATCACTATAAGCCTTGCAAGCAATGTAGCTAATGATTTAGTTACGGAATGATGTATTACGTAACGAGTAAAGAGACTTGCCAGTAACGAGATTGAACTAGGTATTGGATACCAACGATCAAATCTCGGGCAAGTAACATACCGATGACAAAGGGAACAACGTATGTTGTTATGCGGTTTGACCGATAAAGATCTTCGTAGAATATGTAGGAACCAATATGGGCATCCAGGTCCCGCTATTGGTTATTGACCGAGAATGGTTCTAGGTCATGTCTACATAGTTCTCGAACCCGTAGGGTCCGCACGCTTAACATTTCGATGACAGTTTTATTATGAGTTTATAAGTTGATCTACGGATCGTTCCTTAGCCGTGTGAGGTGCCCCCTTCCACCATATTCCACCTCGGTCATATCGTCGCGGAGTTTAGGCGAAGCCCAGCGCCGGTAGAACATCATCATCGTCACCACGCCGTCGTGCTGACGGAACTCATCTCCGGAGCTCGGCTGGATCGGAGGCCGGAGATCGTCATCGAGCTGAACGTGTGCTGAACTCGGAGGCCCCGTACGTTCGGTGCTTGGATCGGTCGGATCGTGAAGACGTACGACTACATCAACCGCGTTGTGCTAACGCTTCCGCTTACGGTCTACGAGGGTACATGGACGAACACTCTCCCCTCTCGTTGCTATATCATCACCATGATCTTGCGTGTGCGTAGGAAAATTTTTGAAATTACTACGTTCCCCAACATGCCATGCTTAACTTGTTTTGCTCATATCTTCCAAGCCGTAGCTCCGAATCTAATGAACTTTATATGTAACTTGACTAGAATTTCGTGTAGATCATCTTGGTGCATCTTAACTTGCTGTTTAACAACTTGAACATAAGGTTTATTCAGTTCTGGACCAACTTCTAAATTGGCATATGAGGACTTACCGGAATTGTTATATGTTGTTTCCGGCCTCATTTAAACTTGCTTTGATGTAATGGTATTGTTTGCATCATCTCTTGCCATGAGTAGCTTCATGTAGCCTTGTCATGCATCATACTTGGTTGAGCATCATGCCTTGTTCATGTGTGGTGTGTTTACAATGTTGTGTGCATCTTTTCGATAGTTCCTGTTTCGTTGCGATCGTGAGGATTCGTTCGTCTACGCTTGGTTCGTCTTCGTGGCTTCATCTTCTTCATGGACTCGTTCTTCTTCCTAGCGGGATTTCAGGCAAGATGACCGCTACCCTGGATCTCACTACAATCATTGCTATGCTAGTTGTTTCGTTCTATCGCTTTGCTGCGCTACCTATCATTTGTTCTATCAAGCCACCCAAATTGCCATGTCAGCCTCTAACCTTTGTCACCCTTCCTAGCAAACTGTTGCTTGGCTATGTTACCGCTTTGCTCAGCCCCTCTTATAGCATTGTTAGTTGTAGGTGAAGTTGAAGATTGCTCCATGGTGGACTGGATTATGTTGGGATATCACAATATCACTTATTTAATTAATGCATCTATATATTTGGTAAAGGGTGGAAGGCTCGGCCTTATGCCTGGTGTTTTGTTCCACTCTTGCCGCCCTAGTTTCCTTCATACCGGTGTTATGTTCCTGGATTTTGCGTTCCTAACGCGGTTGGGTGATTTATGGGACCCCCTTGACAGTTCGCTTTGAATAAAACCCCTCCAGCAAGGCCCAACATTGGTTTTACCATTTGCCTCACCTAGCCCTTTTTCCCTTGGGTTTCCGGAGCCCGAGGGTCACCTTTATTTACACCCCCCTCAGGCCAGTGCTCGTCGTGAGTGTTGGTCCAACCTGTCAGCCGCCGGTGGCCACCAGGGGCAACTCTGGGATGGCCTACCGGAAGTTTGGACAATCCGGTGTGCCCTAAGAAAGAGATATGTGCAGCTCCTATCAGGATTTGTCAGCACATTCGGGCGGCTTTGCTGGTCTTGTTTTACCATTGTCGAAATGTCTTGTAAACCGGGATTCCGAGACTGATCGGGTCTTCCTGGGAGAAGGAATATCCTTCCTTGATCGCGAGACCTTATCATGGGCTAAGTTGGGAAACCCTTGCAGGGTATTATCTTTCGAAAGCCGTGCCCGCGGTTATGTGGTAGATGTGAATTTATTAATGTCTGGTTGTAGATAACTTGACACCAGATCCGAATTAAAACGCATCAACCGTGTGTGTAGCCGTGATGGTCTCTTTTCGGCGGAGTCCGGGAAGTGAACACGGTTTTGGGTTATGTTTGACGTACGTAGGAGTTCAGGATCACCTCTTGATCATTGATAGCTTCACGACCGTTCCATTTGCTCTCTTCTCGCTCTTATTTCGTATGTTAGCCACCATATATGCTTACTCGCTGCTGCAACCTCACCACTTTACCCCTTCCTTTCCCATTAAGCTTTGCTAGTCTTGATACCCATGGTAATGGGATTGCTGAGTCCTCGTGGCTCACAGATTACTACAACAACAGTTGCAGGTACAGGTTGTGCGATGATCATGGCGCGAGAGCGATGCTTGCTTGCATTGAGTTCTTCTTCCGCTTCTTCTTCGATCAGGGGATAGGTTCCAGGTCGGCAGCCTGGGCTAGCAGGGTGGATGTCGTTTGAGTTTCTGTTTGTGTTTCATCCGTAGCCGGATGGTGCTCTTATGTATGTTGTATTGATGTATTCGTGTGGCATTGTATGCCTTTTGTACGTATCCCCATCTATTATGTAATGTTGATGTAATGATATCCACCTTGCAAAAGCGTTTCAATATGCGGGTCTATCCTTGGTGGGACCTTCGAGTTCCTCTTGGATAGGGTCGCATATTGGGCCTGACAAGTTGGTATCAGAGCCTCGACCGACCATAGGAGCCCCCTTGATTGATCGTGTAGTTTGGCCGTTGTTGAGTCTAGAAGAAAACAGTTTTGAGAGTCTAGTTATATCGGAGAGTAGGAATTCTTTTTACTCCTCAGCCCCTTCGTCGTTCTGGTGAAGAATCTTGACGTAGGTGTTATGGACTACTTCTCTTCCCTTTCAAATTTTTCTTTAGGATCACGTGGTTAGTTTTTCGTTCGTTGGTTCTCAGCTCTTTTTATCTAGTGCATTTCTCGTCAAGTTGACTCGAGCCTCTTCATCTTTGAGTTCAATCCTCAGTTGTTTTCTTTTCCCACCCGCCCACCCTTTTTCTTCTCGGAACCGGAGTCCGTAATCGAGTATCCATCCTACTCGTGCGAAGCCTTTGCTTCCTCTCCTCAATAATTTTAACCAGTCTTCTTCTCTTCAAGTTACTCGTCGATTCCCCGTTCAAGCTGCCTGTGTTTTCCCGCCCTCCCACCCTCTTCTTCCCGGAGTCTGAGTCTGTTTTGAGCATCAATTTCATTCGTGTGGAGCATCTTCAGTCTTTCGACAATTGTTTCAACCGGTGAATTCTCTTTTGTTTGACATTCTTCATCTCTTTTTCTTTTCCGGTGGACTCAACTCAAGTTTTTTGGGTTGATCATATTCTTTTCCTCGGCTCAAGTGTTTTCCCTGCTCGTTCACCTCTCGCCAGTTTATCGTTCCGGATTTCGGAAGACATATCAGGAGATTCGTCTATGTTCGAATTAATTCGAGGTTGTCACCTCATTCAAATATTTCAATTGTTCCGGTGCATCATCTATCAGTTCAACAATCCTTTTCAACGGTGTTTTCTTTTAGTGGGTCCCTAACCCACAGGTCTTTTCCCAAGATCTTACCTGACTCTTCTAATTATTCCGGAGCTATTCTCTAATTCTTTTCAAAGTGTGACGTAAGAATGGATTCCATCAGTCACATGCCTTCTCCAAGATCGCTTTAAAAATTCTTTTCATTCTTGGCTCAACCTCTTCGCTTCTCGTTCTCCCGGAGTATCTCAGTAATTTTGGTGGTGTTTTCCATCGACATTTGAAGACCAAAGAAGAGTTTTCCTCTAAATCTTGCCCGTTCTCTCGAAGATTCGTGGTTCTAGCTTCATTTTATCATCTCGAATTATTCCATTTGCCAGATATTCCTTTTTGATACCCATCCGGAGTATGTCAGAAGTTGTTTTTCCATTTCTTTTCACCGGAGGCCAGCATTCCAGAAGAATTCTTCATCCTCACATTTCAGCTATCGTTATCTAATTATCCCGGTGCTTCGTTCAAGTGTTCTTTAATCAGCTCATTATCTCTTCATTTTTTGCATCTAAATCCCCTCGAGCATAATGGTTCTCTTAATTCTTCCGGTGATTCATTCTCTTCCGTCAGTCATTTCCGAATTCTTACGGTGGTTCGTTCAAGATTATTTTTCCTTGGTTATTATTTTAATTCATCTTTCTTTTCAATCCTACTGGTGGTTCTTGAAGACCTTCCTCAAGGTTGCGCCATATACCCCTCAATCCTTTTCCAACAAGTATAAGTAGTATGCAAGAATCCATTGCTTGTCATCAATTTAATTTGATGAAGGATAAATGTACAATAAATCTTATTCTTATTTCATCCAAGTGATTAATCCCTTTTTTCGGAGTTTGTTCTTGATGAATAAATTCTAGTTCCAAGCGTTTTCATCTTTTCTTTCCGGAGTTCAAATTTTCCTCGGCCATTTCGTCGGAACCCCCACCTAAATCATCGCAATGCTCATCTTATTCTTCAATCCTTCATTCTATATCATCATCCTTTTTGTCACCGGAGTTCTTCATGGTGGTTATTCATGATTTAATTCATTCTTCAAGTGTTCGTCAAGATTCTTGTTGGTGGAATTCAAGTATCTTTTCTTCTCGCATCTCGAAGTGCAATTAAATCTATGTATTTTTTTGAAGTGGAGTTTTGCATTTCTTCTCTCTTCTCAGCTATCCAATCATTGCCGTTTGTGGCCGGTTATCACCTTATGATCTTCAGATGTTACCTATAAGACCACAACAAGCTTATTCTTTTCATTGTTGATTTTCTCAACAACTCCGTTTAAACATTCCTTCTAAAGATGCTTTCAATTTCATTCGTGGCACAAGTTGTCATTTTCTTCTCCATTCTTTTCTTTCCACTATTTCAATTCTTTCCGGAGGTTTTGTGTCATGTCTTCATCAAGTGTCATTCCATCCTCTCAAGTTCATGTTCTAATCCTTCCTTTTTCAGCCAGAGTGCTGCCTAAATCCTTTTCAGTCTTAGTCGTTTCTTATCTCGTTCTAACCGGAGTGGTTTCATAGTCTATCTGATTCTGTGAGCTTTCGATTCTCGTCATTCTCGTCGTTGCTCTCCTCTTCTCGAGGGCTCTCAATTCTTTGCTTCTTCTCTTGAGTTCTTGTTTCACCTCATCCCTTTTCCCCTCCGTCTCGGTCCTAAGATCTCGGGACGAGATCTCTTGTTAGTGGAGGAGTGTTGTAATGCCCCGGATTCGATGCACCAGGTGTCTACCAGTTATTCGCCGTCGTTGCCATGTCATTTGCTTGCGTGTTGCATTTTGCCATGTCATCATTTACATTGTGTCATCATGTGCATTGCATACGTGTTCGTCTCATGCATCCGAGAATTTTCCCCGTTGTCCGTTTTGCAATCCGGCACTCCTATGTCCTCCGGCGTCCCCCCTTGTTGTCCCTTTTCGTGTGCGGATGTTAAACGTTCTCGGAATGGACCGAGGTTTGCCAAGCGGCCTTGGTATACCACCGGTAGACCGCCTGTCAAGTTTCGTGCCATTTGGAGTCCGTTTGATACTCCAACGGTTAACCGGGTAACCGTAAAAGCCTCTTTTGTCTTGCAGGCCAACACCTCTCCAAAGTGTCCCAAAAAGCCAGAAAACTCCCCTCCATGCTCTCGGTCGTTCGATCACGATCGTGTGGGCGAAAACTGCTCCTCATTTGGACACTCCTAGCTCCCTCTACCTATAAATATGTGTCCCTCCCCGTCCAAATCGCAAATGAAACCCTAGCCTCCTTCCTCCGCGCCCGGACACGTCCGCCCCGGCCGAAAACATCCAGCCGCCGCCCGCGCCAATCAGGGTGCGCCACGTGTCGACCGACGCCACCCCGCCTCCGCCGGCCCACGAGGCCCACGCCAGGCCCGTGGGGCCCGGACCTGCTCCGCCGCCGCCCGGGATCACCCGCGCCCGCTACCGGAGCGCCCCCGCGCCTCCTCGCCGCCGCCTC
>NC_041383.1:596249925-596259502 GCF_002162155.2 Triticum dicoccoides
TCGCCGTCCGCACCGCGCCACCGACCCCGCCGCCGTCCGGCGCCGCGCTGACGCATGCCGGTGCTGCCTCCTCCCGCCGCAGCATCACCGGAGCGCCCCCGCGCCTCCTCGTCGCCGCCGCCAACCTCCGCTGCGGCAACCCCTCACCGGCGCCCCGTCTTATCCGCGCCGCCCCGCCACTCGTCGACCCCGAATCCGCCTTGGTTCCCTCCGGCGACCACGCCACCGCCATCGTGCGGGATCGGAAGAAGCCCGATTCGCACCTCCCCGTCCGGCCCAGATCCAGGCCCAGCTGGCCCAGCCCATCACCTCGGCCCGCCTCGTCCTCCCCCCTCCGAGGCCAGCCCAACGTGAGCACCTCCGCTCTTTTCCCCGCCCGTGCGCGATTTAGCTTCCGGACGCCCACCTGTTTTTTTCTGCTAAAATCTGCCAAGTCCCCAGATTTCATCATGTTATTTAGGCATGTTTGACTGCTCGTATCTTGTTGCATACTGCTCCGTTTCATGCGTGTAATATGTCAAATTGTTCGCCTCAACGAGTACTTCATTTCATTCCATTGCGTCATGTTCATTTGAGTCCATCTTGACGCCTGAATCACCGTTGCAAGAGTGCTATATGATGTTAACCTGCTGAAATTGTTATAACTTGGTGATTTGTCATTTTTGTTGCATTTGATTTGTGCATCCTATGAGAATGAGCTCTACATGTGTTTTGAACTATGTAATGCCATCTTCACAGTGGTGCAACCCATGTATTTTTGTGAGTCTTGTACTGAGTGCATCGAGGTTGTTTAGTAGGGTACTTGCTGTTGCTGTTTTGCTAGACAGATTCTGCTATATCATGATGATGTGTTAACCTGCTGCCCCAAGTCATTCTATGCATAATCTGGAGATGTTCAATAAGGATGTTTTGTTAGAAATGCCATGCTCTATCCATCCATGCCCTTGGTTGCATTTATAGTCTGCTGTAACATGTTGTTATCATGCTCCAAAGTTGCTAAATAATGTTGTTGTCAGCCTGTTAACATTAAGTTCAATGTTGCCATGATTGTGGTTAGTGATCCATGCACCCTATGACCTTGATCTTGCCATGCTTAGCTTCATAAACATGTATTCTTACTGTTGGTTACCTTGCCATGCCATGTATTGCTCTGTGGTGAGTGGTTCAAGGTCACCAACATGCCTACTTATTGTTGTTCCTGCCATGTATGAATCTGTCATATCTTTTGCCATGTTTACATGGATGTCATCATATTTTCTGTGCCCTTTTGGCTCTTGGTCAGTATGGGACTTTTGTTCTATGAAATTAGTAAATTCATGCCATGCCTTTGTTTGCCATGTTAAGCTCATGTAGCATGTTGTTTGATAGCTCCAAACATTGCAACCTGATGTTATTTCTGCTAAGCCTGAAACTGTTATTATTTGCAATCTTGCCATGTCCTTTTGAGCATGATCTAGTGATTTCTGGAGTTAGCTCAGTGTTCATGTTTCGTTGTGCTTTACCTATACATCATGCCCATGCCTTTTGTTTTCATATTGCGGTACTGTAGCTTGTTGTTTTGATGCTTGCAAGATGCCTAGTTGTTGTTATGGACAGATTGTTGCTATAACTTGTATAGTGTGTATGTGTCGAACCGTTGCTCCGTTTTGAGTGTGCTCTATATGAAACTTGCTTGATTTTGCATGTAGTTTAATACGTTCATGTTGCATCCTTGTTTTGAGGTGTTTTCTTGATGGTTGTATGCATTTTGCATCAATGCCATGCTTAACTTGTTTTGCTCATATCTTCTAGGCCGTAGCTCCGAATCTAATGAACTTTATATGTAACTTGACTAGAATTTAGTGTAGATCATCTTGGTGCATCTTACCTTGCTGTTTAACAACTTGAACATAAGGTTTATTCAGTTCTGGACCAACTTCTAAATTGGCATATGAGGACTTACCCGAATTTTTATATGTTGTTTCCGGCCTCAGTTAAACTTGCTTTGATGTGTTGCTCTTGTTTGCATCATCTATTGCCGTGAGTAGCTTCATGTAGCCTTGTCATGGATCATACTTGGTTGAGCATCATGCCTTGTTCATGTGTGGTGTGTTTACCATGTTGTGTGCTTCTTTTCGATAGTTCCTGTTTCGTTGCGATCGTGAGGATTCGTTCGTCTACGCTTGGTTAGTCTTCGTGGCTTCATCTTCTTCATGGACTCGTTCTTCTTCCTAGCGGGATTTCAGGCAAGATGACCGCTACCCTAGATCTCACTACTATCATTGCTATGCTAGTTGTTTCGTTCTATCGCTTTGCGGCGCTACCTATCATTTGTTCTATCAAGCCACCCAAATTGCCATGTCAGCCTCTAACCTTTGTCACCCTTCCTAGCAAACCGTTGCTTGGCTATGTTACCGCTTTGCTCAGCCCCTCTTATAGCGTTGTTAGTTGCAGGTGAAGTTGAAGATTGCTCCATGGTGGACAGGATTATGTTGGGATATCACAATATCTCTTATTTAATTAATGCATCTATATATTTGGAAAAGGGTGGAAGGCTCGGCCTTATGGCTGGTGTTTTGTTCCACTCTTGCCGCAATAGTTTCCGTCATACCGGTGTTATGTTCCTGGATTTTGCGTTCCTAACGCGGTTGGGTGATTTATGGGACCCCCTTGACAGTTCGCTTTGAATAAAACTCCTCCAGCAAGGCCCAACCTTGGTTTTACCATTTGCCTCACCTAGCCCTTTTTCCCTTGGGTTTTGTTGACGCTCAAAAACGGCATGACCGCAAAGAGTGACTTGAGTCTATAATGGAATGAGGTTTAAATTATGAGTTTATGTCACCATTTGGTGGCCATCGTCAAGATGATCGAAATAAATATGAAGATGGACCAAAAAGGAGCTCGAGTGCAAAAGATATGACAATTTCGGAGATACCCGTGTTGACACCTGATTAAAGAATGGCATGAAACATAATTAAGAAGACCTCGGATGGAAAAGGTTACAACTGCAAAGTTCTTCGTCTCGTCGAAACGGACGATTTTGATATAAGGAACATCCTCATCCTAGGTCGTATACAAAAGTTATAGGCAAAACCGTGCGCTGCAGTAATGTTGGCCGGATCATCCGGGCCGGGGTCCGGATCATCCGGGTAATTAGAGCACTAAAATTCCAGAAGGTTGGCGCTGAAGCCGGATGATCTGGGTCAAGTCCCGGATGATCCGGGTAAAGGCCGGACAATCCGGGCAATTGTCCGGACGTCCGGACAAGTTTTTCTGCTGCAGGCTTTAGAAAACGGCCCGAAACCCCCTCAAGATGACCTCAAATCGAAAAGTGTTCAACATGAAAGTTGTGCGTCTCGTCGAGGCGGTTGCTTTTGATATAAAAAACGTCCAAATCCAAGGCCGTATTCGGATTCTAGAGCCAAAACAGAAAGCTGCTGTCAGAAAACTGGGCTAGGCCGGATCATCTGGGCCTAGAGCCGGACATCCGGGCCGGAAGTCGTGAGAAGTCCGAATTTGGCTAGATTTTGATGATTTGGACGACAAGGCAAGTCCTTTTCTTGTACAGAAGTCCATCCGCCTCTTATATTAATAAGAGGTGACGGCCGATTGAACAACAACACACAATCGAACAAATCTATCTACTTCTTTTACCTTTACTTTTCCTTCTCCCTTGTTCTTCTTCTTCCTCGTTCTTCGTTCGTTCTTCTTCATTGCAGGGCGGCGAACCTCGAGGCCCTAGGGGCGGTCAGGCCGACCTAGGGCAGCCCATAGCCGCTGCGCGCCCTAACGGGGTCCCTCCCGGGCGTGTGGGGTTTCGGGTCATCAAAAGCACCCGCCGGATTGCCTGCGTACCGCGCTTCCAGACGGGTCTCCTTCGACGTGAGCTGCGGTGCATCACCCTCGGCGTTGGAGGTACACGATGACGTGTTCGTGTGCGAATACACTTTTTGGCGACTCCGCTGGGGACGAAGCTTCGAACGGTCTCCGGCCCGTTCTTGCTACGAAGAGATCGTCATCAAGTTGCTGCAATCTACAAAGGTAATATGAATACCCAATTCCCCTTTGTAGATGGAAATAATCCATATGTAGTTGCTAGATCACCTAATGAGCATAATGTATCGGCTAGCCCTAGTTTTATCAATCATGCATCTAATTATGCGCAAGGGCCGATGCAAAACAATTTTCATGCTTCAAATTCTTATGATTTTAGCAACGTACAACATATGTATCCAAACTCTCATGCATCGGCAACCCCACAAATCCATATGCCGATGAACAACATGGTGAGTTTGGTTAATAAATTTGAAACACCTCGTGTTAGGATTTCCAATGCCATGCAAGAAAGTGTTTCACCCTTTTATTTATCGGCAAGTAATGTGCAATATACTAATCCAACCATGTCGATGAACGAGAGAATTGGCCATGCTACTACTAGCTATTCGGCCAGTTATTCCCAACCGTCATATGCTACACCTCATGACAATAATTTTCAGCACCATACACAACTGTAGATGTTCATAATTCAGCTTCACACCTTCCTGGTCATAGCCGAATAAATGTAAATTTTACTGTAGCGGTTGTGCCCAATATTGTAGAAGATGAGGTAGTGGTGGCTGCATTGAAGAGTTTAGCCCAAAATAAGAGGATTAGTGCTCTTTGCCTTGAACAACATGAAAAGGGGCTATTTCCTGATTATGCCGCAATAAAAGCTAGCGTTTTGCAAGAAGATGAATCTTTGCCAATTGATAAAATTGGCGAGCAAAAATACGGTTTTACAACAATGCATATGCCTTCACCTAGTACTACATATTATACACCCCCTACACAATTGCAAAGTTTCGGCAACACCCATGTGTCATTGCCGAAAGAATCTAAAAGCATTGGGGGCGATCATATCCGGAGTGGGCTGACGTTGAGAAAAAGCTTAAAGCCAATCTTGCCGCTCGCCGCCGAAAACAAATTGAAGGAGAATTGGCTCAAATAAAAGAAGCATTGCCAATTGATAGTATCAATGAAAAGATGGATAATTCAAAACATGAAAGTGCTTCGGTTGAAAAAGCTGAATCAAGTAGTATATATTATGAATCCATCAAATCCAAAGAGGCAAGCGGTATTGAGGAAGGGCGTGGAAAGCATGGCAAAACGACCATACTTGATTTTTCTGAAGTTAAGGGAACCTACTTCCTGCCCTATGAGTTTCATGCCATAGAAATTGATGAGTTTCAAGGACAAGAACAAGTAGCCGAACAAAGTTCGGTTGACAAAGATCTTCAAATTTATGATGCACGAAATCAAGAAGAAAATTGTGACATGGTGTTGGGAAGTCATCCAGAAGCAAAGCAAAATATTATTCATAAAATGCAATCATCATGCTCTCCCAACATATTTGAAGAGGTATGTCTAGCAAGTAATTTACCTATTTTCAGATTTGGTCACAACTTTATTGTTGATGCATCTATTAGAAAAATTCTAATAAGTAATTTTCAAAGACCAATGAAGAAGGGCAATATACTTGTTAGCAATAAAATTGTTACTAAGCATATTGGTCAATATATTGTACCATTCAAAGGGACCGATAGTGACTTATTAGTGCAACCAAAGCTTTTCCCATTGCTTTATTTAAAGTTCATATCTAATTGGGTAGCTTTTCTTGCTTCATACTTGGCTTACACATGGTCTCAATTGAGACATGTATGTTCTAACTACTTTGATTTCAGATATTCAAAGCCAAGGTTAAAATCTTTTGGGAAAACTGATGCTAGTATAGTTTCTTATTTAAGGACATCAGAAAAAGAATGTGAAAGAGAATTCATAGCCGAATGGGAAGATGCCAAATCTGAACCATTCGTTTGCTTAACTCCAAAGCCGTTCTCACAACAAGATCAGCTAGAAAACAAAAGGTATACCTTTGATTCAAACATGTGTGATCAAATCTTTGATTTGTTGTTGAAAAATAATTACATTAGAATTCTTGATCACCATGTCAAGCCATCAATTCAAGGACGAATGTATTGTAGGTTGCATCATTCGTTCAAACATAATTTTGAAGATTGCAATATGTTTCGTCAAATAGTTAAATCGGCCATTGATAAAGGACGATTGAAATTTGTTGAGACACCAAGAGATGACCAGTCTATTCCTATTGGTCCCGATGGCAGAAAGTTTTTGCATCGGCTGCTTCAAGCCGATCCATTTAAAGAGAAGGCAAAAACTGCAGGTGATGGGATCGAGCTTTCAAGTAAAGAATTTGTTGAAGATCATAATGAACATAACCTTGAGGGAAAAAATTCCATCAAAGCTACAATGGAGACGCCAAGGACTGGGGGCAGCAAGCAAATCCAATGATCGATGGAAGCAAACCAAAAGAAAACAAAAGCCGAAATAAGCGCAAGTGTAAGAGATCAAAAATCACCTTCGCTGAACTATTGGATAAATATCAAAAGAAGAGTGAAGAGAAGAGTGCTTATCGGCCAAATCATGCAAAGAAACCAAGATTACCCCCAAGGCGCAAATATGAGGATCGGTATTGGCAAAGTGCGAATTTTAAGGCAACATATTCATATCCTTATTTTGGGCCGCTAATGCCAATGTCGTGGATGCCTCCCTATGCTCATATAGATACATACTCATCATGGGATAGGTATAATACAAGGGCACATTCTCCATATTATTTTAGACCATCTCACCAATATTGTGCAGCTCCAAGAAGATCAACATCTGAACAATCACATGTTAAGGACCGTTTCAATCATAAGGAATCGGTCCAGAGCTCATGGAAGAAGAAAGAGGTGGTCAAACAAGTTTACCGCGTTAAAAGAGATGGTCGTAAGAGTGCTACTTCAGATTTAATCTCAAATGAAAAAGAGCCAATGAAAGTGTTGACATTGGCTACTAAAGGCAATGAGATGAAGCAACCAATTATTAAGAGTCAAAGTGCCAAATCTGAAGAAAAGAAGTTGAGAGTGCACAAGGCCAAGAAAGAATTGCCATTGGTCAAAACAGAATCACAGCCGAGATGCCCACTCGGCTTATCGTATTGGCAAAAGAAGGAATTACAAAATCTTAGTGCACAAGAGCTGAGAAAGAGGAACATGGCATGGGTTCCCAAGAATATCAATCAAGACAAAAATGATGTGCATGCTTCTGTTGCGACAAGTACAATAAAAGTGAAGAAGGAAAATAATGAAAGCCACAAACAATTAAGCCGAAGGTGCACATCACAACATCAAAATCTTCGGTTAGCACATCATCCATTTTCTTCAACAATGCCATTGATGCCTTTGCCATGGAATTCATCCACAGGTATGATCAGTTACCCTCCATGGACTTATTTTGATCCATGGATGCAACATAATTTTCCATATCATGACAGAGTATTACCAAATCACTATGCATTTGGTTAGTTACATTTTTGTTGCTAAGACAAAGGGGCCGAAATATTTTATTGCTATTTTATTTGTTTATTTCGGCTATACATGCTTTAATGGATGAATTCTACATGGACCTCATGATAATGGCCGATAATTAACTATCGTCTAAGAAACTATCCGATCATGGCCGGTGTAATATTCTTACATCGTCCTTAGTTCGAATGGAGAGCGAGACAAGTACTATGGAGATTATGTTTTGATAGTTGAATTCATAACAATGGCCATGGTGTTGGTGTTGTTTATATATCTCCAGATGGTGCTGTTATGTGAAGCCTCATGCCTCTTAAAATATTTATTGCACAATAATCAAAGCCGAATATGCAATGTTATTCGGTTTGGAACTTTTGCCATATGTGCTAAACATATTGAGGCTTTTAGTGATTCGTTATGAGTAGTGCAACAAATATCCAAGGGTTATCAATGTTTTGACGAATCACTTATAGTTTATCTTGAGGTATGTCTAGATGCAAAATTTACCTTGGGTTGCTATAAAATTGTTCATATTTCCAGACATGACAATTCGAAAGAGTTGGCACAGCAAGCATCCGGCTACTATGTTAATCATGGTGTGTTGCATTTCTGTCAATAGCCGATGCTTAGTCTCGTCAACAGAGGTAAGGCTGAACCGAAGTCCACCGCTTCGGCCACTAATGAAAAAAATTTATGCAGGCAAAGGTAAGGATTGGAGAAAGTTTATTGTTGATTATCTGCAAAATCCTATCAAAAGGGTGAACAATATGATACAGAGGATGACCTTGAGATACATATCTGTGGAGATTTATCATCGGATTGTTAAGGAAGTTGAGAAGGTTTCACCCAATTTTGCATCAAGGATTCAAAGAAAAAATGGCCGATATATATTTATCGCCCAAGCACATGCAAAGTGGCCGATGGAGTGTTGACATCGTCCTTAGAACCAACATAATACGAGTTATTTTTCGGCATACTACCTTTGCCGAAAAACAAGGGGGCATGTGTTGACGCTCAAAACGGCATGATCGCAAAGAGTGACTTGAGTCTATAATGGAATGAGGTTAAAATTATGAGTTTATGTCACCATTTGATGGCCATCGTCAAGATGATCGAAATAAATATGAAGATGGAACAAAAAGGAGCTCAAGTGCAAAAGATATGACAATTTCGGAGATACCCATGTTGACACCTGATTAAAGAATGGCATGAAACATAATTGGGAAGACCTCGGATGGAAAAAGTTACAACTGCAAAGTTCTTCGTCTCGTCGAAACGGACGATTTTGATATAAGGATCATCCTCATCCGAGGTCATATGCAAAAGTTATAGGCAAAACCGTGCGCTGCAGCAATGTTGGCCGGATCATCCGGGCCGGGGTCCGGATCATCCGGGTAATTAGAGCACTAAAATTCCAGAAGGTTGGCGCTGAAGCCGGATGATCTGGGTCAAGTCCCGAATGATCCGGGTAAAGGCCGGACAATCCGGGCAATTGTCCGGACGTCCGGACAAGTTTTTCTGCTGCAGACTTTAGAAAACGGCCCGAAACCCCCTCAAGATGACCTCAAATCGAAAAGTGTTCAACATGAAAGTTGTGCGTCTCGTCGAGGCGGTTGATTTTTATATAATAAACGTCCAAATCCGAGGCCGTATGCGGATTCTAGAGCCAAAACAGAAAGCTGCTATCAGAAAACTGGGCTAGGCCGGATCATCCGGGCCTAGAGCCGGACATCCGGGCCGGAAGTCGTGAGAAGTCCGAATTTGGCTAGATTTTGATGATTTGGACGACAAGGCAAGTCCTTTTCTTGTATGGGAAGTCCATCCGCCTCTTATATTAATAAGAGGTGACGGCCGATTGAACAACAACACACAATCGAACAAATCTATCTACATCTTTTACCTTTACTTTTCCTTCTCCCTTGTTCTTCTTCTTCCTCGTTCTTCGTTCGTTCTTCTTCAAAGCAGGGCGGTGAACCTCGAGGCCCTAGGGGCGGTCAGGCCGACCTAGGGCAGCCCATAGCCGCTGCGCGCCCTAACGGGGTCCCTCCCGGGTGTGTGGGGTTTCGGGTCATCAAAAGCACCCGCCGGATTGCCTGCGTACCGCGCTTCCGGACGGGTCTCCTTCGACGTGAGCTGCGGTGCATCACCCTCGGCGTTGGAGGTACACGGTGACGTGTTTGTGTGCGAACAGGTTT
>NC_041383.1:596259775-596324370 GCF_002162155.2 Triticum dicoccoides
CCAGTGCTCGTCGTGAGTGTTGGTCCAACCTGTCAGCCGTCGGTGGCCACCAGGGGCAACTATGGGATGGCCTACCAGAAGTTTGGACAATCCGGTGTGCCCTGAGAACGAGATATGTGCAGCTCCTATCAGGATTTGTCGGCATATTCGGGCGGCTTTGCTGGTCTTGTTTTACCATTGTCGAAATGTCTTGTAAACCGGGATTCCGAGACTGATCGGGTCTTCTTGGGAGAAGGAATATCCTTCATTGATCGCAAGAGCTTATCATGGGCTAAGTTGGGACACCCCTGTAGGGTATTATCTTCCGAAAGCCGTGCCCACGGTTATGTGGCAGATGGGAATTTGTTAATGTCCGGTTGTAGATAACTTGACACCAGATCCGAATTAAAACGCATCAACCGTGTGTGTAGCCGTGATGGTCTCTTTTTGGTGGAGTCCGGGAAGTGAACACGGTTTTGGGTTATGTTTGACGTAAGTAGGAGTTCAGGATCACCTCTTGATCATTGATAGCTTCACGACCATTCCATTTGCTCTCTTCTCGCTCTTATTTGTGTATGTTAGCCACCATATATGCTTAGTCACTGCTGCAACCTCACCACTTTACCCCTTCCTTTCCCATTAAGCTTTGCTAGTCTTGATACCCATGGTAATGGGATTGCTGAGTCCTTGTGGCTCACAGATTACTACAACAACAGTTGCAGGTACAGGTTGTGCGATGATCATGGCGCGAGAGCGATGCTTGCTTGTGTTGAGTTCTTCTTCCGCTTCTTCTTCGATCAGGGGATAGGTTCCAGGTCGGCAGCCTGGGCTAGCAGGGTGGATGTCGTTTGAGTTTCTGTTTGTGTTTCATCCGTAGCCGGATGGTGCTCTTATGTATATTGTATTGATGTATTCGTGTGGCATTGTATGCCTTTTGTATGTATCCCCATCTATTATGTAATGTTGATGTAATGATATCCACCTTGCAAAAGCGTTTCAATATGCGGGTCTATCCTTGGTGGGACCTTCGAGTTCCTCTTGGATAGGGTCGCATATTGGGCATGACACTTAAGGGGAGTATACTCCATGATATCCAGCAGCGAGCAAGGTCAACCCCTGTTAAACCGTTAGCCATGAAGGCCCGGAGCTTGCATAATTGAGGTTCATATTTGCTTCTCTCCCTAGCAGTCAGTCTTTGAGGGAAGGGATGTGTGTTGCTTAGTCGTTCCGGACGGTAACCCGGCAAAGGATTCTCTCCATCAGGCGAAGTATCTTTGCAGTAAAACCATGTTGCATTCCATTCTTTGGGATGACTATGCAGTTTGGCGTGAGGGTAAGTGACCTCTTTCCTCTTTTGAATCGCCATGCCTCCTAGCTTAGTGTTGGGACCGTCCGTAAATTCGGTACGGTGGTTTAGATGGAAGCAATCTCTGAATAATTCAACTGCGGGCTCCTCCTGAAAGAACACCTCACAAAGCACTTGGAAGTGACAAATGTTGGTTACGGACTTGGGGCTGATATCTGGTGGACGCAGTTGAAAGTTGGCCAGGACATCCCGATAAAATTTTGAACCAGGCGGACTGAAGCCCCGGGCTAGATGGTCCGCAAAAACAATGACCTCTCCATCTTTGGGTTCAAGAGGGCATTCCGGGCCAGGGACCCTCCAATAAATGACATCCTTTTTTCCCAAAGCGCCGGTGTTGACTAAGTTCTCCAATTGAGTCTCGGTTACTCGAGAAGGGGCCCAGTTGCACTCATACACTTATTTGGCCATGGGGCAATCTGCAAATCGATAATACCGGTTCAAGAATATGTTGGAAGGATATACACTGATGCATTTATTGTTAAACCGGAGTTCTACAAAGCGGCAATATTTAGCTGGGAAATTCTGGCGGTTCAGTAAGGGGACTAATGGTGTATGCCGAGTTGTCAATTTTTCTACGAAGCTAAACCGCCCGGTCTAAAACATTGAAGGTCAAGATTGCGGTGAAAACAGGTTTCACAAAGTTACTTCACAGTTTTGGATCTGGAGCATGTTCAGAAAAGAAATAAATATTCAAGGTCCGAAAGGGAATAGATGTTGAATCCATGAGCAAGGATACAGAGAGATCTATGGCGTTGAGATGCATGAGAACAAACGAATGGTAAAAACTACCGCTGCATGGAACAAAGATTCGTAGATTCGTCTGAAGACTGTCATAGGAACAGGAAGCAAGCGACGAACACTGAAGAACACGGGAACCCTAGAACAGATGTATGGGGAAAGGTAGAAGGCTTACCAGGGCTGAGGAAGAAATGGAAGGTCGCCGCGATGCTCTGGTATACTCAGGTTGATGCAGCAGCCAAGGTCTATGCAGAAGTCGACGGTGGCGGCGGAGCTCCGAAGTTGGGCGGCGCGAGGAAGACGAAGCAGAGGGGCACGAAGGGGAAAAGAGATGACCTTTCGGGCCTATTTATAAGGCAAAGGGCATGGGTCAGGCACGAAAATCGAGGGGCCGTGAGTCTAGAACGGAGCTGTTGCCTCGATTGTCGCAGATTTATTAAACAAAAAGATATTGTGGATAGCTTTTATGACAGGTGACATCATGCCGGTTTACGACGAACAGAGAAGATGACATCACGGCGGTTCACCAGATTATACAAAGATGCTGAAGATGAAGTTTTTTGCTAAGGATTGACATGAATATGTTCAAATCAATCTGGGGCCTAATGTTGGGGATATTACCACCGGGCGTAAACCGGCCAGGACAGGCCGGGTTAACTTCAGCAGTAGTTGAATATGTTAAAGCCCAAGTAGGCAGATGAGGGCTTATGGCCCATAGCCAGTTCAAGGCCTGTAGCTGTAAACCGGCGCCAGTATGTAACTTGTATTGTAAGTTAGGAATAGTAGAGACCGAGCTGGATACATCTATAAACCGGCATCGGGACTCTGGGAACCGATGGGCGCCACCCATGTATATAAGGGGACGACCCGCCGGCGGTTTGAGGACAACAGATGACAACTCGAGACTTAGGTGAAGCTTGTTTGCTCCCTAGTCATCGGAACCCCATCAATTCCATCACAACTAGACGTAGGATTTTACCTTCATCGAAGGGGCCGAACTAGTATAAACTCTCTTGCGTCCTTGTGTCCGCTTTAACCCCTTCAAGCTAACCCGTAGCGATGGCTCCACGACTAAGTCCTTTCATGAGGACATCTGCCGTGACAAAACCACGACACAATCCGTTGAAGAGAATATCACAAGCTTGAGCATTGTATTGCAGCATCTTCAACTCTTTCGCGGTAGCTTCACAGTTTGGTTCTCTCCCATCAAAGAATTGACCTTGCAAGCCGATACACACAATAGCCCAAACAGCCGGGTTATGTCCAATAATTTGCATTTTCATCTTATGCTTCCAACTAGCAAAATTTGTACCATCAAAGTAAGGACCTCTACGATGGTAATTTCCCTCGCTAGACACCATACTCCCCTAGGTTGTGAAACCAAGGCTATGACCACCAAAAGCTATGGAAATCAAAGAAAATGGAGACCAAAGCTTTGATACCACTTGTAGGATCGAAAGCATGTCTAGAGGGGGGGTGATTAGACTACTTGACCAAATAAAAATCTAGCCTTTCCCAATTTTAGTTCTTGGCAGATTTTAGAACCTTAGCACAAGTCAAGCAATCAACCCACACATACAATCCTAAGAGTATAGCAGCGGAATGTAACACAATTGCATATGAAGGTAAAGGGAGGAGTTTGAGGGAGCAAACACAATGTTGACACGGAGATTTTTTTTTTATCTGTGGTTCCGATAGGTGGTGCTATTGTACATCCACGTTGATGGAGACTTCAACCCATGAAGGGTAATGGTTTCACGAGTCCACGGAGGCCTCCACCCACGAAGGGTCCACGAAGAAGCAACCTTGTCTATCCCACCATGGCCATCGCCCACGAAGGACTTGCCTCACTCGGGTAGATCTTCATGAAGTAGGCGATCTCCTTGCCCTTACAAACTCCTTGGTTCAACTCCACAATCTTGACGGAGGCTCCCAAGTGACACCTAGCCAATCTAGGAGACACCACTCTCCAATAAGTAACAAATGGTGTGTTGATGATGAACTCCTTGCTCTTGTGCTTCAAATGATAGTCTCCCCAACACTCAACTCTCTCTCATAGGATTGGATTTGGTGGAAAGATGATTTGAGTGGAAAGCAACTTGGGGAAGGCTAGAGATCAAGATTTATGTGGTTGGAATGGAATATCTTGACCTCAACACAAGTGTAGGTGGTTCTCTCTTAGAAAATGTATGTTGTAAGTGTAGGCATGTTCTGATGGCTCTATCCACGAATGGAGAGTGGGTGGAGGGGTATATATAGCAACCACACAAAATCTAACCATTACACACAATTTACCAAACTCGGTGGGACCGAATCATGAAACTCGGTTAGACCGATTTAGTTCATAATGTGACCGTTAGGATTTTTGGTGGGACCGACACGTCAACTCGGTGAGACCGATTTCATTAGGGTTAGGGTATAACGTAATCTCGGTGAGACCGGTTACACAAACTCGGTGAGACCGATTTTGGTAATAGACAAACAGAGAGTTGGTCAAGCAAACTCGGTGGGACCGATTCGCTCATCTCAGTTGGACCAAAATGTTACAAAACGGAAACAAAGAGTTTGCATTGCAATCTTGGTGGGACCGATCGCTCATCTTGGTTTGACCGAAAAGTTACAAAGGGAAACAGAGATATTACAATCCCATCTCGGTGAGACCGAGATCCCTATCGGTGAGACCAAAAAGACTAGGGTTTCTCGCAGTGGCTATGTCAACTGAACTCGGTGGCGCCGGATAAACAGTTTTGGTGGGGCCGAGTTTGACTTTAGGTTTGGAACATATGTGGATGTGAGAAAGTAGTTGAGGGTTTTTGGAGCATATCACTAAGCACTTTGAGCAAGCAAGCCATTAGGCAACACCTCATCCCGTCTTAATAGTATTGGCTTTCCTATGGACACAATGTGATCTTGGATCACTAAAATAGAAAATGTAGAGTCCTGAGCTTTGAGCTTGAGCCAATCCTTAGTCCTTAGCATTTTGAGGGGTCCACTTTTCTCATCCATGCCATGCCAATCATTGAGCTTTCCTGAAATGTTTATCTTGAAGTAGCATTAGCTCAATGAGCTATATGTTGTTAGGAATTACCAAAACCACCCACGGAGAGTTGCACTTTCAATCTCCCCCTTTTTGGTAATTGATGACAACATATAGATCAAAGCTTCGACAAATGATAATAAGATTGAAATACATCGTCGCTTTGAGAAGTATGTGATAAGCAAGAGCTCCCCCTAAATTTGTGCATTATTTAAAATTTGCTTTTGAATGCAAATGCCCAATCGATTAGGATCATGGGTTACTCTTCCATGTCACATACATCTTGGTGGAGTGCTCAAAATGATAGAAGTTAAAAGCATGCACTCATCACCAAGCAAGTGAATGATCATATAAGGATATAAGAGATAATATCATCCAACAAGCATTAAGGGTAGCATATGATCAAACACATGATCAAACAAGTATCTCACAAAAACATAAAGTATCTCACACAAGCACGCAATAAAGTAGTTCAACCAAAATAGCAAGAGAGATAAAAAAAGCAACACACTCTCTCTCTCGAAGCTTATGATCTATACATTTTTCTCCCCCTTTGGCAACAAGTTACCAAAAAGTTCAAAAATGCATAGTGCTAAACGACTCTCAGGCTTGATCTTTGGTAGGAGGTGTAGAGATGACTCCAAGGACGAAAGCTTCTGTTGATGTAGCTGGAGCTGGTGGAGTGGCTGCTGGAGCTGGTGGCACTGAGGCTGTAGATGCTGGTGCTGATGTTGTAGCTCGAGTGTCTGTGACTAGCACTACAGCATACCTCTAGCTTCTGGGCACTCTAGCAAAAGCATCTGTAGTAGACTTGCCCTTCTTCTCCTTTGCATCCTCCTGTAGCTGCTCAACTGCAGTTTGGATCTCAGTTACCTTGACATCAAGATCATAGAATTTCTGTTAAAGATCCTCTCCAAACTCTCCTGGTTTTGAGTTAGGGTGGCCAAGCCCTTCTCAATCCTCAAAGTGGATTGGATCAGATATCCAAGCTGATCTTGCTTGATATTCAAGAACACTTGTGATGCCTCTTCAATAGTTGGCATCTTTGCAGCTTTCTCTGCCCTTGCCTTCTCTCTCTTCTCATGTGCTTGAGCTGATGATGGGTCATTTTCATTCATAACAACAGTGTTGTCTTCAAATTCAGGGTAGATGGGCAGGTGCTCCTTGTCCAATAGATATTTTCCTGTGCCCATTTTCGAGTTAATGAGCTCCTGAATGTGGGGGGCATACCCACAACTTCTCTTCTGATTAGCTGATGTCCTCATGATTGTCTCCACAATCAGACTCATGACTTTGAACTTTTGAGGCACATCAAACAAATGGAGCAAGTTGATAGCATGTCCTCTGATCATCTTGTGATCACCTGACTTGGGTAGCAATGTGTGCCTTAGGATCCAATTGATGGTAGGCAGATCAGACAACAAGAAGTGGACAGATCCAAACTTATGAGTATCTAAAGCATAATCTGGGATCTCTTTGTACATGTTGGCCATAGTGTTATGGTCTTTCTTCTTTCCAGCATAAACATCCAAGTCATCCTCACTTTCTTCTGGGGCATTGATCAACTAAGCCCATTCCTCAATAGTAGACTGGTACCTTGTACCTTCAGACATCTAAATGATCTTCCCATCTGGGTAGAAGTGGGCAGTGGAGTAAAACTGCATGATCATCTCATCATTCCACTTGGTGAGCTTCTGGGAAACAAATGTATCAACTCCACATGGTCATCAGCTTTGCTCTGCCAGACGTTCTTAACATCATCAGTTGCATCTGCAGCAGGCCTGGCACCCAGCGGTGCTTCCAGGACGTAATTCTTCTATGCATCAATGAGGATAATCCTCAAGTTATGGACCTAGTAAGGTACACATCAATAACATGTATATCACATATACCTTTGTTCACCTTGCCGTCCTTCTTACCCGCCAAATACTTGGGGCAGTTCCCCTTCCAATGACCAGTCTGTTTGCAGTAGAAGCACTCAGTTTCAGGCTTAGGTCCAGACTTGGGTTTCTTCTCCTTAGTAGCAACTTGCTTGCTTTTCTTCTTGAAGTTCCCCTTCTTCTTCCCTTTACCCTTTTTCTTGAAACTGCTGGTCTTGTTGACCATCAACACTTGATGCTCCTTATTTATTTCTACCTCCGCAACTTATAGCATTGCGAAGAGCTCGGGAATTGTCTTATCCATCCCTTTCATATTATAGTTCATCACAAAGCTCTTGTAGCTTGGTGGCAGTGACTGAAGAATTCTGTCAATGACACTATCATCTGGAAGATTAACTCCCAGTTGAATCAAGTGATTATTATACCCAGACATTTTGAGTATGTGTTCATTGACAGAACTATTCTCCTCCATCTTTGCAGGATCGAAAGTATGCCTAGAGGGGTTGATTAGACTACTTGACCAAATAAAAATCTAGCCTTTTCCCAATTTTAGTTCTTGGCAGATTTTAGCAACTTAGCACAAGTCAAGCAATAAACCTACACATGCAATTCTAAGAGTATAGCTGCAGAATGTAACACAATTGCATATGAAGGTAAAAGGAGGAGTTTGAGGGAGCAAACACAATGTTGACATAGAGTTTTTTTATCCGTGGTTCCGATAGGTGGTGCTATCGTACATCCACGTTGATGGAGACTTCAACCCACGAAGGGTGACAGTTGCGCGAGTCCACGGAGGGCTCCACCCACAAAGGGTCCACGAATAAGCAACCTTGTCTATCCCACCATGGTCATCGCCCACGAAGGACTTGCCTCACTCGGGTAGATCTTCACAAAGTTGGCGATATCGTTGCCCTTACAAACTCCTTGGTTCAACTCCACAATCTTGACGGAGGCTCCCAAGTGACACCTAGCCAATCTAGGAGACACCACTCTCCAAGAAGTAACAAATGGTGTGTTGATGATGAACTCCTTGCTCTTGTGCTTCAATTGATAGTCTCCCCAACACTCAACTCTCTCACATAGGATTGGATTTGGTGGAAAGATGATTTGAGTGGAAAGCAACTTGGGGAAGGCTAGAGACCAAGATTTATGTGGTTGGAATGGAATATCTTGACCTCAACACAAGTGTAGGTGGTTCTATCTTAGAAAATGTATGTTGGAAGTGTAGGCATGTTCTGATGGCTCTATCCACGAATGAAGAGTGAGTGGAGGGGTATATATAGCCTCCACAACAAATCTAACCGTTACACACAATTTTCAAAACTCGGTGGGACCGAATCATGAAACTCGGTCAGACCGATTTAGTTCATAATGTGACTGTTAGGATTTTCGGTGGGACCGACACGTCAACTCGGTGAGATTGATTTCATTAGGGTTAGGGCATGACGTAATCTCGGTGAGACTGATTACACAAACTCGGTGAGACCGATTTTGGTAATAGACAAACAAAGAGTTGGTCAGGCAAACTCGGTGGGACCGATTCGCTCATCTCGGTTGGACGAAATGTTACGAAAAGGAAACAGAGAGTTTGCATTGCAATCTCGGTGGGAACGATCGCTCATCTCGATTTGACCGAAACGTTATGATGGGAAACAGATAGATTACAATCCCATCTCGGTGAGACCGAGGTCCCTATTGGTGAGACCGAAAAGACTAGGGTTTCTGGCAGTGTCTATGTCAACTGAACTCGGCGGCATCGGACAGACAGTTTCGGTGGGGCCGAGTTTGACTTTTGGTTTGGAACATATGTGGATGTGAGAAAGTAGTTGAGGGTTTTTGGAGCATATCACTAAGCACTTTTGAGCAAGCAAGCCATTAAGCAACACCTCATCCCCTCTTAATAGTATTGGCTTTCCTATGGACTCAATGTGATCTTGGATCACTAAAATAGAAAATGTAGAGTCCTCAACTTTGAGCTTGAACCAATCCTTTGTCCTTAGCATTTTGAGGGGTCCACTTTTCTCATCCATGCCATGCCAATCATTGAGCTTTCCTGAAATGTTTATCTTGAAGTAGCATTAGCTCAATGAGCTATATGTTGTTAGGAATTACCAAAACCACCCAGGGATAGTTGCACTTTCAATCTCCCCCTTTTTGGTAAGTATGTGATAAGCAAGAGCTCCCCCTAAATTTGTGCATTATTTAAATTTTCTTTTGAATGCAAATGCACAATAGATTAGGATCATGGGTTACTCTTCCATGTCACATACATCTTGGTAGAGCGCTCAAAATGATAGAAGTTAAAAGCATGCACTCATAACCAAGCAAGTGAATGATCATATAAGGATATAAGAGATAATATCATCCAACAAGCATTAAGGGTAGCATATGATCAAACACATGATCAAACAAGTATCTCACGAAAACATAAAGTATCTCACACAAGCACGCAATAAAGTAGTTCAACCAAAATAGCAAGAGATAAAAAAGCAACACTCTCTCTTTTGAAGCCTATGATCTATACATTTTGCTCCCCCTTTGGCTACAAGTTACCAAAAAGTTCAAAAATGCATAGTGTTAAACGACTCTCAGGCTTGATCTTCGGTAGGAGGTGTAGAGATGACTCCAAGGACGAAAGCTTCTATTGATGTAGCTGGAGCTGGTGGAGTGGCTGTTGGAGCTGGTGGCACTGAGGCTGTAGCCGCTGGAGCTGATGCAGTAGCTCGAGTATCTGTGACTGGCACTGCAGCATACCTATGGCTTCTGGGCACTCTAGCAAAAGCATCTGTAGTAGACTTGCCCTTCTTCTCCTCCGCATCCTCCTGTAGCTGCTCAATTGCAGTTTGGATCTCAGTTACCTTGACATCAAGATCATAGAATTTCTGCTCAATGATCCTCTCCAAACTCTCCTAGTTTTGAGTTAGGGTGGCCAAGCCCTTCTCAATCCTCAAAGTGGATTGGATCAGATATCCAAGCTGATCTTGCTTGGTCTTCAAGAACACTTGAGATGCCTCTTCAATAGTTGGCATCTTTGCAGCTTTCTCTGCCCTTGCCTTCTCTCTCTTCTCATGTGCTTGAGCTGATGATGGGTCATTTTCATTCATAACAACAGTGTTGTCTTCAAATTCAGGGTAGATGGGCAGGTGATCCTTGTCCAATAGATATTTGCATGTGCCCATCTTGGAGTTGATGAGCTCCTGAATGTGTGGGGCATACCCACAACTTCTCTTCTGATCAGTTGTTGTCCTCTTGATTGTCTCCACAATCAGACTCATGACTTTGAACTTTTGAGGCACATCAAACAAATGGAGCAAGTTGATAGCATGTCCTCTAATCATCTTGTGATCACCTGACTTGGGTAGCAATGTGTGCCTTAGGATCCAATTGATGGTAGGCAGACCAGACAACAAGAAGTGGAAAGATCCAAACTTATGAGTATCTAAAGCATCATCTGGGATCTTTCTGTACATGTTGGCCATAGTGTTATGGTCTTTCTTCTTTTCAGCATAAACATCCAAGTCATCCTCACTTTCTTCTGGGGCATTGATCAACTGAGCCCATTCCTCAATAGTAGACTGGTACCTTGTACCTTCAGACATCCAAATGATCTTCCCATCTGGGTAGAAGTGGGAAGTGGAGTAAAACTGCATGATCATCTCATCATTCCACTTGGTGAGCTTCTGGGCAACAAATGTATCAACTCCACATGCTTTGAAGCTATCGTATACACCTGGATAGTGATCTTCATTCTCCTTGATGTACTCCCAGTCAACCCATCTCATGTCACAAATAATAGGCTTCTTGTCAAGCAAAATTGTCTCATAAAAGTCTTGTTGTTCCTTAGTGTGATACATGTAGTCCACAACAGTTCTCCTCCTGACAGCATATGGATCAGACTGTCTCCATAATCTCAGTCCTGAATCCTTCCTGATTTTCATGTTTTCTGCAATAGGATGTGCATCATTGTGGTCAGGGGTCTTGGGCTTCAGCTTTCTCAAAACAAGTGAGTCTTCTTCCTCTTCTTTAGCAGCTTCAGGCACTGGGGCCTTGTTCTTCTCCTTAGCTGGTATACTTCTGGTGTTCCTCTTAGGTTTTGGGGGTTTCTAAGCTGGAGCAGCAGCCTTGGGAAAAGCTTTGGGCTTAGATGGAGCAGCCCCTGATCTGATTGCATCTCACATTAGCTTATGAGCTTTCGGTGCTGGTGCAGCATCCTCTTGTTCATCCTCTTCTCCTTCAGAATCTCCTGTCATTGATGGTTTGCCAAGAACTCTGGCACTAGTGGTTCTTGCCCTCTTCTTCTTCTTACCATCCCCTGCTGCTTCACCATCATCTGATTCAATGGTGAACTTTATAGTTTCACATGTGGCAACTTTCTTTGGCCTTGAAGCTTCAGCTGTTGAGGCTCTGGCTTTTGACATTGGAACTCTTCTTGCTGGAACCTTTGTTTCATTCCAGGCTTTGTTGCAGCAGTAGTGCTATATTCCTTCTTTAGCACTTTCTTTCTTGAAGTGGCCTCATCCTCTACAACCAGATAATCCTCATCCTCAGAATCTGAGGTTCTTTTCTTTCTGGATCTGGTTGCTGCCTTTGGCAAGTTGCTTGGAGTGCTCCTACTTCCATCATCAGACATGCTAGAGGGATCTGAGCCCTCACTCATCTGCACATGTTCCTCGGACTTGTTTTGGCTGTCACTTTGATCAGACATCTTGCAGGCAAACTGTCAGCAGACTCTGTGAATAGGTTGTAGATGAGGTAGAGTAGATGAGCATCACAAGTACAGAGGTTTTGCTAAATGATTGAGTCAAAAATCTTAGTTTTAGTTCTCTACAGAAGTGATCTTGGAGCTACCGAATTGACACACTCGGTGATACCAAAGCAACACTTGCAACCTAAACTAGTGAACTCGGTAGGACCAAGTCACTATTCTTTGGCACCGAGATTGCTAGGGTTTCACAGAATCTTGAACTCGGTCACACCGATTTGCACGTTTCGGTCAGACCGAAAAGCGCATGTGCAATGGCCAAGGCCGAATTGGTGAGACTGATTTCTACAGTTCGGTCGGTCCGAGATGAGTTCTGCGGAGAGCAAACCCTAAAATTTTCGAAATCTAGACCTAAGGAAGTTTTAGCTGGATGGATCAATCTAAATCGTGGCACGAAACATGGCATTGTCATTGTGCTAGGAATCAGAGTGAAAAAGACAGCACAAGGGGTCGAACACTTACCCTAGAGCGGCGAGTGTTTGCTACGGCGGCAATGGCAGAGCAGATTGACGCTGACGGCGGCGGAGACCAGCGGCGGGAGGTCGCTGGCAGCGAGAGGACGATCCGGAGACCCGAAGAGGCAGAGCAGGTTACGCGCGGGTGAAGGGTTTCGTAAAAATTTCCAAAATTTGACCCGTCAGAATATATAACCTGACCCTGTCGGTGTGACCGAGTGGAACAACTCGGTGGCACCAAGATGCAAAACTGCAGGCAGTTACTACAACTCGGTGTGACCGAAAGGTTCTAATCGGTTGCACCGAGATTGAAAAACCTAGATCAACTAAGTGATTTCAGTAGGACCGAAAAGGATGAATCGGTCAGACCCAAATGCACAAATAGGTTTGGAAGTTTGAGTCTATGACGAATCGGGGACTCCGAGTGCTCCTCACACAGAGTGGTTCGAATCTGACTTGATCAAACTTTGTGATGTAGCATGAATAGAGTTTGAGACGAGGAAAGCATAGATAGCTAGAGGGAGTTCTTAGGCATTCTTGTCCATCCATTTGGCAAAAGAGAAAAGGCCAAACAATCAAAGCAACAAATGGATGTCCTTGAATGAGAAAAATATGCATTCAACATGCTCACACAATTAAAATGGCAAATGAAATATGTGACAAAGCATGCACACACACTCTAGCATTTATCAAGCAGTTGGCGATGACTAGGTCATCTATATATGAGTATATTGACTTAGGAGTCAAATGAGAACATTTGATCATAGGTCATACTCATCGTTTAAGCACAAGTGGGGTTACCACTTTTACATAAAGCATTGTTGTGCTCACTCCATTAGAGTTGCTTTAGCTCAATTCTTAGAGTAAAGCTCCCCCTAGATGTGATATCCCCCCTAAGAGGGATGAACTAACCTTGGGTTTTGTCGATGATGACTTCATGTAGGTGTTGAAGATGTGGATTCTCAATGTTGATGTAGATCATTCGAAGAAATCCATTGGAGTGAGTTGTACTTTCAATACCTACACGGGTTAGTCCCACAAGGAACAAGCAAGGATATCCATAGACATAGAGTGATGTATACACAAGATGTTGTCCATGAAAGCATTGGGTTACCTTGTCCCTTGTCTTACCAACAAGAGGGTTTGTGACTCGTTGAACTAGTGCAAGATATGGAAGTTGTTTGCACTTGTCCTTGCCAAAATGATAAGAGTGAAGTATGTTGGCGGAGTCACCCTCAATAACTCTCTAGTTCTTCTTCTTCGGGATCCACACCATCTTGATGGGAATCCTTGGATTTGTAGTCATACATGATAAAGTAGAACTTGATGTTGTCTTGGGAACACACTTGACCAAGGCCTTAGGTGCTTCTTCGAATGCATCAATCTCCTCTTGAAGCTTGTCCTTGCCTTTTTGCTTGTGGCCTTGTGGTGGAATATAATCTTGAGCTTGTGTTCCTTGGAAATAAGTAGGATCATACTTCTCTTGTTGAGGAACAAACTTCGTCTTGGGGTATTGATCTTCTTCCCACTCAACTCCATTGGCATTTAACTTTCGTTCAAAACCAACACCTTGATTCTTCCGGTGCCTTCCTTGCTTGCGTACAATTTCCACAAATTGCTTACTTCCTGCAAGGCTCTTGTAAACACCCTTCTCTATGATTCCCTTCAATAAGCTATTTTCTTGCTCAAGTGTAACTTGGCTAAGAGAGTCATTAGTGGAATCAAGAGAACTACTAGAAGCAACAATATTGGATTTAGCATGATTGTTGTTACTACTAGATGAAGAATCTTTCTTGTTTTTGTTGTTAGATTTATCTTGTGGCATGTAAGTAGACAAGAGTAAACAATTGGCAATGTAAGAAGAACTTTTCTTGCGAAGATCATCATTGATTGCCTTTAAAAACTCATGCTCTTGCTCAAGGTTGAGCTTTTGAAAGCGTAGCTTCTCATGAGTCTTTAAAAGTTCTCGATGATCTTCCAAGGTAGTTTCATGAGCTAACTTAAGAGTTTTTAGTTCTTTAGTTAGACGCTCAATCTCCTTCTTATCATTGTCATTCGTTTTATCTTGATTATCATGATTAATAGCAAGTTCATCATAGTTCTCATACCTAGAGTTGTCAACAAGTAAATCATCATCTCCTAGCAAATCATCTTCATCACTATTGAAATCAACATACTTGGGGTGTGTTACCTTTGGACCTTTAGCCATGAAGCATCTCCCAATTCCTTCATTTGGTGAGTCAAATATGTCGTAGGAGTTGGTTGTCACAAGTGCTAGTCCTGCAACACCTTCATCTTGAGTATATTCGGAGTCGGAGTGATTGTCGGAGTCGGAGCCAGATACCCATTCACCAACATGAGCTTGATGTCTTCTTTTTGTGTAGCTCCTTGATGACTTATCCTTTCTTTCTGAATCCTTGCTTCTCCGAGAGGGTCTTCGTTCATAACGATCATCTCTAATCCTTCGTTCTCTTGGTGGTGATTCTTCTCTTATACTCCTTCTTTTGGGAGAATCTTCTCTTCTTTTGTAGGGAGCCGTACACTCATTGGAATAGTGTCTGGGTCTTCCACAATTGTAGCAATTACGCTCACGACTAGAAGATCTTTTATCATTGTAGGACCTTGACTTGGAGCTTCTTTCTTTACTTCTACTCTTGTAGAATTTGTTGAAGTTCTTCACCATTAGGCTCAATTCTTCATTGAAGGTTTGTTTCTCACTTGATGATGTGGGAGCTTCACATGAGGCTTTGTAAGCACCGCTTGACTTGTTGTGGAGCTCTTCCTTATCCTTGAGTGACATCTCATGAGCAACAATTCTTCCAATAACTTCCGTTGGTTTGAGATCTTTGTAATTGGGCATCATTTGGATGAATGTGCACACGGTATCATATTTTCCATCCAAGGCTCTTAGGATCTTCTTGATGATGAATTTATCGGTCATCTCTTCACTTCCTAAGCCGGCAATCTCATTTGTGATGAGAGCAAGCCTAGAGTACATTTTAGCGACACCTTCACCATCCTTCATTTTGAACTTGTCAAGTTGACTTTGAAGCACATCCAATTTGGATTCCTTGACGGAGTCGGTACCTTCGTGCATATCAATCAAAGTATCCCAAATTTCCTTTGCATTCTCAAGACGGCTAATTTTGTTGAATTCTTCGGGGCACAATTTGTTGGGGATATTACCACCGGGCGTAAACCGGCCAGGACAGGCTGGGTTAACTTCATCAGTAGTTGAATATGTTAAAGCCCAAGTAGGCAGATGAGGGCTTATGGCCCATAGCCGGTTCAAGGCCTGTAGCTGTAAACCGGCGCCAGTATGTAACTTGTATTGTAAGTTAGGAATAGTAGAGACCGAGCTGGATACATCTATAAACCGGCATCAGGACTCTGGGAACCGACGGGCGCCACCCATGTATATAAGGGGACGACCCAGCGACGGTTTGAGGACAACAGATGACAACTCGAGACTTAGGCGAAGCTTGTTTGCTCCCTAGTCATCGAAACCCCATCAATTCCAACACAACTAGACGTAGGCTTTTACCTTCATCGAAGGGGCCGAACTAGTATAAACTCTCTTGCGTCCTTGTGTCCGCTTTAACCCCTTCAAACTAACCCATAGCGATGGCTCCACGACTAAGTCCTTTCATGAGGACATCTTCCGTGACAAAACCATGACAGTTGGCGCCCACCGTGGGACTATCACACGATGGTTTCAAGTTCTTGGAGGGCAACTTCGAAGGACTCAAGGGCTATGTTGTGGGCCGGATGACCAAGAGTCGTCGCGGCAAGCTCTACATCGACCATGCAGGATGGGGTCCCGAGGCCGGCTCGATTGAGTACGGCTACCGGGTCCCCTTTCGTGGTATACACGTCTTCATCGGCAAGATCGGTGAACCGGGTCCTGAGCCAGACATTTGCACCGACCTCGTCGAAACGGCTCAGCGTGCGAGATCTGCCCAGGTTAAACCGGCTGTAAAGTGTACCTTCGTGGGGGTCATCCACGGAGGAGAATATGAGGATGGATTGGGATCTTGTAGCGAGACTGTCGTTTATTCCAGCGACGAGTCCTCGACCGGAGAAACCGAATCATTGTATCAGTTACAAGATGACTAGATTGGGGGTTGTTCCAATGGCGACGGTATTCCGAACCCCTCTGATCTACCCAACCGGGTTGGAATATTCATGGCCAGTACACAAGCGGCGGTCCACTCTTCGACCGCAGCGGCAATGTTCTCCGGGTCAGCAGCGGCGGCGGTGGCCGGGGCAGGAGGCCCTGTGCGCCCGCCGGCTCAAGTTTTATCTGATCTGTTAGATGCGTTGGTTTTGCTCATGGCGGAGGCTAACCCGGCAGATCAGGACGCCCACAATGCGGAAGTCGCAAAGGTGAGGGAGCAGATCACTCAGGCCAAGGCCGACCTGGCAGCCGAGAACGACAGTTGGCGCCCATCGTGGGCCGCGGAGCGGGCCACTTTGGATGCCCAGGCATATAAGCTCATGCTGGATCAGAACGCGTCGCATGAGGTCTTGAAGCGGAAGCACCGGTCCCGCCTGCCTTCGGTTTTCGACGCCAGAAATATCTTTCACACCCCAGGAGCGGGAACCAGTAACCCGCCGATGGTAAAACGGGTAGAGGTGCCCGGGCTAGGTGCGCTGGTTCAACCTTGCCTAATGCAACCGCCTCGACAGAATGACATCGCACCTCAGCCTGTCCAGACACCTCCGGGTCATTATTCCAATCCCATGGACAATCTTGTCGCTGCCGCTTCACGACTGGAGGCCATCCCGATCGAAGGTGATTCTCCGCAGGCGGTGGAGACGCGCCGGGTTAAGGAGCTCCTTCGGACCGCTTTGATCCAACAGGAAGCATATTCATACAGCCGTGACCGAATTCATTCCACCCCTCGTCCGAGCCGAAGCTACAGCAGGCGTATGGATGAACCGGCTGTGTCAAGCAATGCACGGAACCGCGAAGCGCCCCGTGGCAATAACCCGGCAGGCGATATTCGTGATGCTCAGGAAGTGGTGGACCGGGCCCGGGCACGCAGGGAGGCCGAGTTAGCAGCACAAAACGAGGCTCGTCAGCTTATGCCGGTTCATCCAACCACCTCAGTTGAGCCAGGGGTTACTTCCAGTTCTTTGGGGGTGCCTTGTCTTGTCCCCGCTTTATGCAATGTGCGCTTACCCAAAGACTTCAAGGTCCGCGCAAGGTGCCAAACTACACTGCTGATTTGTCTCCAGAAGCATGGGTAGAGAGTTATGAGATGGCCATGGAGATGGTGGATGTGGATGAGGCCGCGTGCGCCAAGTACTTCACCATGATGCTTGAAGGGACGGCCCGTACTTGGTTAAAAAGCTTACCGGCCAATTCTATCAGTTCATGGGCCCAGTTGCGAGCCCGGTTTGTCCAGAATTTCAACGATACCTGTAAGCAGCCCATGTCGATAGTGTACTTGGCGGCCTGTGTCCAGGAGGAAGGAGAGTCAACGACTCATTGGGTGCGCCGAGTCTCGGAAATTTTGCACCGTCAGATCGTATCAACGCTGATTCTGCGGTTATAACCTTGGAAGGCAACTGCCGGTTTAAGCCTCTGAAGTTGAAATTGGGACGAATGAAGCGCCATTGTAATGACATGGGAACCCTCATGGGTGCTTTAGTGAAGTATGCTGATTCCGATAGTACCAAGGATCCCGAGTCTGAGGATGACAAGGCAGGGAAGGGAAAAAAGAACAACAACTCCAAGGGGCAGCAACACAAAACGGCAGGTCATGGGAACGGAGGCAAGCGTAAAGCGGATGGTAGCGTGGACTTTGTGGCTAATACTAACGCACAGGACAAGGGCCAGCGACGCAAGGGTAAAGCGGCGAATCGCGGTGGAGCTCCAAATCCTAACCCGGACCGCCTAACCTATCTGTTAAACCAGCACTGTCCAAAGCACGGGACGAAGGAGATGCCGGCCAACCACCTTTGGAAGGATTGTTACATTATGCAGGAGTTCAAGAATTCTAATGCTTTCCAGTATGATCAGGGATCAGGTGGTGGCTCAGGGTCCGGTTTCCATGGGCCGGGTCACGATGGAGGAGCTTCCGGTTCAGGTTTCAATGGTAATCAGGGTGGACACAACAATCAGAATAATCAGAATAACCAAGGTGGTTACAACCAGCAGCAGCAGCAGTCGGGTTATCAGAGCCATCCAAAGCAGTTGAATAGCGGGCAATATCATGTCTTCACTACTAGCTTGGATAAACGAGACCGGAAACTTCACAAGCGAGCGGTGAATTCTATTGAACCGGCCGTGCCGCGTTATTTACGCTGGTCGGAACAGCCAATCGTATGGAGCAGAGAGGATCACCCTCCCCAGGTTGACAATCCGGGTCAGCTAGCGTTGGTGGTGGCCCCTCAGGTGGGAGGTTATAAATTCACCAAGGTGCTCATGGATGGAGGGAGCAGTATTAACATCCTGTACTATGAGACCTTCCGCCGTATGGGGCTAACAGATAAAAATCTTAAAACGTCTAATACGGTGTTCCATGGTGTGGTACCTCGCAAGTCAGCATATCCTGTTGGCAAGATAGCTTTGGAAGTGGCCTTTGGAGACGATTATGATTCCAGGTCAGAGACATTGACTTTTGAGGTGGTGAAGATCCGGAGCCCGTATCACGCCCTATTTGGGCGGCCGGCTTATGCCAAATTCATGGCACGGCCTTGTTATATCTATTTACAGCTCAAGATGTCGGGTCACAATGGAACAATAACGGTTCATGGAAACCGCAAGATTGCTTTGGAATGTGAGGAAGGTGATGCGGCCTATGCAGAGTTGGTTTGTGCCACTGAAGAGTTGAAATACTACAAGGACAATGTTGATCCGGCGGACATGACCCCATTGAAGAAGCCAACCACAGAGCATGATCCAGCTTTAAAGTTCAAATTGGCGGCTAATACTAAGCTTGTTGACTTCGTACCTGGCGATTCGTCCAAGCAGTTCAGCATCAGTGCCAACTTGGACCCAAAATAGGAAAGCACGCTCATCGAGTTCATCCGTGAGAGCCGGGACATTTTTGCATGGAAGCCTTCTGACATGCCAGGTGTACTGAGGGAACTCGCTAAGCACACTTTTAATGTCGATCCTAAGTACAAACTGGTGAAGCAGTTTCTCCACCGGTTTAACGAAGAAAGGCACAAAGCTATTGGAGAGGAGGTGGCCAGGCTTTTAGTGGCTAGCTTTATTGTTGAAGTTTTCCATCCAGAATGGCTGGCCAATCCGGTGCTGGTTCTTAAGAAAAACGGCACTTGGCGCATGTGTGTAGACTACACAGACCTTAACAAAGCTTGTCCAGCAGGTCCTTTTGCCCTCCCTCGCATTGACCAGATTATTGATGCTACCGCGGGTTGTGAGCGTTTGAGTTTTCTGGATGCATATTATGGTTATCATCAGATCAAGATGGCAGTTAAGGACCAGGAGAAGACGGCGTTCATAACTCCCTTTGGAGCCTTCTGCTATGTATCTATACCCTTTGGGCTCAAGAGTGCCCAGGAAACTTATCAACGGTGTGTACAGAATTGCCTTCGTAAGCAGATCGGCCGTAATGTACATGCCTATGTGGATGATATTGTGGTTAAGTCAAGGGAGAAGGAGACTCTGGTTCACGATTTGAAGGAAACCTTTGATAACCTACAGACATACAAGATGATGCTCAACCCGGCCAAGTGTGTTTTTGGTGTACCGGCAGGCAAGTTATTGGGTTTTCTTGTGTCCAACAGGGGAATTGAGGCTAATCCGGAGAAGATCACAGCTATTACCTCCCTGGCTAAGCCAAAGTGTATCAACGATGTTCAGCGCTTGGCAGGCCGGATTGCCGCGTTGAGCCGGTTTATCAGTCGCCTAGGTGAAAAGGCGATCCCTTTGTATCAGACGCTGAAGAAGACGAATCAATTCATCTGGAGTTCGGCTGCTGATAAAGCATTTGAGGATTTAAAGTGGCAGTTAGCCAATCCGCCTGTTCTTGCAGCTCCGATTGACAAGGAACCATTGTTGCTATATGTAGCAGTTAATGCTCACGCAGTCAGTGTAGCTATTGTGGTGGAGCGCAAAGAGGCAGGCAAGGAATATCCGGTTCAGCGTCCGGTTTACTATATCAGCGAGGTGCTTATTGAGTCCAAGCAAAGGTACCCGCATTGGCAGAAGCTGGTGTATGGAGTTTTCATGGCAAGCCGGAAGCTTAAACAATACTTCCAGGGACATCCCATCACAGTGGTCAGCTCTGCTCCTTTGGGAGATATAATTCAGAACAGGGAGGCAACTGGTCGGGTTGCCAAGTGGGCTATAGAGCTTGGGCCGCACGGATTGAAATACATGCCTCGGACGGCGGTTAAATCTCAAGCACTTGTAGATTTCATCAATGATTGGACGGAACTACAAGCACCTGAAGAGAAACCGGATCACACCTATTAGACTATTCATTTTGATGGGTCCAGGCAATTGGAGGGCTCGGGGGCTGGAGTCGTATTAACTTCCCCAAGAGGTGATAAGTTCTATTATGTTCTCCGCTTAATGTTCCCTTGCACTAAAAATGCAGCTGAGTATGAAGCTTTACTCCATGTTCTCCGGATGGCTAAGGAGATGAATCTCAGCCGAGTTAAGTGCTTCGGTGACTCGGACCTGCTGGCTCAACAAGTATCTGGCACTTGGGATTCCAAGGATCCGCTCATGGCAGCCTATCGTCGTGAGGTGGATATTGTTGCGGGCCACTTCAAGGGTTATCGGGTGGATCATGTGGACAGACGGAAGAACGAAGCGGCGGACGCTTTAACCGGCTGGGCTCTCAACGCAAACCGGTCCCGCCTAACATCTTTTTAGATGTTCTGCATAACCCATCCGTCAAGCTCCCTGGTGAAGAGGATTTGGCTATTCCTAATCCGGAGGCTCAGTTGGTGGCAGCCCTGCATGTCATTCCGGATTGGACGATTCCTTATCTTGCGTACATGAACTGGGGCGAGTTACTAGAGGATGAGACTCTGGCCAGGCAGATAGTCCGGCGATCCAAGTCTATGACCATTATCAATGGCGAGTTGCATCATTGCAGTGGGTCAGGGGCGTTTCAACGCTGTGTATCTCCTGAGGAAGGCTGTGAAATTTTGCATGAAATCCACGAAGGGGATTGTGGTCATCACGCCGGTTCAAAGTCTCTGGTGGCTAAGGCATTTCGTCACGGTTTCTATTGGTTGACTCCCATGCTGATGCGGAGGACCTGGTTAGACGATGTGATGGCTGTCAGAAATTCTCAAGACGCGCTCATGTGCCGGCTCAAGAATTGAGGATGATTCCAATTACTTGGCCATTTGCGACTTGGGGGCTGGATATGGTTGGGCCTTTCAAAAGGACCAAGGACAAGAAGACCCACCTTTTGGTGGTGGTTGACAAGTTTACAAAGTGGGTTGAAGCGGAGCCCGTTAGCAAGTGTGATGCAGCCACAACGGTTCAATTCATTAAAAAGGTGATTTTCTGGTTTGGCTTTCCACACAGTATCATTACTGATAATGGTACCAACCTGTCCAAGGGTGCTATGAAGGAGTTTTGTGAACGTGAGCACATCCGGCTTGATGTTTCATCGGTGGCTCACCCACAATCCAATGGCCAAGCCGAGAGGGCTAACCAAGAGATCTTACGAGGCATCAAACCCCGGCTTATGGTTCCTCTCCAGCGGACGCCGGGTTGTTGGGTTGAGGAGCTACCATCTATGTTATGGAGCATCAATACTACTCCCAACAGATCGACGGGATACACACCGTTCTTCATGGTCTATGGAGCGGAGGCGGTTCTCCCTACTGATATCCGTCATGATTCACCTCGTGTGGCAGCTTATGTTGAAGCGGACAACGAGGTAGCGCGGCAAGACGCCTTGGACTTGCTGGACGAGGAACGTGACATCGCAGCTGCCCGTTCGGCGATTTACCAGCAGGATCTTCATCGCTATCACAATCGCCGAGTTAGAACCAGAGCTTTTCAAGAAGGAGATTTGGTGCTCCGGCTCATCCAAGACCCGACTGATATGCACAAGATGTCCCCATCTTGGGAGGGACCTTTCGTGGTCAGCAAGAATCTGCACAACGGGTCGTACTATCTAATCGACATTCGAGAGCATAAAGACTCACGCACGTCAGAGGAGGAGACCAACAGGCCGTGGAACATAGCTCATCTTCGGCCTTATTATACTTGAGCCTTAAGCTCTATTTATTTACATATTGTGACAATGTATATATTATGATCAATACAATAAACCGGAGCCCTAGCTAAAGCGGGGTCTCTTATTTTTACATCATGTGTGGTTACACGGAGTTTTTTTATCTTAAAGCGACCTCCGGTTTACCCCTTGAGTTAGCTTTTTCAATAAGTATTATATCATGTCACTTGGGGGCTTGGTCGTATCCGAACCAATGCGACACCTCTTGACAGGCGAAAGCCACAGAATCACTTGGGGACTTGGTCACGTCTGAACCAGTCACGCCTCTTGATCGGCCTAAGGCCACAGAATCACTTGGGGGCTTTGGTCGAACCCGAACCAACGCTACACCTCTTGATCGGTGTAATGCCACTGCATCATTTGGGGACCTTGGCTGACTTGAACCATAGCTACGCCTGTCGGGGGCTTGGTCGTGTCCGACCATGGTAATACCACTTGATCGGCTCGAATAACCTCTTTTTTGCAAAAGATTCTATTTGTCTTTGCTTGAGATATATGTCTCTTATTTGCATATTTCTATTGTTCTGTTTTTTAAAAAAACCAACGATTATTAAACCGGTTTTCAGTTGATGGAACACGGTCAATTCTTAATCCGGAGACTTTTTGCCCGGTTTGATTTTCTGTTAACATCCTATTCTGGAGTAACACCGGTGTACTTTGAAAACCGGAGCGGTTTCCTTGATAAGCCGACCTTATATTCATAGGAGCTGATTTCTCCTCCAGCAAAGTGGGTTTTCTTAACAACTCCGCTTTAAGATTGGCACAGCCAACTTCATGACCTACGATGGCAGGTATCATATATTTTGATATTTGATTATATGTTTAAATCTAAGATGTTATCTTTGATTGCATATACATCAATATTATGACCCGCCTGGTGGTACAACCACAGCGGCGTTTTAAGCTTTTTGCTGCAGATAACAGTTTTAACATTGATGATTCAACGGAAGCATAAAGTTGCAATAAGTATGCACGAAGGCATATCAACATCAAAGTGTGGCAGCTATTCTATTACAAGGCAACACGGTGCCCAGATAAGATAATTGTTTTTCTGCGTAACATAGCGGAACAGCAATGTAAACTGGCTTTCGGTTCAGGCTTGGTCGCCAGCTTGCCTTGATGGTTGCGGGTCATCCTACGCCGCTTCAGCTTCTGCTCCCCTACCCAGCGACTGGAAATCAATAGTTGTCCAGTCGATTCCCATTAATGCTTGAAAGACAGCTTCATCATTGATCAGCAATGACGGTTCAATCTCAGGAGCGTAAGTATGCTTACGGATTGGAGGGATAAGGTTTTCCGCTTCAGGAAGTGGTGCAGCCACTCGTTTGTTTTGACCATCATATTGAGCTTGATAGTGTGACAAATTTGCCTCTTTAGCCAATTGACAAGCTAGAGGGCGCACTTCCCGGTTTATAGCTCGGAGATCCTCTTCGCTGAACTCTGTCCCGTCCTCCTTCACACTTGGCAAGCCTTGGGCCGCTTCAACAGGATCAAAATCTGGAACCCATGCTTTTGCCCGGATTAAGGCGTTTATAGCGCCGGTTCTAGCAGCAGATTTCTTCAACTCTTCAATCTGGGCAGGAAGCATGGACAACCTTTTAATGGTGTCCTGAATCAAGGTCCGTGCCGGGTTGTTGTGAGAAGCAATGCTGATAATCCGTTGCGCACCTGTATACAGTTGTTCTATCAATGTATAGGCGGCCTTCAGTTTCTTCCGCACATCTGATCCCAAGTGGCCAATACGTGTCCATGTATCATTCAAAGGGTTGGTAAACCGGCTACAATATGAGAAGACATCATTACTTCAGAAATCAAAAATGCTTACCAAAGACAGCAGCGGTCATGGCATGCACTTGCCGCTTTACGCTGGTCAACTCATCTACCACCAGTTTGAGTGCAGCCTCATCTTTCTCTGCCCTTTGAAGTAAAGCGGCCTTTTCAGTGGCCCAATCCGCCCGCTCCTTGTTGAAATCCTCCTTAAGCTTTTCCATGATGCTTAAAGCGCTGGTTAATTCATCTTTTGCTTTCGAGGTTTCAGCTTGCTGGGATTTCAGGTTTTCTTGAAGATCAGCAACTTGGCTTTCTTTTTTGCTTAGATCACCCTGCGTACAGATCATCATTTGATTAAAGATTATGATGCAGAATTGAAGTACCAATCACATAACAAGTTATGCCCTTGATACTTGGGGGCTAATGCGTATTTGCTCTATCCTCTAGTGACACTGGAATTCTTACTGTACAAGGTCTCTGTCGGTGTCAAAACCGGCGGATCTCGGGTAGGGGGTGCCGAACTGTGCGTCTAGGCGGATGGTAACAGGAGACAAGGGACACGATGTTTTACCCAGGTTCGGGCCCTCTCGATGGAGGTAAAACCCTACGTCCTGCTTGATTAATATTGATGATATGGGTATTACAAGAGTGGATCTACCACGAGATCAAGGAGGCTAAACCCTAGAAGCTAGCCTATGGTATGATTGTTGTAATGTATGTTGTGTCCTACGGACTAAAGCCCTCCAGTTTATATAGGCACCGGAGGAGGCTAGGGTTACACAGAGTCGGTTACAATGGTCGGAGATCTACATATCTGTATCGCCAAGCTTGTCTTCCACGCCAAGGAAAGCCCATCCGGACACGGGACGGAGTCTTCAATCTTGTATCTTCGTAGTCTTGGAGTCCGGCGGACGATGACAGTCCGGCTGTCCGGACACCCCCTAGTCCAGGAATCCCTCAGTAGCCCCTGAACCAGGCTTCAATGACGATAAGTCCGGCGCGCATAATGTTCGGCGTTGCAAGGCGGGTTCCTCCCTTGAATAATCCAGAGAAGATCAAGAACACCAGGATAGTGTCCCGCTCTGCAAAACAAATTCCACATTCCACCATAGAGAGAATAACATGTACACTAGTTCAATCTGCTGGCGTATTACGCGGCGTGACATCACACCGCTACCAAGCCTTTGTTTAAATCGTTTTTTACTGTACCGCCTCAGCACGTTTAGCGAAGCGGTTTCCTTGGCACGTCCTGTCGAAGCAGAGATCGTGTTCCCCTTATTCCGGGATTCTCATCAATACGGACGTGGGTAACCCAACCACGCCATTGATGGTGGCGCTTGGGAGATAAGCGAGTTTTATCAGGCCGGCGGGACGCATAATTTTCGTCCGCCTATATATAAGGGATAAGGATTTACCTTCTCACCTACGCCTTCTTCCTCCTTTGCCTATCCACCTCCGCGCACTCAAGCTCCAACGCCCAAGCTCGCGCATCTCGCCTCGACCTCCTCCGAATATGTCCGGAGCGGGAGGAAAATGGTTGCCCTCCACCGTTAAGGAGGAGCACATCACCAGACTGCGCAGCGCCGGATATCTTTCCGGCGATATCGCACATCGGCTGCCCGACGAGCGGCAGCTCGTCCCCACCCCCAAGCCTCACGAGAGGGTCGTCTTCCTTCCCCACTTCCTCCGCGGACTGGGCTTTCCGCTCCATCCATTTGTCCGGGGGCTCATGTTCTATTACGGCCTAGATTTCCATGATCTGACGCCGAACTTCATCCTCAACATCTCGACGTTTATCGTCGTGTGCGAGGCCTTCCTCTGCATCCGGCCCCACTTCGGCCTGTGGCTCAAGACCTTCAACGTCAAGCCGAAGGTTGTGCTGGGTACGCAAGCGGAATGCGGAGGCGCCATGTTGGGTAAATTACCCAACGTCCTTTGGCTCGAAGGGGCCTTTGTGGACTCCGTCAAGGGGTGGCAATCGGGGTGGTTCTACATCACCGAGCCGCGCAAGCCCACATGGGCGGCGGCCCCCGAGTTTAGATCTGGCGTCCCCACGCAGCTCACCTCCTGGAAAGAGAAGGGCTTGCTATGGGGCGATTCGAAGGAGGTGACTGGACTCCAAACCTGCATCCAGAAGCTGGTGAGCAATAAGCTCAGGCTCGTCGATGTAGTCCAAGTCATGCTCATCCGCCGGATTCTCCCATGCCAAGAACGGGCATTCAATCTGTGGGAGTTCAATCCGGAACAGCACCAGGCGCTGAGCGGGCTCTTCGATACAACATACGAAGGCGCCTGGAGGGTGTTGTTTAAGGGCGCCGAAGCCCCCGCATCCGCGACAGAAGATCGCGGATTTCACTCGCAGCATCCGGCTGACGAGGTAAGTGATTCAACCCCTTTACGGGATACTTTGTAGTAATCGAGTTAATTATAAGAGGGTTCTTTTTCCTTTGACGGGAATGGATGGAGAAGGCTAGGCAACTTATCTGCCCGGCTCCCATGCCAGAAGATCCAGTGGACGCCCGCTTAGCAGGGCTGCTGGTTCCGGCACCGCACGTGGTGCCGGAGAAGAAGGCCAAGAAGGTGGCCGCGGGGACTCGAAAGAGTTCCCGCAATCAGGTGTCCGACGACGAGACGGACTCCTCCCCCGAAGACGAGGAGGGTTCTCTCCTAGAAGAGGGAGAGAAGAAGAGGAAGGCTTCCCCCATGGGGGAGGCCGAAGGGTCCAAGAGGGGGAGAACTATTCCCCCGGACAGTTTCGCCAACACCAACGTTGGCGAGGATGAGTGGCCTCCAAGGGCCAGGTGTCCGGCAAGATCATAAGTATCCGGATCCTTTATATGCAATATCTTTTATGTCGCGTAATGTCCTTCTAACGCCGCGTTCGGTCCATAGTCCGGCTGGTGAGGATCTCCCCGACTCATCGGGCGGGTCATTGGCCCCGTCGGAGGTGGATTCACTTCCGGCAGCCTCTACCCCACGCACCAACGAGGACGCCGAGGTGGAATCCCAGAGAGGGACCCATCAGGAGGAGGCTCCGGGGGCGCCGTCAGGCAGCATCCCGGACTTTGCGCCGGACTCTACACCGGAACCCGCAGTGGTTCCAGAGTCCGGCAAGCGGCCCCTTCAAAAGAAGGGCAAGACCGTGACACCGGCGGCCTCCGTCCAACCGGAGGCGCCGGATAACTTGCTGGAGGCGCTTAAAGGCGCTTCCATCGAGGAAGAACACCGCACTATCATGAGTGCGGTGATTCAAAAGGTTCAGCTCGCAAAAATCAGGCTGACCGAAGCCTGCAGCAGTCTTCTAACAGGCTTTGAGGTAAGAAGTTAAAATTAAGTAATGTAATACCGCATAGACAGTAGCCCCTGATGCTTAGTTCGGTGTTCGGAAAGAAAAGTCGGACTGAGGATCTAACAAGATATGCGCAGGGTTGCTTAACATATGTCAATATGGGTTTGCAGGCTGCGCTGCTGACCTCTGCCGCACTAACGGCGGAGGTCGATGTGCTAAAAAAGGATCTCGAGCGGTCCGAGCAAGAGCTCGGCCATGCCAAGAAGCAGCTCGAGGACAAAGAAGGTGAGTAACACCACTTGGAATAGTTACCTTACAAAAAAGGATTTTGGTTGCAATATAATTAACAAGGATAATATGTGTATTGCAGGGGCCACTAACAAGGTGGCAGCCCTGAAGGAGGCTGTGTCCGCGGCCGAACGCAGCGCGGCCGCGGAACAGGCAGAGAGGGAAAAGCAGGAGGCGCGGGTGGCGGAAGTGCGGCAAGAGCTCCAGGCTCTCATGGAGAAATATGAGAGGTTGGAGCGTGACTCCAAGACTCGAGAGTCCGAGCTTGGCTCGGCTCTTGAAAGTGCCAAGTCCGCCAAGGCCGAAGCCCATAAGGCCCTTCAGGAGGTGGAAGATGTAAAGAAAATAGTGGCGGGTAAGGCATTTTTCATGCAAAGCAAGCATGTTAATGTAAAGTACCTGACACTTACCCGCATTCGGAGCTCTCCAGGGGCGTTTGCAGATTTGCCGCGCAGTGCGTCTGATGCCGCCGCATTCTATCGTGGCGAGGAGGGGAGCTCGACGAAAAAAGTCTTCTGGTCTCAGTATGCTGAGGCCGGACACCCAGTGCCCCCAAGCGACCAGCTGAAGCAGCTGGTCGAACTCCACAAGGTAGCTGACGAGGCCATGAAGGGCCTTATAGTCCGGCTGTGGCTTGGATAGGCCATGCCTGGGAGCTACTTTGGCCTCGTGCGGCGGCTGGTGGATGCATGCCCCTGGGTGGATGTCATCAAGTGCTCCGCCTGTATTGAAGGCGCTCGCCGGGCCCTTGCCCGCACAAAGGTGCAATGGGGCAGGTTGGATGCGGAGAAGCTTCTCACGGACCCACTGCCACCGGGCAAGGAGTATCGCACGCCCGAGATGTATTATAAATCTATCCTGAAGGGAGCCCGCGATATTGCGGATGAGTGCCCCAGAAATGTAATCTTTGATTGAATTTACAATGTATTATCCTGTGCGCTGAAACTTTGTTCATGTGCGCTTTGAGCAACACTTTTTTAATTTAAAATATTACCTTCTGTGCGGCCGTTTATAAAATCTGAGAGATGGCAAGTCGTTGGCTTCAGCCGCCAAGCCAAAAGTGCTGGGGTGTTCGGGGTAAACTTGAGCACTCTTGTTCCCATTGTTGGGTCCATCTAGGGAGGCGCTCAACACAACGAACAAGGCAACCGGACTTATAATGCTTGAACACTCTCACTTAGCCATAGAATTCTATAATTTTAAATTTCGGCGAAGCCCCTGGTATTCGGAAGACCGAATCCGGGGCGCTATCCACACCTTCGTCGGACAGTGTCCGGAACTTCGCTCGAAGCGGCGTGAGTCTTTAAGGACCCGAAAAAACCTCTCGAACAGCGACCAGTCTCTCGCCTTATCATGCCAGTCGGTTTTAGCTTTCTCCACTGAGGCGCTCTCCCGGCTCAACCAGGGCGCAATCGCTGTGGTTCTCCCAGTGCCACCTTAGCCGACAGAACGGAACGTAAGGCACCAAAACGTGGGAGCCGGGCAAACCCAACTATTGACCCAAGACATGATTCGGAGCTGATTCATATAATGCTATAAGTTCGGGGTGCCGCACTTGTGAAAGTGTTCGGACTTATCACACCAAAATGTGGGGAACATAAGCCCCTGGTGTATTCGGCCGTACCAAAATATACGGGTGCAAGATGTCATATAATGAACAAATATATATAAAAGGTAATGCAATTGCAGTTAAGAAGTGCTGCATTATTTATTAAAGAAAACCGGCTATGAGTGCGGACTGATACAAATAGTGCGGTAAGCAAGGGATTTGGACTAATTAAACATGTCCCCCTCCAGGGGTGAGCTGCGGACTTGGTGTATATAATCGAATTTAATGCTCGTAATTGAGACCACCTTAGTGTTCGTCGCAGCCTTCTTTATCCCCTGACTGTTGCATCGTGAGTTCGGCGGGTGCGCCGCCGTACAGGGCTTCGGGTTAACGGAGTCCTGTGTTCATAAAAGAAGAAAGATAAAGATAAAAAAGGAAAGGGGGGCACACTTGCGAGCCCCCGGTGTGGTCGAACCGCACCCTGGGTCCGTTGCGATCGTGCCCCCTCCCCTGTGCCCATGGTATCTCCAAAGCGTAATGATGTACGCGGAGTGTTATTATTGCGAATATACGCGGGCGAGGGTTGGGGCCGCATTGCTACGCATGCTCTGATCGCCCCAGGTGGTCTTGGTTGGTATGGCTTCGGGCGCGTTTTGCTGTATCCGGCTGTTTAACGGCCGGACTGGAGAATTGCCTCAAGAGGCTACTCTGTACTTCTGCCGCGAGAGCCGCTGTATGTTCCTCCGTTCGGAGGGAGCGTTCCGTATTCCCATTGACCGTGATGACTCCACGAGGGCCTGGCATCTTGAGCTTTAGGTATGCATAATGCGGCACCGCGTTGAATTTTGCAAACGCGGTTCGTCCGAGCAGAGCGTGATAGCCCCTGCGAAACGGGACTATGTCGAAGATTAACTCTTTGCTCCGGAAATTATCCGGGGATCCGAAGACCACTTCCAGTGTGACTGAGCCTGTACAATTGGCTTCCACTCCTAGTATGACACCTTTAAAGGTTGTCTTTGTAGGTTTAATCCTTGAGGGGTCTATGCCCATCTTATGCACTGTATCCTGATAAAGCAGGTTCAGGCTACTACCTCCGTCCATCAGGACTCTCGTGAGGTGAAATCCATCGACAATTGGGTCTAAAACCAATGCGGCGAATCCGCCATGGCGTATGCTGGTCGGATGGTCTCTTCGATCAAAGGTGATCGGACAAGAGGACCATGGATTGAACTTCGGGGCGACTGGCTCCATCGCATAGACGTCCCTTAGTGCGCGCTTCCTCTCCCTCTTGGGTATATGGGTTGCGTAGATCATGTTCACCGTTCGCACTTGTGGGGGAAAGCCCTTCTGTCCTCTATTGTTCGGCGGTCGGGTCTCCTCCTCGTCATCGCTGTTTAGCCCCTTGTCGTTGTTTTCGGCAATTAACTTGCCTGCTTGTTTGAACACCTAGCAATCTCTATTAGTGTGATTGGCTGGTTTTTCAGGGGTGCCATGTATCTGGCATAAGCAATCGAGTATTCGGTCCAAATTGGACGGACCCGGAGTGGTTCTTTTGAATGGCTTCTTCCGTTGACCGGGTTTAGAGCCTCGGAATCCGGCGTTGACTACCGTATCCTCCTTGTCATCGCCGTTAATGCGGCGTTTATTTTTGTTTCGACGTGACCTGCCGTTGTTGTCCTTAGTATCCGGACTGCCAGAATGTTTGCGGAGATTGTTACTGCGGGCTAGCCAGCTATCCTCTCCCGCGCAGAAGCGGGTCATTAATGATGTGAGGGCTGCCATAGATTTTGGTTTTTCCTGGCCCAGGTGCCGGGCTAGCCATTCGTCATGGATGTTATGCTTGAAGGCTGCAAGGGCCTCTGCATCCGGAGAGTCGACGATTTGATTTTTCTTCGTCAAGAACCGCGTCCAGAATTGTCTGGCCGATTCGTCTGGCTGCTAAATGATGTGGCTTAGGTCGTCGGCGTCTGGTGGTTGCATGTACGTGCCTTGGAAGTTATCAAGGAATGCGGCCTCCAGGTCTTCCCAACATCCAATTGACTCTGCGGGCAAGCTGTTAAGCCAGTGCCGAGCAGGTCCTTTAAGCTTTAGTGGGAGATACTTGATGGCGTGGAGATCGTCGCCGCGGGCCATATGGATGTGGAGAAGATAATCTTCTATCCAAACCGTGGGGTCTGTTGTGCCATCGTAGGATTTGATGTTTACGGGTTTAAACCCTTCAGGGATTTGATGATCCATTACTTCGTCAGTGAAGCATAGTGGGTGTGCGGCGCCTCTGTATTGAGCAATATCACGACGCAGCTCGAGAGAGCGTTGTCTGCCGTGTTCGGCCCGGCCGGGGTTATTATATCCGGTACGATGGTATTCGTCCTGGGTCGTGGGGCGCCCACGTGATCCGTAGATGGATCTGGACTGCCTTGCTTTGTCCTCCAATATATCCCGCAAGTCCGGCGCGTTCCCTCTTGGCTTCGTACTTTTGGAGCGATGCCGGGGTACGGTCTTGGCTGGGGGCCTGGATGCCTCTCTATCACGACCACAGGGTGGTCGGTCAGCCATATCATGCGCTGGTGATGAAGGTATGTATGCCTCCTCCTCTAATCGGGGGAGCAGCTTGCGTCTTGGGTAGCTTTTGGAGGGACGTTCGAGTTTATACTCTTCGGCCGCGAGGACCTCGGTCCATCGATCGGCCAGCAGGTCCTGATCAGCTTGAAGCTGTTGCTGCTTTTTCTTTAGGCTGTTTGCTGTGGCGATAAGCCTGCGCTTGAAACACTCTTGTTCGACGGGATCTTCGGGCACGACGAATTCGTCATCGTTGAGGCTTGCCTCGTCTTCGGAGGGAGGCATATAGTCATGATCCTCAACCTCTTCGTCTGCCGCCCTCTCGTGAGGGCTTGCTTCTGCATCCTCCTGCGCTGAGTCTTGCTGGAGGGGATTGTCTTCGGCACTCTCTGGGGTATTATTATCTCCAGTGCCGGAATCTCCATTCTTGCTGTGGCGGGATTTAGAGCGGCGCCGCTGACGCCGGCGCTTAGGTTGTTTCTTTAAAGGATCTGCCTCCGCTGTTTCTTCGCCGTCCCCCTCTTTTGGGGTATCCACCATATATATGTCATATGACGAGGTGGTCTTCCAGTGCCCTGTAGGCGCTGGGTCTTGTTCGTCTCCGGCATCGTCGTCCATAGCGTCGATGTCTTCGGAGTCGTAGTCTAGCATGTCGGTTAGATCGTCGACAGTGGCTACAAAGTGGGTGGTGGGTGGGCTTTGAATTTCTTCATCGTCCGCATCCCAACCATCCTGGCTATAGTCCGGCCAGGGCTCTCCTGATAACGAGAGATGCTTTAGTGAATTCAAGATGTCACCAAAAGGCGAGTATTGGAAGATGTCCGCGGCGGTGAATTCCATAACCGGCGCCCAATCCGATTTGGTTGGCAGGGGTGTGGGAGGTTCGGAGTCCGGCAAGGAGTCCGGCACCTCGGAATCACAAGTTTCGTGGGGGACAAGGCTAATGTTTGGCTCCATCGCCGTGGAAGTTGAAGCCCCCGAGGCGGCGTCTATCCACCGATCCTCGATCTGGGGGATCGGCTCCGAACCGACGGCCGGAGCCGATTCATGTGTGGCCACCAAGGCACTGTCCGGCGGCAGAGCTAGATCATGCCCATCGTCACAGTGCGGCGCGCTCGGCTGTGGCTTGAGTCCGTCGAAGATCAAGTCTCCGCGGACATCGGCCATAAAGTTTAAGCTTCCAAATCTGACCTGACGGCCAGGGGCGTAGCTTTCAATCTGCTCCAGATGGCCAAGCGAATTAGCCCGCAGTGCGAAGCCGCCGAATACGAAGATCTGTCCGGGGAGAAAAGTCTCACCCTGGATAGCGTTGTTGGTTGAAGATGCCATCAAGCCTATCGGTGACGACACATAGGAACTCTCAATGAAAGCACCAATGTCGGTGTCAAAACCGGCGGATCTTGGGTAGGGGGTCCCGAACTGTGCGTCTAGGCGGATGGTAACAGGAGACAAGGGACACGATGTTTTACCCAGGTTCGGGCCCTCTCGATGGAGGTAAAACCCTACGTCCTGCTTGATTAATATTGATGATATGGGTATTACAAGAGTGGATCTACCACGAGATCAAGGAGGCTAAACCCTAGAAGCTAGCCTATGGTATGATTGTTGTAATGTATGTTGTGTCCTACGGACTAAAGCCCTCCGGTTTATATAGGCACTGGAGGAGGCTAGGGTTACACAGAGTCGGTTACAATGGTAGGAGATCTACATATCTGTATCGCCAAGCTTGCCTTCCACGCCAAGGAAAGTCCCATCCGGACACGGGACGGAGTCTTCAATCTTGTATCTTCGTAGTCTTGCAGTCCGGCGGACGATGACAGTCCGGCTGTCCGGACACCCCCTAGTCCAGGACTCCCTCAGTCTCGGTTTAACTTACTCAAGATAAACCGGCCCTTGGGGGCTACAGTCCCAAAGCAAAGCTGCACTAAAAAAGTTCAAGTTGGAAAGTCCCAGTTTAAGTTACTATCTTAAAACCGTCACTTGGGGGCTATTGCAGTGGACGGATTGAAACACATAAGGAGAGTCATATGGAATTTACCTCATATTTATCCTTCATCATTTTGATCAAACTGGCCTCGCAATCACGCCTGGTATATAGCCAGTTCTGGTAGCCGGAATAAAGTTCTTGGGGGTCCAGAGTGGCAAAAGTGGCCAAATCAGAGTTCCATTTGCCTTTACAAAAGGTTGTAAATTCATCTTTTGCGGTGTGCTTGGACAAAGCGACAGGATTGCCTGGCGCAGAATGACCAAAGCCAGTAATAACGACATCATCATCCTTGGCTTCGCCGGTTCGCACTGGGGTCGCCGGATTGTCAGTATGCTTGGAGGGGCTCGCTGTCTTGTCAGTTTGAACAGGGCTCGTGGGCTGATTAACAGGGCCTGAGGAATCAACATGCGCCTCTTCAGCAGCGACATCATGGTCTTGCGGTGGTGGGTCGTTCAGCACATCGTCGTGAATGGGTTCTTCGGGATCTGTGGTTTTTGCCGGTTCAGGAGCGTCATCTTCTTCTGCCGCTTTGTCTAGGTGAGCTTTCTTGCTTGGCCTAGGCTTAGCCCTGAAAGAAAAAAGATGATGGATCCAATGAATATTGAAATTAATATATCAAGCAGTGTTATCAGGCATACGACTCACCCAAGCACGATCTTGAGTGGTGGGAGCTGGGTGGCTGATGACTCGCCGGAAGAAGAATGAGAAGTGCCCTGATAATCGGATTCAGATGGATTAAGAGGTTGACGTACACAACCCGCTTTAGGATAAGCATTGACGAAACAGTTAGAGACCTCTGGACGGCATTTCCGAACCGGACTGTTCGGTAAACCGGCGGAGGTAACTACCTGGCCGCTGTGCCGGGTTGTGCGGCGGGCTTCATGCTGTTGTGTCTTCAGAAGAAAGTTTCGGTCCAAATAAGCAAGAGGATGAGAAAATTTAACTTTCCGGTTTGCCCGACGGATTTTTAGTGAAGGTAAAGGGTTTGAATCGGAAGAAAGAGCGATTACCTCTATAACATCAGCGTGACTGACCTCAGTGTCATCCTGGCAATAATCATTATCAATAAGGTGTGTGAAATATAAACCAAGTGAGTCAAGCTCTACCTCAAGGTCCAGATTACCCACATCATCGTCAGCTGGTGGATCGGAGGAGGCAATGGTTCTCTTTCTATGGGTCGGTTTCTTCACAACTCTGGTCTTGGGTAGGGTTGTTTTCTCCAGTTTCTCTTGAGGAGGCTTCTTGCTCCAAAATGGATCATCACCCTGTTTGAAAGATGTTAAAGTCAACAAGGGGTATTTAAAAGCATAGTCAGATTTCATGAAAGCCTAAGATATGAGTCTTACGGCTGGCGGTTTGTTCTTGACCGAGAAGGGAAGCAGGCCGGTTTGAGCACAAGCAGTTTCGGTTCGTTCAACATCCTTTTGACAGCCTCAGTAACTTCGTCATCTGTCAGTTGAATCTCAATATGCCGTAGAGGGTCTTTTACATCTTCTGTGTATTTGCACATCAAACTGGAGCGCAGGCTTAAGGGCAGTATACTCCATGATATCCAGAAGCAAGCAAGGTCAACCCTTGTTAAACCGTTAGCCATGAAGGCCCAGAGCTTGCATAATTGAGGTGCATATTTGCTTCTCTCCCTAGCAGTCAGTCTTTGAGGGAAGGGATGTGTGTTGCTTAGCCGTTCCGGACGGTAACCCGGCAAAGGATTCTCTCCATCAGGCGAAGGATCTTTGCAGTAAAACCATGTTGCATTCCATTCTTTGGGATGACTGTGCAGTTTGGCGTGAGGGTAAGTGACCTCTTTCCTCTTTTGAATCACCATGCCTCCTAGCTCAGTGTTGGGACCGTCCGTAAATTCGGTACGGCGGTTTAGATGGAAGCAATCTCTGAATAATTCAACTGCGGGCTCCTCCTGAAAGAACACCTCACAGAGCACTTGGAAGTGACAAATGTTGGTTGCGGAGTTGGGGCCGATATCTTGTGGACGCAGTTGAAAGTTGGCCAAGACATCTCGATAAAATTTTGAACCGGGCGGACTGAAGCCCTGGGCTAGATGGTCCGCAAAAACAATGACCTCTCCATCTTTGGGTTCAGGAGGGCATTCCGGGCCAGGGACCCTCCAATGAATGACATTGTCGGTGTCAAAACCGGCAGATCTCGGGTAGGGGGTCCCGAACTATGCGTCTAGGCGGATGGTAACAGGAAACGAGGGACAGGATGTTTTTACCCAGGTTCGGGCCCTCTCGATGGAGGTAAAACCCTACGTCCTGCTTGATTAATATTGATGATATGGGTAGTACAAGAGTGGATCTACCACGAGATCAAGGAGGCTAAACCCTAGAAGCTAGCCTATGGTATGATTGTTGTAATGTATGTTGTCCTACGGACTAAAGCCCTCCGGTTTATATAGACACCGGAGGAGGCTAGGGTTACACAGAGTCGGTTACAATGGTAGGAGATCTACATATCCGTATCGCCAAGCTTGCCTTCCACGCCAAGGAAAGTCCCATCCGGACACGGGATGGAGTCTTCTATCTTGTATCTTCGTAGTCTTGGAGTCCGACGGATAATGATAGTCCGGCTGTCCGGACACCCCCTAGTCCAGGACTCCCTCAGTAGCCCCTGAACCAGGCTTCAATGACGATTAGTCCGGCGCGCATAATGTTCAGCATTGCAAGGCGGGTTCCTCCCTTGAATAATCCAGAGAAGATCATGAACACCAGGATAGTGTCCGGCTCTGCAAAATAAATTCCACATTCCACCGTAGAGAGAATAAAATGTACACCAGTTCAATCTGCTGATGTATTATGCGGCGTGACATCACACCGCTACCAGGCTTTTACTTGAATCGTTTTTTACTGTACCACCTCAGCACGTTTAGCAAAGCGATTTCCTTGGCACGTCCTGTCGAAGCAGAGATCGTGTTCCCCTTATTCCGGGATTCTCATCAATACGGACGTGGGTAACCCAACCGCACCATTGATGGTGGCGCTTGGGAGATAAGCGAGTTTTACCAGGCCGGTGGGGGACGCATAGTTTTCGCCCGCCTATATATAAGGGATAAGGATTCACCTTCTCACCTACGCCTTCTTCCTCCTTTGCTTATCCATCTCCGCGCACTCAAGCTCCAACGCCCAAGTTCGCGCATCTCGCCTCGACCTCCTCCGAATATGTCCGGAGCGGGAGGCGGTTGGCCTCCACCGTTAAGGAGGAGCACATCACCAAGCTGCGCAGCGCCGGATATCTTTCCGGCGATATCGCGCATCGGCTGCCCGACGAGGGGCAGCTCATCCCCACCCCTGGGCCTCATGAGAGGGTCGTCTTCCTTCCCCACTTCCTCCGCGGACTGGGCTTTCCACTGCACCCATTTGTCCGGGGGATCATTTTTACTACGGCCTGGATTTCCATGATCTGGCGCCGAACTTCATCCTCAACATCTCGGCGTTTATCCTCGTGTGCAAGGCCTTCCTCTGCATCCGGCCCCACTTCGGCCTGTGGCTCAAGACTTTCAACGTCAAGCCGAAGGTTGTGAAGGGCACGCAGGCGGAATGCGGAGGCGCTATGTTGGGCAAGTTGCCCAACGTCCTTTGGCTCGAAGGGGCCTTCGTGGACTCCGTCAAGGGGTGGCAATCGGGGTGGTTCTACATCACCGAGCCGCGCAAGCCCACATGGGTGGCGGCCCCCGAGATTAGATCTGGCGTCCCCACGCAGCTCACCTCCTGGAAAGAGAAGGGCTTGTTGTGGGGCAATCCGAAGGAGCTGACGGGACTCCGAGCCTGCATCCAGAAGCTGGTGAGCGGTAAGCTCAGGCTCGTCCACGTGGTCCAAGTCATGCTCATCCGCCGGATCCTCCCATGCCAAGAACAGGCATTCAATCTGTGGGAGTTCAATCCGGAACAGCACCAGGCGCTAAGCGGGCTCTTCGATACGACATACGAAGGCGCCTGGAGGGTGCTGTTTAAGGGCGTCGGAGCCCCCGCATCCGCGACAGAAGATCGCGGATTTCGCTCGCAGCATCCGGCTGACGAGGTAAGTGATTCAACCCCTTTACGGGACACTTGTGGTAATCAAATTGATTCTAGAGGGGTTTCATTCTGTCTCTTCCTTTGACAGGAATGGATGGAGAAGGCCAAGCTGCTTGTCAGCCCGGCTCCCATGCCAGAAGACCCAGAGAACGCCCATTTAGCAGGGCTGCTGGTTCCAGCACCGCACGTGGTGCCAGAGAAGAAGGCCAAGAAGGTGGCCACGGGGACTCGAAAGAGTTCCCGCAATCAGGCGTCTGACGACGAGGCGTACTCCTCCCCCGAAGACGAGGAGGAGGAGGAGTACTCTCTCCCGGAGGAGGGAGAGAAGAAGAGGAAGGCTTCCCCACTAGGGGAGGCCGAAAGGTCCAAGAGGGGGAGAACTATCCCCCCGGACGGTTTCGCCAACCCCACAGTTGGCGAGGGTGAGTGGCCTCCAAGGGCTAGGCGTCCGGCAAGATCGTATGTATCCGGATCCTTTATATGCAATATCTTTTATGTCGCGTAGTGTCCTTCTAACGCCGCATTCTGCCCGTAGTCCGGCCGATGACGATCTCCCCGACTCATCGAGCGGGTCGTTGGCCCTGTCGGATGTGGATTCACTTCCGATTGCCTCTACCCCACGCGCCGACGAGGATGCCGAGGTGGGATCCCGGAGAGGGACCCATCAGGAGGAGGCTCCGGAGGCGCTGTTAGGCAGCCTCCCGGACTTTGCGCCGGACTCTACATCGGAACCCGCAGTGGTTTCAGAGTCCGGCAAGCGGCCCCTTCGAATGAAGGGCAAGACCGTGACACCAACGGCCTCCGTCCAACCGGAGGCGCCGGATAATTTGTTGGAGGCGCTTAAAGGCGCTTCCATCGAGGAAGAACACCGCACTATCATGAGTGCGGTGATTCAAAAGGTTCAGCTCGCCAAAAGCGGGCTGACCGAAGCCTGCGGCAGCCTACTAACAGGCTTTGAGGTAAGAAGTTAAAGTTATGTAATGTAATACCGCATAGACAGTAGCCCCTGATGCTCAGTTCGGTGTTCGGAAAGAAAAAGCCGGACTAAGGATCTAACAAGATATACGCAGGGTACTTAAAATATGTCAATATGGGTTTGCAGGCTGCGCTGCTGACCTCTGCCGCACTATCGGCGGAGGTCGAAGTGTTGAAGAAGGATCTCGAGCGGTCCGAGCAAGAGCTTGGCCATGCTGAGAAGCAGCTCAAGGACAAAGAAGGTGAGTCACACCGCTTTGAATAGTTACCTTACAGAAAAGGATTTTGGTTGCTATAAAATTAACAAGGATAATTTGGATATTTTAGGGGCCATGAACGAGGTGGCAGCCCTGAAGGAGGCCATGTCCGCGGCCAAACACAGTGCGGCCGCGGAGCGGGAAGAGCGAGAGAAGCAGGAGGCACGGGTGGCGGAAGTACGGCAAGAGCTCCAGGCTCTCATGGAGAAGCATGAGAGTTTGGAGCGTGACTCCAAGACTCGAGAGTCCGAGCTTGCCTCGGCTCTCGAAAGTGCCAAGTCCGCCAAGGCCGAGGCCCGTAAGGCCCTTCAGGAGGTTGAAGATGTGAAGAAGATAGCGGCGGGTAAGGCATTTTTCATGCAAAGCAAGCATGTTAATGTAAACTACCTTACACTTACCCGCGTTCGGAGCTCTCCAGGGGCGTTTGCAGATCTGCCGCGTAGTGCGTCCGATGCCGCCGCATTCTATCGTGGCGTGGAGGGGAGCTCGGCGGAGAAGGTCTTCTGGTCTCAGTATGCTGAGGCCGGACATCCGGTGCCCCCAAGCGACCAGCTGAAGCAGCTGGTCGAACTCCACAAGGTAGCTGAGGAGGCCATGAAGGCACTCATAGTCCGGCTGTGGCCTGGACAGGCCATGCCTGGAAGCTACTTCGGCCTCATGCGGTGGCTGGTGGATGCGTGCCCCTGGGTGGACGTCATCAAGCGCTCCGCCTGTATTGAAGGTGCTCGTCGGGCCCTTGCCCGCACAAAAGTGCATTGGGGCAAGTTAGATGCGGAGAAGCTTCTCACGGACCCACCGCCACCGGGCAAGGAGTATCGCACGCACGAGATGTATTATAAAACTGTCCTGAAGGGAGCCCGCGATATTGCGGATGAGTGCCCCCGAAATGTAATCTTTGAGTAAACTCGTTATGTATTATCCTGCGCGCTGAAACTTTGTTCATGTGCGCGTTAAGCAACGCTTGTTTAATTTAAAATATTACCTTCTGTGCGGCCGTTTATAAAATCTGAGAGATGGCAAGTCGTTGGCTTCAGCCCCCAAGCCACGAGTGTTGGGGTGTTCGGGATAAACTTGAGCACTCTTGTTCCCATTTTTGGGTCCATCTAGGGAGGCGCTCAACACAACGAACAAGGCAACCAGACTTATAATGCTTGAACACTCTCACTTAGCCATAGAATTCTATAAATTTTAAATTTCGGTGAAGCCCCTGGTATTCGGAAGACCGAATCCGGGGCGCTATCCACGCCTTCGTCGGACATTGTCCGGAACTTCGCTCGAAGCGGCGTGAGTCTTTAAGGACCCGAAAAAACCTCTCGAACAGCGACCAGTCTCTCGCCTTATCATGCCAGTCAGTTTTAGCTTTCTCCACTGAGGCGCTCGCCCGGCTCAACCGGGGCGCAATCGCAGTGGTTCTCCCAGTGCCACCTTAGCCGACAGAACGGAACGTAAGGCACCAAAACGTGGGAGCCGGGCAAACCCAACTATTGACCGAAGACATGATTCGGAGCCGATTCATATAATGCTATAAGTTCGGGGTGCCGCACTTATGAAAGTGTTCGGACTTTATCACACCATAATTTGGGGAACAGAAGCCCCTGGCGTATTCGGCCGTACCAAAATATACGGGTGCAAGATGTCATGTAATGAACATATATATAAAAAGGTGATGTAATTGCAGTCGAAAAGTGCTGCATTATTTATTAAAGGAAATCTGCTATGAGTGCGGACTCATACAAATAGTGCGGTAAGCAAGGGATTTGGACTGAGTAAACATGTCCCCCTTCAGGGGTGAGCTGCGGACTTGGTGTATATAATCGAATTTAATGCTCGTAATTGAGACCACCTGAGTGTTCGTCGCAGCCTTCTTTCGTCCTTGACTGTTGCATCATGAGTTCAGCAGGTTCATCGCCGGACAGGGCCTCTGGTTAACGGAGTCCTGTGTACACAAAGAAGGGAAATAAAAAATAAAAAAGGGGGGCACACTTGCGAGCCCCCGGTGTGGTCGAACCGCACTCTGGGTCCGTTGCGATCGTGCCCCTTCCCCTGTGCCCATGGTATCTCCAAAGCGTAATGATGTACGCGGAGTGTTATTATTGCGATCATGCGCGGGCGAGGGTTGGGGCCGCATTGCTACGCATGCTCTGATCGCGCCAGGTGGTCTTGGTTGGTATTGCTTCGGGCGCGTTTTGCTGTATCCAGCTGTTTAACGGCCGGACTGGAGAATTGCCTTGAGAGGCTACTCTGTACTTCTGCCGCGAGAGCCGCTGTATGTTCCTCCGTTCGGAGGGAGCGTTCCGTATTCCCTTTGACCGTGATGACTCCACGAGGGCCTGGTCTCTTGAGCTTTAAGTATGCATAATGCGGCACCGCGTTGAATTTTGCAAACGCGGTTCGTCCGAGCAAAGCGTGATAGCCGCTGCGAAACGGGACTATGTCGAAGATTAACTCTTCACTCCGGAAATTATCCGGGGATCCGAAGACCACTTCCAGTGTGAATGAGCCTGTACAATTGGCTTCCACTCCTGGTATGACACCTTTAAAGGTTGTCTTTGTAGGTTTAATCCTTGAGGGGTCTATGCCCATTTTGCGCACTGTATCCTGATAAAGCAGGTTCAGGCTACTACCGCCGTCCATCAGGACTCTCGTGAGGTGAAATCCATCGACGATTGGGTCTAAAACCAATGCGGCAAATCTGCCATGGCGTATGCTGGTCGGATGGTCTCTTAGATCGAAAGTGATCGGACAAGAGGACCATGGAGTGAACTTCGGGGCGACTGGCTCCATCGCATAGACGTCCCTTAGTGCGCGCTTCCTCTCCCTCTTGGGTATATGGGTTGCATAAATCATGTTCACCGTCCGCACTTGTGGGGGGAAACCCTTCTGTCCTCTATTGTTCGGCGGTCAGGTCTCTTCCTCGTCGTCGCTGTTCAGCCCCTTGTCGTTGTTTTCGGCAATTAACTTGCCTGCCTGCTTGAACACCCAGCAATCTCTATTAGTGTGATTAGCTGGTTTTTCAGGGGTGCCATGTATCTGGCATAAGTGGTCGAGTATTCGGTCCAAATTGGACGGACCCGGAGTGGATATTTTGAACGGCTTCTTCCGCTGACCGGGTTTAGAGCCTCGGAATCCGGCGTTGACTGCCGTATCCTCCTTATCGTCGCCGTTAATGCGGCGTTTGTTTTTGTTTCGACGTGACCTGCCGTTGTTGTCCTTAGTATCCGGACTGCCAGAATTTTTAAGGAGATTGTTGCTGCGAGCTAGCCAACTGTCCTCTCCCGCGCAAAAGCCGGTCATTAATGATGTGAGGGCTGTCATGGATTTCGGCTTTTCCTGCCCCAGTTGCCGGGCTAGCCATTCGTCCCGGATGTTATGTTTGAAGGCTGCAAGGGCCTCTGCATCCGGACAGTCGATGATTTGGTTTTTCTTCGTCAAGAACCATGTCCAGAATTGTCTGGCCGATTCGTCTGGCTGCTGAATGATGTGGCTTAGGTCATCGGCGTCTGGTGGTCGCACATACGTGCCTTGGAAGTTATCAAGGAATGCGGCCTCCAGGTCTTCCCGACACCCAAATGACTCTGCGGGCAAGCTGTTAAGCCAATGCCGAGCTGGTCCTTTAAGCTTGAGTGGGAGATACTTGATGGCGTGGAGATCGTCACCGCGGGCCATATGGATGTGGAGAAGATAATCTTCTATCCAAACCGCAGGGTCTGTTGTGCCATCGTAGGATTCAATGTTTACAGGTTTAAACCCTTCGGGGATTTGATGATCCATTACTTCGTCAGTGAAGCATAGCGGGTGTGTGGCGCCTCTGTATTGAACAATATAGTGACGCAGCTCGAGAGAGCGCTGTCTGCTGTGCTCGGCCCGGCCGGGGTTATTGTATCCGGTGCGACGGTATTCGTTGTGGGTCGTGGGGCGCCCACGTGATCCGTAGATGGATCTGGATTGTCTTGCTTTGTCCTCCAATATGTCTCGCAAGTCCGGCGTGTTCCCTCTTGGCTTCGTACTTTTGGAGCGATGTCGGGGTACGGTCTTGGCTGGGGGCCTGGATGCCTCTCTGTCACGACCACGGGGTGGTCGGTCAGCCATATCGTGCGCTGGTGATGGAGGTATGTATGCTTCCTCCTCTAATCGGGGGAGCATCTTGCGTCTTGGGTAGCTTTTGGAGGGGCGTTCGAGTTTATACTCTTCGGCCGCGAGGACCTCGGTCCATCGATCGGCCAACAGGTCCTGATCAGCTTGAAGCTGTTGCTGCTTTTTCTTTAGGCTGTTTGCTGTGGCGATAAGCCTGCGCTTGAAGCGCTCTTGTTCGACGGGATCCTCAGGTACGACGAATTCATCATCGTTGAGGCTTGCTTCGTCTTCGGAGGGGGGCATATAGTTATGATCCTCAACCTCTTCGTCTGCCGCCCTCTCGTGAGGGCTTGCTTCTGCATCCTCCTGCGCCAAGTCTTGCGGGAGGGGATTGTCTTCGGCACTCTCTGGAGTATTATTATCTCCTGTGCCGGAATCTCCATTCTTGCTGTCGCGGGATTTAGAGCGGCGCCGCTGACGCCGGCGTTTGGGCTGCTTCTTTAAAGAGTCTGCCTCCGCTGCTTCTTCGCCGTCCCCGTCTTTTGGGGTGTCCACCATATATATGTCGTATGACGAGGTGGTCTTCCAGTGCCCTGTAGGCGCTGGTTCCTGTTCATCTCCGGCATCGTCGTCCATAGCGTCGATGTCGTCGGAGTCGTAGTCTAGCATGTCGGTTAGATCGTCGACAGTGGCTACAAAGTGGGTGGTGGGTGGGCTCTGAATTTCTTCGTCGTCCGTACCCCAACCATCCTGGCCATAGTCCGGCCAGGGCTCTCCCGATAGCGAGAGATGCTTTAGCGAGTTTAGGATGTCGCCAAAGGGCGAGTGTTGGAAGATGTACGCGGTGGTGAATTCCATAACCGGCGCCCAATCCGAATCGATTGGTAGGGGCGCGGGAGGTTCGGAGTCTGGCAAGGAGTCCGGCGCCTCGGAATCACGAGTTTCGCAGGGGACAAGATTAGTGTTCGGCTCCATCGCCGTGGATGTTGAAGCCCCCAGGGCGGCGTCTATCCACCGGCCCTCGATCTGGGCGATCGGCTCCGGACTAATGGCCGAAGCGGATTCGTGTGCGGCCACCAAGGCACTGTTCGGTGACAGAGCTAGATCATGCCCGTCGTCACAGTGCGGCGCGCTTGGCTGTGGTTCGAGTCCGTCGAAGATCAAGTCTCCGCGGACATCGGCCGTGAAGTTTAGGCTTCCGAATCTGACCTAACGGCCAGGGGCGTAGCTTTTGATCTGCTCCAGATGGCCAAGCGAATTAGCCCGCAGTGCGAAGCCGCCGAATACGAAGATCTGCCCGGGGAGAAAAGTCTCACCCTGGACAGCGTTGTTGGTTGAATATGCCATCGGGCCTATCGGTGACGGCACAGAGGAACTCTCAATGAAAGCACCAATGTCGGTGTCAAAACCGGCGGATCTCGGGTAGGGGGTCCCGAACTGTGCGTCTAGGCGGATGGTAACAGGAAACGAGGGACACGATGTTTTTACCCAGGTTCGGGCCCTCTCGATGGAGGTAAAACCCTACGTCCTACTTGATTAATATTGATGATATGGGTAGTACAAGAGTGGATCTACCATGAGATCAAGGAGGCTAAACCCTAGAAGCTAGCCTATGGTATGATTGTTGTAATGTATGTTGTCCTACGGACTAAAGCCCTCCGGTTTATATAGACACCGGAGGAGGCTAGGGTTACACAGAGTCGGTTACAATGGTAGGAGATCTACATATCCGTATCGCCAAGCTTGCCTTCCACGCCAAGGAAAGTCCCATCCGGACACGGGACGGAGTCTTCAATCTTGTATCTTCGTAGTCTTGGAGTCCGGCGGATAATGATAGTCCGGCTGTCCGGACACCCCCTAGTCCAAGACTCCCTCAGACATCCTTTTTGCCCAAAGCGCCGGTGTTGACTAAGTTCTCCAATTGAGTCTCGGTTACTCGAGAAGGGGCCCAGTTGCACTCATACACTTGTTTGGCCATAGGGCAATCTGCAAAACGATAATACCAGTTCAAGAATATGTTGGAAGGATATACACTGATGCATTTATTGTTAAAGCAGAGTTCTACAAAGCGGCAATATTTAGCTGGGAAATTCTGGCGGTTCAGTAAGGGGACTAATGGTGTATGCCGAGTTGTCAATTTTTCTACAAAGCTAAACCGCCCGGTCTAAAACATTGAAGAGTCAAGATTGTGGTGAAAACAGGTTTCACAAAGTTACTTCCCAGTTTTGGATCTGGAGCATGTTCAGAAAAGAAATAAATATTCAAGGTCCGAAAGGGAATAGATGCTGAATCCATGAGCAAGGATACAGAGAGATCTATGGCGTTGAGATGCGTGAGAACAAATGAATGGTAAAAACTACCGCTGCATGGAACAAAGATTCACAGATTCGTCTGAGACTGTCATAGGAACAGGAAGCAAGCGATGAACACTGAAGAACACGGGAACCCTAGAACAGATCTATGGGGAAAGGTAGAAGGCTTACCAGGTCTGAGGAAGAAACGGAAGGTCGCCGCGATGCTCTGGTATACTCAGGTTGATGCAGCGGCCAAGGTCTATGCAGAAGTCGACGGTGGCGGCAGAGCTCCGAAGCTGGGCGGCGCAAGGAAGACGAAGCAGAGGGGCACGAAGGGGAAAAGAAATGACCTTTCGGGCCTATTTATAAGGCAAAGGGCATGTGTCAGGCGCGAAAATTGAGGGGCCGCGAGTCTGGAACGGAGCTGTCGCCTCGATTGTCGTAGATCTATTAAACAAAAAGATATTGTGGATAGCTTTTATGACAGGTGACGTCATGCCGGTTTACGACGAACAGAGAAGATGACATCACGGCGGTTCACCAGATTATACAAAGATGCTGAAGATGCAGTTTTTTGCTAAGGATTGACATGAACATGTTCAAATCAATCTGGGGCCTAATGTTGGGGATATTACCACCGGGCATAAACCGGCCAGGACAGGCCGGGTTAACTTCATCAGTAGTTGAATATGTTAAAGCCCAAGTAGGCAGATGTGGGCTTATGGCCCATAGCCGGTTCAAGGCCTGTAGCTGTAAACCGGCGCCAGTATGTAACTTGTATTGTAAGTTAGGAATAGTAGAGACCGAGCTGGATACATCTATAAACCGGCATCGGGACTCTGGGAACCGACAGGAGCCACCCATGTATATAAGGGGATGACCCGGCGGCGGTTTGAGGACAACAGACGACAACTCGAGACTTAGGCGAAGCTTGTTTGCTCCCTAGTCATCGAAACCCCATCAATTCCATCACAACTAGACGTAGGCTTTTACCTTCATCGAAGGGGCCGAACTAGTATAAAGTCTCTTGCGTCCTTGTGTCCGCTTTAACCCCTTCAAGCTAACCCGTAGCGATGGCTCCACGACTAAGTCCTTTCATGAGGACATCTGTCGTGACAAAACCACGACACAATCCGTTGAAGAGAATATCACAAGCTTGAACATTGTATTGCAGCATCTTCAACTCTTTCGCGGTAGCTTCACGGTTTGGTTCTCTCCCATCAAAGAATTCACCTTGCAAGCCAATACACACAATAGCCCAAACGGCCGGGTTATGTCCAAGAATTTGCATTTTCATCTTATGCTTCCAACTTGCAAAATTTGTACCATCAAAGTAAGGACCTCCACGACGGTAATTTCCCTCGCTAGACGCCATACTCCCCTAGGTTGTGAAACCAAGGCTATGACCACCAAAAGCTATGGAAATCAAAGCAAATGGAGACCAAATCTTTGATACCACTTGTAGGATCGAAAGCATGTCTAGAGGGGGTGATTAGACTACTTGACCAAATAAAAATCTAGCCTTTTCCCAATTTTAGTTCTTGGCAAATTTTAGAACCTTAGCACAAGTCAAGCAATCAACCTACACATACAATTCTAAGAGTATAGCAGCGGAATGTAACACAATTGCATATGAAGGTAAAGGGAGGAGTTTGAGGGAGCAAATGCAATGTTGACACGGAGATTTTTTATCCGTGGTTCCGATAGGTGGTGCTATCGTACATCCACGTTGATGGAGACTTCAACCCATGAAGGGTAACGGTTGCACGAGTCCACGGAGGGCTCCACCCACGAAGGGTCCACGAAGAAGCAACCTTGTCTATCCCACCATGGTCGTCGCCCACGAAGGACTTGCCTCACTCTGGTAGATCTTCACGAAGTAGGCGATCTCCTTGCCCATACAAACTCCTTGGTTCAACTCCACAATCTTGACGGAGGCTCCCAAGTGACACCTAGCCAATCTAGGAGACACCACTCTCCAATAAGTAACAAATGGTGTGTTGATGATGAACTCCTTGCTCTTGTGCTTCAAATGATAGTCTCCCCAACACTCAACTCTCTCTCATAGGATTGGATTTTGTGGAAAGATGATTTGAGTGGAAAGCAACTTGAGGAAGGCTAGAGATCAAGCTTTATGTGGTTGAAATGGAATATCTTGACCTCAACACAAGTGTAGGTGGTTCTCTCTTAGAAAATGTATGTTGTAAGTGTAGGCATGTTCTAATGGCTCTATCCACGAATGGAGAGTGGGTGGAGGGGTATATATAGCATCCACACAAAATCTAACCATTACACACAATTTTTCAAACTCGGTGGGACCAAATCATGAAACTCGGTTAGACCGATTTAGTTCATAATGTGACCATTAGGATTTTCGGTGGGACCGACATGTCAACTCGGTGAGACCGATTTCATTAGGGTTAGGGCATAACGTAATCTCGGTGAGACCGGATACACAAACTCGGTGAGACCGATTTTGGTAATAGACAAACAGAGAGTTGGCAAGCAAACTCGGTGGGACCGATTCGCACATCTCAGTTGGACCGAAATGTTACGAAAAGGAAACAGAGAGTTTGCATTGCAATCTTGGTGGGACCGATCGCTCATCTTGGTTTGACCAAAAAGTTACGAAGGGAAACAGAGAGATTACAATCCCATCTTGGTGAGACCGAGATCCCTATAGGTGAGACCGAAAAGACTAGGGTTTCTGGCAGTGGCTATGTCAACTGAACTCGGTGGCGCCGGATAGACTGTTTTGGTGGGGCCGAGTTTGACTTTAGGTTTGGAACATATGTGTATGTGAGAAAGTAGTTGAGGGTTTTTGGAGCATATCACTAAGCACTTTGAGCAAGCAAGCCATTAGGCAACACCTCATCCCCTCTTAATAGTATTGGCTTTCCTATGGACTCAATGTGATCTTGGATCACTAAAATAGAAAATGTAGAGTCCTGAGCTTTGAGCTTGAGACAATCCTTTGTCCTTAGCATTTTGAGGGGTCCACTTTTCTCATCCATGACATGCCAATCATTGAGCTTTCCTGAAATGTTTATCTTGAAGTAGCATTAGCTCAATGAGCTATATGTTGTTAGGAATTACCAAAACCACCCACGGATAGTTGCACCTTTAGTCTCCCCCTTTTTGGTAATTGATGACAACATATAGATCAAAGCTTCGACAAATGATAATAAGTTTGAAATACATCGTCGCTTTGAGAAGTATGTGATAAGCAAGAGCTCCCCCCTAAATTTGTGCATTATTTAAAATTTGCTTTTGAATGCAAATGCACAATCGATTAGGATCATGGGTTACTCTTCCATGTCACATACATCTTGATGGAGCGCTCAAAATGATAGAAGTTAAAAGCATGCACTCATCACCAAGCAAGTGAATGATCATATAAGGATATAAGAGATAATATCATCCAACAAGCATTAAGGGTAGCATATGATCAAACACATGATCAAACAAATATCTCACAAAAACATAAAGTATCTCACACAAGCACACAATAAAGTAGTTCAACCAAAATAGCAAGAGAGATAAAAGGCAACATACTCTCTCTCTCGAAGCCTATGATCTATATATTTTTCTCCCCCTTTGGCAACAAGTTACCAAAAAGTTCAAAAATGCATAGTGCTAAACGACTCTCAGGCTTGATCTTCGGTAGGAGGTGTAGAGATGACTCGAAGGACGAAAGCTTCTGTTGATGTAGCTGGAGCTGGTGGAGTGGCTGCTGGAGCTAGTGGCACTGAGGCTGTAGATGCTGATGCTGATGCTGTAGCTGACTGGCACTGCAGCATACCTCTGGCTTCTGGGCACTCTAGCAAAAGCATCTGTAGTAGACTTGCCCTTCTTCTTCTTTGCATCCTCCTGTAGCTGCTCAACTACAGTTTGGATCTCAGTTACCTTGACATCAAGATCATAGAATTTCTGCTAAAGATCCTCTCCAAACTCTCCTGGTTTTGAGTTAGGGTGGCCAAGCCCTTCTCAATCCTCAGAGTGGATTGGATCAGATATCCAAGATGATCTTTCTTGGTCTTCAAGAACACTTGTGATGCCTCTTCAATAGTTGGCATCTTTGCAGCTTTCTCTGCCCTTGCCTTCTCTCTCTTCTCATGTGCTTGAGCTGATGACGGGTCATTTTCATTCATAACAACAGTGTTGTCTTCAAATTCAGGGTAGATGGGCAGGTCCTCCTTGTCCAATAGATATTTTCCTGTGCCCATCTTGGAGTTGATGAGCTCCTGAATGTGTGGGGCATACCCACAACTTCTCTTCTGATTAGCTGCTGTCCTCATGATTGTCTCCACAATCAGACTCATGACTTTGAACTTTTGAGGCACATCAAACAAATGGAGCAAGTTTATAGCATGTCCTCTGATCATCTTGTGATCACCTAACTTGGGTAGCAATGTGTGCCTTAGGATCCAATTGATGGTAGGCAGACCAGTCAACAAGAAGTGGACAGATCCAAACTTATGAGTATCTAAAGCATCATCTGGGATCTCTTTGTACATGTTGGCCATAGTGTTATGGTCTTTCTTCTTTCCAGCATAAACATCCAAGTCATCCTCACTTTCTTCTGGGGCAATGATCGACTGAGCACATTCCTCAATAGTAGACTGGTACCTTGTACCTTCAGACAACTAAATGATCTTCCCATCTGGGTAGAAGTGGGCAGTGGAGTAAAACTGCATGATCATCTCATCATTCCACTTGGTGAGCTTCTGGGCAACAAATGTATCAACTCCACATGGTCATCAGCTTTGCTCTGCCAGACGTTCTTAACATCATCAGTTGCATCTGCATCAGGCCTGGCACCCAGCGGTGCTTCCAGGACATAATTCTTCTATGCATCAATGAGGATAATCCTCAAGTTATGGACCTAGTCCGTGTAATTGCTACCATCATCTTTCAACTTAACTTTCTCAAGGAATGCATTAAAATTCAACGAAACAACAGCACGGGCCATCTATCTACAACAACATAGACAAGCAAAATACTATCAGGTATTAAGTTCATGATAAATTAAAGTTCAATTAATCATATTACTTAAGAACTCCCACTTAGATAGACATCCCTCTAATCATCTAAGTGATCACGTGATCCAAATCAACTAAACCATGTCCGATCATCACGTGAGATGGAGTAGTTTTCAATGGTGAACATCACTATGTTGATCATATCTACTATATGATTCATGCTTGACCTTTCGGTCTCAGTGTTCCGCGGCCATATCTGCATATGCTAGGCTCGTCAAGTTTAACCCGAGTATTTCTCCGTGTGCAAAACTAGCTTGCACCCGTTGTATGTGAACGTAGAGCTTATCACACCCGATCATCACGTGGTGTCTCGGCATGACGAACTTTGGCAATGGTGCATACTCAGGGAGAACACTTGTACCTTGAAATTTAGTGAGAGACCATCTTATAATGCTACCATCAATCAAAGAAGAATAAGATGCATAAAGGATAAACATCACATGCAATCAATATAAGTGATATGATATGGCCATCATCATCTTGTGCCTTTGATCTCCATCTCCAAAGTACCATCATGATCACCATCGTCACCGGTGCGACACCTTGATCTCCATCGTAGCATCGTTGTCGTCTCGCCAACTATTGTTTCTACGACTATCGCTACCGCTTAGTGATAAAGTAAAAAACAATTACAGGGCGTTTGCATTGCATACAATAAAGCGGCAACCATATGGCTCCTGCGAGTTGCCGATAACTTTGTTACAAAACATGATCATCTCATACAATAAAATTTAGCATCATGTCTTGACCATATCACATCACAACATGCCCTACAAAAACTAGTTAGACGTCCTCTACTTTGTTGTTGCAAGTTTTACGTGGCTACTACGGGCTGAGCAAGAACCATTCTTACCTACGCATCAAAACCAAAATGATATTTTGTCAAGTTAGTGTTGTTTTAACCTTCACAAGGACCGGACGTAGCCACACTCGGTTCAACTAAAGTTGGAGAAACTGACACCCGCCAGCCACCTGTGTGCAAAGCACGTCGGTAGAACCAGTCTCGTGTAAGCGTACGTGTAATGTCGGTCTGGGCCGCTTCATCCAACAATACCGCCGAACCAAAGTATGACATGCTGGTAAGCAGTATGACTTGTATCACCCACAACTCACTTGTGTTCTACTCGTGCATATAACATCTACGCATAAAACTGGCTTGGATGCCACTGTTGGGGAACGTAGTAATTTCAAAAAAATTCCTTCGCACATGGAAGATCATGGTGATGTAGGCAACCAGAGGGGAGAGTGTCGTCTACGTACCCTCGTAGACCATAAGCGGAAGCGTTATGACAACGCGGTTGATGTAGTCGTGCGTCTTCACTATCCAACCGATCCAAGTACCGAATGTACGGCACCTCCGAGTTCTGCACACGTTCAGCTCGGCGACGTCCCACGAACTCACGATCCAGCAGAGCTTCGTGGGAGAGTTCCGTCAGCACGATGGTGTGATGACGGTGTTGATGATGCTACCGACGTAGGGCTTCTCCTAAGCATCGCTACGATATTACCGAGGTGGATTATGGTGGAGGGGGCACCGCACACGGCTAAGAGAGATCAATGATCAACTTGTATGTCTTGGGGTGCCCCCCCCCCGCCCCCGTATATAAAGGAGCTAGGGGGAGGCGGCTTGCCAAGGAGGATGGCGCGCCAAGGGGGAGTCCTACTCCCATCGGGAGTAGGACTCCTCCTTTCCTAGTAGGAGCAGGAGAAGGGGGGAGGAGGGGAGAGAGGGGAAGGAAAAGGGGGGTGCCCCCCTCCTTGTCCAATTCGGACTAGAGGGGGAGGGGCGCGCGGCCTGCCCTGGCCGCCCCTTCTCTTCTCCACTAAGGCCCAATAGGCCCATTATACTCCTCGGGGGGTTCTGGTAACCCCCCGGTACTCCGGTATATGTCCGAACTTGCCCGGAACCCTTCTGAAGTCCAAACATAGTCATCCAATATATCGATCTTTATGTCTCAGCCATTTCAAGACTCCTCATCATGTCCGTGATGATATCCGGGACTTCGAACTACCTTCGGTACATCAAAACACATAAACTCATAATATCAATCGTCACCGAATGTTAAGCGTGTGGACCCTACGGGTTCGAGAACTATGTAGACATGACCGAGACACGTCTCCGGTCAATAACCAATAGTGTAACCTGGATGCTCATATTGGCTCCTACATATTCTACGAAAATCTTTATCGGTCAAACCGCATAACAACATACGTTGTTCCCTTTGTCATCGGTATGTTACTTGCCCGAGATTCGATCGTTGGTATCTCAATACCTAGCTCAATCTCGTTACCGGCAAGTCTCTTTACTCGTTCCGTAATGCATCATCCCGTAACTAAATCATTGGTCACATTGCTTTCAAGGCTTATAGTGATGTGCATTACCGAGAGGGCCCAGAGATACCTCTCCGACAATCGGAGTGACAAATCCTAATCTCGATCTATGCCAACTCAACAAGTACCATTGGAGACACCTGTAGAGCACCTTTATAATCACACAGTTACATTGTGACATTTGGTAGCACACAAAGTGTTCCTCCGGTAATCGGGAGTTGCATAGTCTCATAGTCATAGGAACATGTATAAGTCATGAAGAAAGCAATAGCAGTAAACTAAAACAATCAAGTGCTAAGCTAACGGTATGGGTCAAGTCAATCACATCATTCTCCTAATGATGTGATCCCGTTAATCAAATGACAACTCATGTCTATGGATAGGAAACTCAACCATCTTTAATCAACGAGCTAGTCAAGTAGAGGCATACTAGTGACACTATGTTTGTCTATATATTCACACATGTATTATGTTTCCGGTTAATACAATTCTAGCATGAATAATAAACATTTATCATGATATGAGGAAATAAATAATAACTTTATTATTGCCTCTAGGGCATATTTCCTTCACATAAATTCATAGAAAACTCAGTTAATGTATAAAAATATCCAAACGAACCCTAAAAAATTTGAGAATTTAACACAACACTCCTGTTGTTCTATGTCGACACTAGAAAAAATTAGAAATCAAGAAGTGGCAACTGATATCGTTTCGTCTTGGAAGGTGAAATGTTCCCTTCCATAACCATGAGGCTTGTTGTGAGAAGCTCTGGTTTGTGAGAAGCTTATACCCCAACCTGACCCAAATGGGACAATATTTTTACCATGGCATGTTGATGTCGTTCCATGATAGCATGTCAAGTTTCATAAATTTCAGACGCGTTTTCAATTTACTAGCATTTAAAAACTATGTATCTCAATGTTGGCGGCAGAGAGACGGTGGCAAGGTATTTGACATTCATTCCTATTTCTTGCATGGGACTTAAGCATGAAACCAAGGAGACACATTTGAATTTTGAACCCATTTATATGCACTGGAGCATGTGCATGTAGTTCAAATTTGAATTATGCACATAAATGCGTAGAAAACTCGGTTAATGTATAAAAATGTCCAAGCGAACCCCAAAAAATCCTAGAAATTGAGACAACACTCATGTTGTTCTATATTGACACTAGAAAAAAGTTGAAAGCAAGAAGAGGCAAAAGATATCGTTTTGTCCACAAAGGTGGCACTTTCCCTACCGAAACCATGAGGCTTGTTGTGAGAAGCTCTGGTTTGCGAGAAACTTATACCTAAACCTACCCCAAATGGACAATATTTTTACCACGGCATATTGATGTTGTTCCATGAAATCATGTCAAGTTCCATGAATTTTAGACGAGTTTTCGACTTACTAGAATTTTAGACCATGTATCCCAATGTTAGCGGCCAAGCGACTGTGTCAAGGTGTTTGACATTCATTCTCATTTCTTGCATGTGACCTAAGATTACAACCAAGGACATACATTTGATTTTTCAACCCGTTTTTATGCACTGGAGCATGTGCATGTAGTTCAATTTTGAATTATGCACATAAATGCCTATAAAACTCAGATAACATATAAAAATGTCCAAACGAACCCCAAAAAAATCCAAATTTTAACATTACACTCTTGTTGTTCTACCCCGCCCCATTTCCTGTCTGTCCCGACTGGCAGCAGTTGGGTCTCCCCATCTCTCCTCAACTTCCCCGGTCTTCGGCTCGAGTTGTATGAGGCAGAAACTCGTCCCACGTACGGTTTAGTTGACACAAAAAAATTGAAAGCAAGAAGAGGCGACGAATATCATTTTGTCCACAAAGGTGACATGTTTCCCTACCAGAACCATGAAGCTTCTTGTGAGAACCTCTGGTTTGTGAGAAGCTTATACCATAACCTGCCCCAAATGGGACAATATTTTTCGCCCCAGCATGTTGATGCCATTCCATGATAGCATGCCAAGGTTCATGAATTTCACACGAGTTTTGGATTTACTAGAATTACAAAAGCATGTACCCCAACGTTTGCCGGAGAGCCAAAGTGTCATGGTGTTTGAAATTCATCCCCATTTCTTGCATGAGACATAAGCATCAACCCATGGACACATATATGATTTTACAACCCATTTTGGTGCACCGGAGCATGTGCATGTAGTTTAATTTTGAATTGTGCACCTGGAATGCCTAAAAAACCAAGTTAATGTATAAAAATGTCCAAACGAACCCTGAATAATTCCAATTTTTTTCATGACACACCTATAGTTGCATGTTCACTACAGATAAAAGTTCTGGCAATTCAAACACCCTCCTTTGCCGTTGTGACCCGTAATTCAAATCAAGACGAAAAATCAAGTAGATCGGACACAGTTTATTATCACCAACCGTGTGAGATGCATTACAAAATATCTTGGAGCACCATCAGATTATAGTACGCATATGGCTTACGCGAGAAGGTGCATTCGCTACAGTCCACAGCCAACATGTCAAGCACACTAGCTCGCTCCCCAAATATCATTTCACTGTTCAATCGTCGCCGATGAAAGATGGGGACGTGGACCCGCGTCGTGAGGGCAACTTCGGCGGCCCACTACGGCGATAGCGCAGCTGCAGCCGCCATGCGCATGCTAATAAGCCAAACGGCCGTTGTTGCTTCTCAGGTGGCGGCAGCAACATCTACTTCGGGATAGAAACTGGCGAGAGCAGCACAGCAGTTGTCCATTCCACAGCGGTGGCCTTAGACCCGATGGAGGCTGCCCACGACCATGTCGAGGCCGCCCACGCCCACTTGTGGCAGTCACCGCACAAATCGAATGAAGCTTCTCCGACAACTGTCGACAACCCACAACCGAAGAGTTGGCAATCGCCGAGAGCGTTCGAGTAGCCGATCGTTCCTTCACGGCATACCTTGCCACGACGGAGCCCGTCCAAGCCTAGATCGCGGCTGCCCACCCCCAGCTCGTGGCGGCCTTTTCCAAAGAGATGGCGGACATGGATGGCGAGATACTTGCCGACTATGGTGCGATGGATGCCATGGAGCACCATCCCCGGGAGATCATCGGGCGCGAGCTGGACATGGAGGAGGCAGCGGCGATCGACGAGCACCAGCCATAGTAGTACTCTTTGTTTTGTTTAATTAAGAGCGTCATTCTTCAATTTGTTAGAGTAATGTTTAGGTCAGCTAGCTCTGTTTAATTTTCTAAACTTGCTCGATTAAGAAGTGTGCGTGTGTTGTAGTCTCCTTTGTGTACCCAAATTATGCAATGATGTGGATGACCACTGTAACCAGGGAAATTTGAACCAAAATTTGCATGTTCAAACTCATCACACACGGGTGCTATATGAGTCGTTTGTGATGTTCACATATCGTGCACAATGTTGAATAAGGGACCGTGTCTGATGACACTTTGCGTGCCAGTTTTTTCACTACGCCACCAAAATTTTTGGTTTCCGCGGAAATATCTACCTCCCGCCCCTCCCCCTTACCAAAAGTTGTATTTCCCCTAATTTTTCCTTCCTTTCCAAGTTGAAATATTCACTCCTTGGTTGCAGCGTCGCCTCCTCGCCGGTGACCCTCCTTCACGTTGCTTGGCCTCGTCGATCTAGGCAGGTAATCCACACCCGACCCCCATCCTCCTCCTTCCACATCGCACATGCCCCGACCGCCGGCGCGACACCTTCCACCCAAATCACCGACACCTCCCCCAAATAAGTTCCACCCTAATCCATGGTGCACACGGTATAGTCAGGAGCTCAAAGAGCATTTGGCAGTGGAGAAGCAAATCGCGGACGCATGCGCGGATGAGGTCGCGATGGCTGCCATTTATGCCGACCCCCAGATCTTGGAGGAGCACCTTGCCATCGAGGCCACCATCGATGCCTCACGCGCCGACGCCGTGACGCGGTTGGCTGCTTTAAATGACAGTTCGTGGCATTTTCTCGAGGCCACCATCGGTGCCTTCGACTAAGACTACGAGATGTTTTCTCAGCGTGCCCATGCTTACCTCAACTCAAGAGCCAGCAGGTTGGTGCTCCGGAGCGGCTCAGGCAACTCACCACTACAACGAGGGCACCCACGATGTGGAGGCCTCGCCCTCTTCCATGTCCAAGGAGCCAATCATCATTGATATCTCCGACGATGAGGAGTAGCTTGTCTTACTAGCTCAGTATAAGGACATATGTTCAGTTTGCTAGCTATGCCGGTTAAGCATGCTCGGTTTACCCGTTGCATGTGCTACTCCTGCCTTTCCTTCACAAATTCTAGTGAATTGTCCTATCTACTTTTACCATGCAATATGTTGCTCTAGTGTATATGTCCTATATGTCGTGCAATGTGGTGCTCACTTATTAAGTGTTTGGTTAATTAGTTGTCATGTTCAGTTAACTGTTTGGTTCAATTCTGCAAATGTGATGTTCAATTCTTCAGGGTGCAAATTTGTATTGTCTTTGATGTGAGAAATAAATCAAATTTATCTTTACAAAATACATGAGAAACAGATACAATTGCTATATTTCCAAGTTGTCAAGCATGCTTGGTTTGGTTAACTTTCTGATCTTCTAGTATGTTATACATTGTGCAATGTGTTGCTTAATTATTTGGTTCATTTGTTGTGTTGTTTGGTTAACTATTTGGTTCAATTCTGCAATGCGATGTTCAATTGTTGTGGGTGCATTCTTTTAGTGTATACCATGTGAGAAATAAATAAAATTTGGTTGTACTAAATACATGAGAAACTAACACAATTGTTATATTTCCAAGTTGTTAAGCATGGTTGGTTTGGTTAACTGTCTGGTCTTCTATTAGGAGTATGTTATATTGTGCAATGTGGTGCTCAGTTAATGTTTGGTTCATTTGTTGTTGTGTTTAGTTAACTGTTTGGTTCAATTCTGCAATGCGATGTCCAATTGTCGTGGGTAGAATTTTGTATTGTTGTGCATGTGAGGAATAAATCGAATTTGGCTGCACTTAATAGATGAGAACCATATACAATTGCTATATTTGCTAGTTCTTAATCATGCTTGGTTTGGATAAATGGGTTTTCCATGTGGCTTGAATAAATCTGATGAATCTATAATGTGCTTATTTTTCATCAACATATTTTACTGATGGCATGCGAACCCTCACTTAACCTGATCACTAACTACCTTATATGTGTTGCAAGGAAACAATGGGAAGCACTGAGGTTTACAATCGAGGTTTGCACATGCATGGCCCTTTATCTAATAGCACATTATAGTGCAATTGTAGGAACTATTCTAATATTTAGGTTTTTAACAATTTGGTCTTGCACATGTAGGTCCTGCTGTCAGAGGTTTTGACCCACTGTTCTGCCCTTTTTGCAAATGGGGAAATGAGTTGTCCATGAATATCAGTCAAATCAAGAAACTCGGAAATATTGTTAGGATAAAAAAATTAGCGACAAAAAACAACAAGATCTTTGTCTACACAGTGAAGAAGACATCAGTTCACTACAAGAAGGTACTAACTATTATACCTTGCCTTTTTTATTCCTTTTCCCCGTTTCCAATATAGAGAAGATATTTATGCACATCCTTGTTTTCAGGCCTTTCCAAAGCAGTTCACTGATGATTACCTCTCAAACCACCTGTATGGTCAGGAGGCGAGGAAGGTATTCATACAACACCCATGGTTCAATATTGAAGTGTTCCTAAAGCGGACGAAGGATGGATGGTCAATCATCCATAGGCACTGGCCTAAAGTTGCAAAGACCTTCAACATCAATTAAGGCTCAATATTCGCCTTCCCCTTCAGCAGTTTTCCAGATGAGATTCATATGTCTATGTACCATCTATGATGCTAATTTCGAAAGGTTATAGATGTTGCATTTGAAACTTCGTGTTGGTGCAGTTGTGTAATGGGGTAGCTGAGTGCTGAAGCTATATGATGTTGTACTCTGATGTATTACAATTATGAAATCATGCTTCCTTAATATGAAATATATTGTGTGCTTAATATGAAATGTCAATTAGATTAATAAATGGATTCTTAATAATAGGACAATTAGCCTGCTAATTGGGTTTTTCTATTGCAAACGGTTATTGAGAAAACACCGTGGGCAATGACCTCAGGCACCGCACACAGTTTCTAGGAATAAACCATGTTGGATCAATGAACAATCACACACGGCATCCTATTGAAAATTGTTTGTGTTAGGCCACCTTGCGCAAATGTTTACCACATAAAAAGTGTGTGTGATGGACAGCCTATGCCACACAGTTTCTTCTACGCACCGTGTGTGATGCATTCAATAATTCAAACGATACAATTGTTAATATCGTCTGCAATGGCAACGCTATCACAAATGATTTAATGGGGAAAATTGTGTGTGATGTACCTACGAACAGAAACATTTTCCTTGGAGTGACTGTGTGGGATGTATATACGAATGGAAACGTACTTATTGGATTAACCGTGTGGGATGTACATACTAATGAAAACGTATTCCTTGGATTGAATGTGTGGAATTTACATATGAATGAAAATGTTTAGCCGGGACTGACTATGTGGGATATACTTACGACCGAAAATGATTTGGCCTGTATAATTGTATTTTTTTAGCACAATTATACGTATAACCGTATTTGATCGCTCGCCTGTCGCACGCGACCTCATTTTGCCAAGCGTGTGTTCCAGGATGGCCTATCCCCGACGTTTTCTGGGTCGTGTGGGAAGGACCCCCCCCTATCGCACACACCCACTCGTCGACGGATCAGAATGCCAGCGCAGAAAGGGGTTAAAACCGTTTGTATAGCACCTCGTTGTACCAGTGATTGATCTTCACTTATATCTTTTGGAACAGTTTGTCATTTACTCCCGTTCTTCACTTATATCCTAAGAGTAAATTGTTGAATGAATGGAATATTATAAAGTTGAAAATATATATGTTGCATATACTTGTCTCATGCCTGGTAGTAGTTTCACATTGGGTTTAGAAAGTAAAATAAATTGAAGTTTTACAATCACAATATTGGTCGTCATACAAGCAATTCATGACTTATTAGTATAAGGAAGAGAACTCTCCAATACAAATATATTATCTTGGACATCTTTTATGATTGTAAATACCCATCAATCAACTTGATCAAATTAGTTGAAGTTAGACAAGGAAGACAACGTAATGAGTTATGTTTGGGTATATTTGCATAGAAGTTAGTTATAAATCCTCCAACATGTGGTGCTTGTTTAGGACCTTTGCTAGCCAAAATTTCGTACTAAGTAGAAATACTACATGTGCATCCAAAAAAACCTTAAGCCTAGTTTCTTGTCATGAGAGTCCACCATATCTACATATGCATTGAATAAGATCCTTAAAGTAAGTTGTCATCGATGCAAAAAGAAATAAAAATTGCTCCTAAACATGTATGATATTTTATTGCAAGGGAAAATAAGCTTTGTACGAACTTATGATGGTAAAGAAATAAAAGCGACAAACTGCGTAATAAAGGTTGCTATCACAAGGGCAATATAAAATGACATTCCTTTGCATTAAGGGCTTGCAAATCAAAAAATCAAAAGCGCATGACAACCTCTGCTTCCCTCTATGAAGGGCCTATCTTTTAATCTTTAGCTTTTACTTTGATGCAAGAGTTAATAAGCATTCGTTCTCATTTCAACCTCAATTATTCTCTAGTTGGCAAGCATCATGTGGTGGGGAAAGATCCAAACACATAAATCCACTCAAATATATTTGATCATGAATTATTATTATGGACAATTATCTCTATGATAAGTAAGTTGGGAGGCAAAACATTAAGCCCTATCTTTCTCTGTGTTTGATGGATGATATTTGTTCTAAAGATATGCTTTGAGTACTAGCAATCATAGAAGAATATATGATAATTGAGTATGTGGAGCTCTTACTTAGACCTCTCTAAAAATAAGTTGAATTGCAATTGTTTGGTGACTAAGAACATAGGTTGTTAAGTTTCAAGAGAGAATGCATCGTTTGAACCATAACATGTGAATTGATTGCTACTTTATCAAGATGAGTTTTACGAGATGAGCTACTGTTTATGATAGATGATGATGCTAGAAAAAGTGACTGAAATTGCCATTGATCAAACTTATTCACTATGCTAGCATTCACACTTCATAAATTATTTATTTTATCATTTACCTACTCGAGGGTGAGCGGGAATTAAGCATGGGGATGTTGATATGTCTCAAACGTATCTATAATTTATGAAGTATCCATGCCATGTTATCAATAATTTTATATGGTTTTGGTGCACTTTTATATGAATTTTATATGATTTTCATGGACTAACATATTAACCTAGTGCCCAGTGTCAGTTGTTGTTTTCTGCTTGTTTTTGGTTTTCCAGAAAATCCATACCAAACAAAGTCCAAACGCGATGAAACTTTTTGATGATATTTTTTGGAACATAAGAAACCATCGAAGCTTACACTACTAGGGATAACCCTAGTAGTAGCACTTGTTTTATAGCTAGTAGTAGTGCTTGTACAAGCGCTACCAGTACGGCGCTACAGCTAACTGGTAGTAGTAGCACTGGTTTTCCAGCGCTACTGCTATACCTAGTTAGTAGTAGCGCTTGGTAATGAAAAGCGTTGCTGATAATAGTAAGTAGCAGTAGCGTTTCTTCTAAAAAGCTCTACTGCTAAATTTTCCTGTATTTTTGGAAATGCAGCTTATTGTCATTGTATTTGTATAGGTTTTATATACAGTACTTTCATCATATGATTTTATGACCATGATTAGTTATTATATATCTAGTTTGGATTAGTAGTACTTTCGACATGCACCACATGTTGCCTCCACTTGAATCTAATCCATGTTCATTTCACCCACAGATATATATAATAACTCATCATGCTCATATACCAACTTAGCATCATGCATCATCATAATAATAAATAACTCATCATTGGTATCATAATAACAAGTCGTACTCATCATCATCATCCAACTTCTACTCGTTATCATAATAACAAGTCATACTCATCATCATCATAGTCATCTAACCAACCGAACTTAATTGTTCTTAGCACATGTTCATGAGTATTAGCTAGGACCTATCTACCCTCTCTAAGGTAAAATAGAATAAAACAAGATAGGCCCTGACTCTCCATTATGGAGAATGGAGACTATCTTGTCTCCAATTCTTGCGCTTCACACAATGTTGGTTCCAAGTAGCTCCCTACGATTGTCCATACATTTTTTTCCATGCTTTGATTGTCATGTCTTCATCAGTTTTAGAAATCCGGTATGAACAGTAGTGAAGCCTAGGCAGACCTGGCCGTAAGCTAATAACATCAAGGTGACCTTTTGGAAGCATGAGATGAGGCACACAATCCTTCGGGATTTTCTGTTGAAAACATAGTAATAACACCGTAGTTAGCAATTAGTTTAGCTTTAGAAGAATTTATGCAAAAGAGGCATGCATGGATGTCATAATAGTAAAAAATCTTACCATGCCATCTCCATAGATGTTACCGTAGTTCAACACGTGCACTAGTGGCACGTATTGACCATAATGTGCAGGAGTTTGATAATTGATATTGTAATTATCAACATCAATAATAAATGAGATAGATGGTCTTTCTCCTGATAAGTTAACTCTGCGCCATCGGTGTAGTAGGTTCTGTCTACCATCTTCCGTACATTCTTTGAAGAACGAAAATAATCTATCAATGGAAATAAGCTGACAACTATTTTGAAATAAACAATATAACTTACTTAATAACTATGTTTGAGAAACTCACATAGCAGTAGAATTGGAAGCGTACCAACAAGGACCCAAATGTCCATATTATCCCGGTCGATGTCACGATCACCAAGATCCAAGGTGACAAGCATACCCTCATGAAAATCATACATCTTGCAAAGTGCTTCCCAATCCGGGCAACCAAAATGGGATCCGCTCTCATAATTGCATAGCTTTACAGCAAAATCAAAACCATGATGGGTCCTTAGGTGAACTGTCTTTGTTTCCATACTTTCATGATCTTCAAAATCCATCCTCTCCAAGACATAGCGTCTTGCATGGCATGGGATAAGCTAGTCGAATTGTAAAATACGAAATTACACATTGAAGAAGCAAAAGTTGTGCTTAATTACGAAAAAACACTTTTCGTCGTTGTGTACCGTTTCAACATCGAAGGTCTCCTGGAGCATAATGTTGAAGCGCCGACCTTCTACCAGGTGAAGCCTGTCGCACAGACCCCGGTCGTTGCCGCACCAATCACACTCCGGGAGACTTTCATCTTCCGACGACATTTCCTATGTTCATAATTCAAAGATTAAACTTCTACAATTAAATATATGTACTACAAAAACTAAATTAGATCATTATAATTCATCACGGGTTGACTATCGGTCTGTCGGGATTATCCTTCTTCTCTCATATATGGTGGACACTCCTTCACTGATTTTTCGATCGTCAATGATGGTCGCTACTCCTCCTTCCCCTAGTGCATAACAAAGGTCTAGCACAAGGAGAAGAAGGAGAAGCGACCCCCACGACAATAGTGGGCATTCTTCTTCTCTCATATATGCTGGAGACTCTCCCTCACTGATTTTTTGACTGTCATGTATGGAGCCCCGACAGACTTAAAGTCAGCTCGAAATGTTGTTTAATTCTCTTTCTGGCAAATCTGGGGCACTCAATATTTCCTACATATTCTAGCACAAGTCATGCTTAAAATCAAGGAAAAATCCAGCATAACCTTTGCTAAAATAGGACATGTCGAGCGCCTGAAATTTGCCGGTACGAAAATGAATCAACACTCCGGCAAAACATAGGCCACTGTGAGGTGTTCCCTGCAAACATAGGCCACTTGGGCAAGCACTAGTACTACAGAACACTACATATCACATGTCTAAATCTCCATCATATCCCTTGAAAATCATCACAGCTACTCATGTAGCTACTACTCTACTACAACTATCAAAACATCTACATCATCATCGACATGGGGATTTGGCTGGTCTAACCTCGAGGTCGGAGGTGGTCGGTGACGGGGACGACGGTGGGGATGATGCAGGGCCTCCTTGATTTCTACAAAAACAAAATATAAACAAAAACATTATTATCCTCATCTTAGGACTTAGTGAAACCCTATGTCTAAAACATCCTAGTTCTAGCCCTAACATTTACTAAAAATACCTTGTTCTAACCCTAATAATTGAAAAGACATATACATTTACTAAAAATACCCTAGTTCTAGCCCTAACATCTGTCCATCCATCCATCTATCTATATATCCTCATAAACCCTAGTTCTAATCATCGACATGAGCATTTTCATATTTTATTTGATACCGACATCGAACGAAATCTATTGTATTCAAAAGACTTACATTTACTGGAATTTTTCTAATTTTATGTTCTATTCTACATTTACTAATTTTCTATTCTATTCAAAATAAAAAATTACTAAAAATTTCCTATTCTATTCAAAAGACCTACATTTACTTTTTTTCAATTCTATTCAAAAACCTACATTTACTAAAAATCTCATATAGCATAATACATTTCTATACCTAAAATTTTCTATTACTAATTTATTTTACTAAAAACTTATATTACTAAAAAAATCTATTACGGAAAGGAGGAGGAGGTAGGAGGAGGAGGAGGAGGAGGAGAGAGCAGGAGGAGGGAGGGGGAGGAGGAGGGAGGAGGAGGAGGGGAGGCGGC